>NC_057811.1:103988795-104296823 GCF_018294505.1 Triticum aestivum
GGTTCCTGACGGCCCCCGACTGTTACATTATGGCTGAGCGACAGGGCAGGTTGAGACCACCTAGGAGAGAGGTGGGTCTGGCCCTGGTCGGCGTTCGCGGTTACTTTAAAGTAACACGCTTAACGAGATCTTGGTATTTGATCTGAGTCTGGCCACTGGCCTATACGCATTAACCAACTACGCGGGAACAGTTATGGGCACTCGACGTCGTGGTATCAGCCGAAGCCTTCGTGACGTCAGCGACTGAGCGGCGCGCACCGAATTGGAACGTAAGCCTGCTCTTGTATTAAGGGGGCTAGTTCTGCTTCCGGCCGCCCTCGCAACGTGCAGGTGTGCAATGGGCGATGGGCCCAGACCCCTGCGCCATAGGATTTAGACCGGCGTGCTGACCTCTCAGTTGTGCCTAGGTGGGGCTGCGACGTGTTGATCTTCCGCGGTCGGGCATGACCCAGAAAAGTGTGTCCAGGCAAATGGGATCGAGCGTGTTGGGTTATGTAGTGCACCCCTGCAGGGAAGTTTATCTATTCGAATAGCCGTGTCCCTCGGTAAAAGGATGACCCGGAGTTGTACCTTGACCTTATGACAACTAGAACTGGATACTTAATAAAACACACCCTTCCAAGTGCCAGATATAACCCGGTGATCGCTCTCTAACAGGGCGACGATGAGGGGATCGCCGGGTAGGTTTATGCTATGCGATGCTACTTGGTGAACTTACCATCTACTCTCTTCTACATGCTGCAAGATGGAGGTGGCCAAAAGCGTAGTCTTCGACAGGACTAGCTATTCCCCCCTTATTCTGGCATTCTGTAGTTCAGTCCACCGATATGGCCCTTTACACATATACCCCTGCATATGTAGTGTAGCTCCTTGCTTGCGAGTACTTTGGATGAGTACTCACGGTTGCTTTTCTCCCTCTTTTCCCCCTTTCCCCTTCTACCTGGTTGTCGCAACCAGATGCTGGAGCCCAGGAGCCAGACGCCACCGTCGACGACGACTCCTACTACACCGGAGGTGCCTACTACTACGTGCAGGCCGCTGACGACGACCAGGAGTAGTTAGAAGGATCCCAGGCAGCAGGCCTGCGCCTCTTTCGATCTGTATCCCAGTTTGTGCTAGCCTTCTTAAGGCATGCTTGTTTAACTAATGTCTGTACTCAGATATTGTTGCTTCCGCTGACTCATCTATGATCAAGCACTTGTATTCGAGCCCTTGAGGCCCCTGGCTTGTATTATGATGCTTGTATGACTTATTTTTATTTTTAGAGTTGTGTTGTGATATCTTCCCGTGAGTCCCTGATCTTGATCGTACACGTTGCATGTATGATTAGTGTACGGTCAAATCGGGGGCGTCACACCCAGTTACTTAACACATACCGCCGGCAACGGGTCATCCAATCAGCTAGTAACACCTCACATCATATATTAATTTATGTGTTGTATAATAAGTGTCCCATGTTTATAAAATAGTTGGTATTTCAACAGCTGGCCCACCACTGTACTTCACATGTGAGATTGACAGTAATGTGGCAGACCCACACTCTATCTCTTCTCTCACACAATAAATCCAATAATTTCTTTCACCTTGGCTAATTTAAAACATTCATATCTTTTGAACCATATATTCATTTTTTGAAACTTTTATATTTGAACTCTTTGTGCCAAAACCTTTAAAATGAGACCAATCTTGGATATTTTTCAACGGTGTTTAAATTTGAATGTATATTTCACATTTCAAAAATAGTCAACTTCACACTGATACATTGCAATTTCACTTCCTCTAGTTACTATTTCACAACTTTGAAATTATATTTCACTTTTCACCGACTTGTTTCACAAAAATAACATATATTTCAATTGCGCATTTCTCAAATAACCTATTTCACTCTTTGAAATAATTAATTTCACATTACAAAATAATCGATTTCACACTGATGCATTACAAAGTTACTTTCTGTAGTTACAGTTTCACAACTCCGGAATTAGATTTCACTTTCCACTGGATTGTTTCACAAAAGTAACATATATTTCAATGCGCATTTCTCAAATAACCTATTTCACTCTTTGAAATAATTTATTTCCAATTTTCAAATAATCAGTTTCACACTCATACATTACAATTTCACTTTTTGTGATTACTATTTTGCAATTTAGAACCTACATTTCACTTTTCACTGGGGTTTTCACAAAAAAAATCTATTTCAATTGCACATTTTTCAAATAAACTATTTCACTCTTTTGAAATAAATTGTGTCACATTATTAAATAATCAATTTCGCAATGATGCATTTTAGTTTCACAATTGAGAACCTACATTTCACTTTTAATTGGGTTGTTTCACAAAAAAAGAACATCTATTTCAAGTACACATTTTCAAAAAACATGTTTCACTCTTTCAGTCTTAAAAAAAACTGTTACACATTTTCAGATAATCAGTTTCACAAGTTATCATTTTAATTTCATATTTGGGTTAATATAGGTTTCTATTGAAATAGGTTGATTTCACATATTTCAATTGAAATAGGTTTTTCCACATTTTTCTATTGAAATAGATTTGTTTCACATATGGAATGTGAAACGTAAAAATTTAAAAGTGATTGAAATGTATCCAAGAATGGTCTAGTTATAACGGCCTCGGTGCCAGGAGTTCAAATATAATTTTTTTTCAAAAACAAACTTATAGTATAAATAATATGGACGATTTAATTTAGTAAGATGAAATAAAATGATGGGTTTATATGTGAGAGAAAAAAGAGAGAGCGGGCTGTCACATGTTACCACGACTGCTACCCCTGCCATATGAAGGACAATGGTGGGGCCAATAGTTGTAGTGTTAGGCATGGAATTCAATTTGTATAGCCAAAAAAAGAGGAATGATGGATGTTTACAACCCAAATCTTAAAGCCATCATCGATGGAGGGTGAGATTGTTGCCGGTATGCACCGCAAACGCTCCAGCCCGGCCCAGTTCCAACACAGTCCATCTACTACTATATCGTCCTTGTCTCAAAAAAAAAACTATATCGTTCAATATCCCAAAGAAGCTCCACACAGGCGGCGGCGGTGCGCACGCCGGCGAGCAGGGCAGTGGCGTCCGGCTCCGGCAGCCGGGAGGCCAGCCAGCGATGAGTAAGCACGCCCAGCACGTGCTCTGCCCTGGCAGTTCTCCACGAGAGTAAGCACGTCGGGCACGTGCTCTGCAAACTCGCCGCGGCTCGAATTGAGTGAGGTACGGCGCGCACGTGTTGGTCGTTTTGCAGCTGCACGCCATGGCGACGCCGCCCTCGCTGGAATTGAGTGATCGCACCCGATCACCGTTTTACGGTGAGGCTGTGATCGATGTGTGTTGTGTAGGAGTACATGTTTAGTACTACATCGCCAACTTGCGGTCTCACCCCACAGCATAAAAGGTGGCGGTCGGCAGCCAGTTCCACCGTGCGGCAAGCACGGTATAAAGCAACAGCTTATTCAGCTAAAATACCATTGAGAAAATCTCGACGAGGTAAGTACTATCTCTATGATTCAAAACATCGGCCCAGTTCATGGATTACGGAAACTAACCATCATAGCCCGTCGTCCTTGCAGGGGCGGCCTTTTTTTTTCTGTCAGATTTTTTCTCCCACGACCTTGTCAACAGTCTCGTACACTTGATAGTTTATCATGATGTTGGTTATTGGAGCATCTCCAACAGCCGCGTTAAAAAACACACGCGCGGGGTAAACTGCACATTTAGCGCGCGCCGGAAGTTTTCACGCGCTCAGCAGAGGTGGGAAACTAGCGCGCGGGAGAAAGCTGGTGGTCGCGCGCTAGATTTGGCGTACCGCTTCTGGCTCGCCTATAACGGCGTGTTTGATGGCAAAGTACTACATAAACCAAAGTATCAAAAACTGTAGTAATTTTCAGTGTAGGTATGAGAAACCATTTATGCTTCGGTACAACCCCCTAAACACATCAACGGATGAGATTTTTTCATGCCTCTTCATAATAAAGGGTAGGATGGTCCTTTTACATTTCTTTTAAGAAAGAATAGTCTTTTTGCAAAATACATTTCTGTACACAGCCGCGTACCTTGGAGGTCAACTGGGCCGGCCCAACAGTGAACATTCTCTCTATGGGAAACAGTAATAGTGGAAAATCCAAAAATAATCAGCATGTAGTGCGATTCGAACATAAGACCTTCTGCTCTCACCGAAACAGACCAACCACTTGATCAAGCAAGCTCTCTGTTGGCTAAATTGCAACGTGTCTTAGAGAACTATTACCACCGTCCAGGATTTCAAGGGCAACCAGGCTTGAGTGCTCCAGAAAGACGAAACTTTCTCTGGCGTTGCAACGAGCCGGCATGCAGGAGCAATGGCTGGATTAATTAATTAATTAATATAAGCGACGAGAGTGGTTTTTTGGCACATGGGAGCGCGTGCTCCTGGTTTTAAAAATGTGTTTTAAACATATTTTAAAATGTCAAAAAATTCCAAACAAAAACCTGAGACGTACATCTCGATATTGTATATGCTCACAAAGTCGTTTCATGAGAAACCGACAGCTTGTGTGTCGTGTGTGAAAAAGACAAAATCCGGTGTTAAAAAATAATTTTCACAAGACATCATTTTGTATTTTGTACACAAGCCACAAAAAATGTTGTTTTTCTTCGAAACTTGACGTGCACACATATAATGTTGAGATGTATGCGCCAGAATTTTGTTTGAAATTTTTCCACAGTTTGAAATATTTTTTTCACGTGCAGAAGCGACATCCTATATTAGAGGACCAGCCAATGCATCCACTCAAGGAAAAAAAAGCCAATGCATGCAAGGTAATTGTGTCTTGAGCCATCGGCATTAACTGCCTCCCAACATTACAGCTCTACCCAATGCTATAAATTAACCATTGTGGATTTCTTGATACTGCCGCTTCGGCTAGCTGGCCTTCAAATCATAGACGAAGGTAGTATGATCAGGGACAGATTTAAAGGTTTTATGAATTTTGAATGTGACTTTTCTTAATGCAAAACAAATTTGAACGTAACCGATTTGAACATCGTTTGGAATTTTGAATGCGGCTTTTTTTAAACATTAAACAAATGCAAACAATTTTCTCGAAAAGTGGAACAAATTTTGAAACTCTAAACAATTCTGATAATTGAGAAAAAATGAAATTCCGAACAATTTTTTAAAACGCAAACAATTTTGAAACTCTTACCATCGTTGAAAATGCGACCATTATTTGAAATATTCGAACATTTTTGGAAAATATGAACAAATAATTGCCTTGAACCTTGTTTGAACTTTACGATTTTGAAAAAGAAAGAATAAGAAAAAGACAAAAAAATGGATTCATGAACCTTCTAGAAGGTATCCAAACCGGTAAAAACCGACCTGGAACCATCTAGAAGGTTCCCAAACCTAGCATGTGTAGAGGCAACAAAAAAGTAAAACTCCAGAAAATGTAAGACTAGTAAAAAATTCAAAAAAATTTGGCATAGTACCTTGAATTGGTCATAAAAAGGCATGGAAAAAATTGGGGCCATCACAAGGATGTCTAGAAAGAACATGCGATGAGACAGAGACATCTGCCCTACACGGACACCCTCAGTTGAACATGGTCTATTTTTGGACATCTGAAATGACCATACCTTTTGCAAGTAGGTGGGCATGCTCATGCTAACCATGCATGTCAAGTTTGAATGATTTCAAACATTGTATGGCAGTTGTGACACGTCCGACCATTTATCGGTCCTTTTTTACCGAGAAAACTTCAGAAAATGCAAAATTTATAAAAAATCAAAACAATTTGGCATAGTGCCTTGAATTGGTCATATAAGGCCATGTAAAAATATTGGTTCTATTTCAAGGCTATCGAGAAACAACATGCTCTCAAATGGAGCCATCTCGTCTACCCGAACACACTTTGTTCAACATTGTCTATTATTGGTCAGCTATAGTTTTGTTTCTATTTTTCTCGCATTTTTGTTTCTTTTTTGACTTTATGTTTCCTTTGGAATTTGCTTATGTGAACACTTAAAAAAAATCAGAATTTTGATTTTTGTTCTCATTTTTTAATATGTTCGTAATTTCAAAATGTGCTCCAAATTTCCAAAAGAATGTTCTCATTTTCAAATATTTTTCACATATTTAGAAAGAAAATCGTGCATTAATAAAAGTTCATGGATTTCAAAAAATGTTCGTGTTTTCAATTTTGTTTTGGAATTTCGAAAATGTTGATGTTAAAAAAATCACAGAATCTAAAAAGTATTCGTTATTAAAAAATTGACAATTTTCGGTGAAGCGTTCGAAAATTAAATGTGCCGCTTCTAAATGTTTATAAAATGCGTGCGCTGGTTCACGTATCATGTTGGTGGCTGGTCCAGTGGCTAGCAGCACTATAACACAACACTGTGGTCGCAAGTTCGAATCCCTGGCTTCGCTTATATTATTTTTGTGATTTTGAGTTGCGCCTGCTCGGTTCCTGTTAGTGGGCCGGCCTAGTCGTTGCGCCTGCTCAGTTCCTGTTGGTGGGCCGGGCCAGTATCGGATCTTCTGCAGAAACATACGGCGTATACGTCCAGATACATACAAAAGTGGGTATAATTTGTGAAATGACCTTATTGCCCTTTATACGTTTTGTGAGGTGGGTTGTACCGAAGCGGAACTCAAAACCAAAACAGAGTATTCTAGAGTATTGACAATACATAGTACCTGTTTGGCTGTTGTCCCACAACGCTGCAAATTTTGCTGCCTAGCTGTTGTGTTTAAGCACTCAGCAGCTCTATTTTTTTAAAAAGAGGTCTGGGTTTTTTTATGCAGAGAAAAAACTACCGTTTTCCCTATACTACAGTATTAAAATCACAGTTGTTAGGGGCAACCAAACATCTCATTGTAAATAAAACTATGATAATCTCAAAAACTGTAGTATTCTCAAAATACTTAGAAAATACTTTGCTATCAAACGGAGCATAAATTGCGGCGTTCGCCACACGGTTATCCACACTGCCACGCGCGCTCTCCCCCGCTTCCTTGCCGCTTCCTCTGCTTCATCGCCGCTTGCGCTCCCCGCCACCGACGCGCCACCACCGCGACACCATGCCGTCGCGCCGCCGGGGATCCTCGGGCTACCGCGGCGTCCGCGAGCACCCCTCCGGCGCCTACTACGCTGAGATCCGGTCCGGCGACGTCCGCCTCGGCCTCGGCACGTTCGAGACCGCGCACGAGGCTGCCCGTGCATACGACGCGGCGGCGTGGTGCCTAGAGGCCTCGCGCGCAGATGAACTTCCACGACATCTACACGTGCGAGCAGGCGCAGGTCGTCGCCCCTCCGCCTCGTCTTATAACAGACCAGGACCATGAGGAACACTGTCGGCGGCGGCGCCACCTCCTCATCGTCGAGGAGGACAAGCGAGCCATGGCGGAGTGGCGCCGGCGCCACCCGGAGGACGTCGCCAATGAGAACGCCTTCTGGGCAGAGAGGACGGTAAGGCGCCGCGCGGAGCGGGCAGACAGGCGTTGGCGGAAGGCACTGGCCATATCGCAGTGCGATCTCGTTAACGTCGGTGGGAAGTCGTTCTTCTCGTCAGACGATGATCGTTGGGATGACGTGTCGCTCTCTACCTTGGACAACACCAGCGAGAATGATGATGAGGACGACTCGGAGTACGTTTTAGTTGCACCGTAGTTTTTATTATCTAGTTGCACCGTAGTTCTTTTATCTATCTATGCTATGAACTATGTACGCATTGTGAAATATCTATGTATCGATTTATCTATCTATCTATGCATATGCACCGCCGTCTAGAGTGTTTGTGCGAGAGCGCGCGCGCTGCATTTTAGCGCGTCTATTGAAGCTACGCACGCGCGCTAAATTTACCGCGGCCGCTAGAGCCAGCGCTCACCACCGCGCTAAAGCAGGCGATCGGCGCGCCGCAAACTGATTTTTAGCTCACCGTGCGTTGTGCGGCTGTTGGAGATGATCTTAGTTAGTACTCCTTAAAATCATCGCTATGCTGAAGTTGCGCATCAATTCAACACACTGCATATTACATTATTTAGCAGCCAATTCCTTTTACACATCTATGAACACAACACTTTTTTTAGCAACATGAATACCACACATTGTCCATTTAGTTTTAAAAAACTGAATTGCTCAAATCAAAGGCCCAGCTCGGCGCACACGCCCAGGTCCCCAAATAAGAACGTGTCAACCTCCGCGTAGCCGCTGATGCCCTCTTCATCGTTGCACTAGAAGTATGTCTGCACATCGTCCGGAATGTTGCACCGCGTTGAAAAATTTCTAGGCTTCGGCTCTTGCCGATATGTCATCGGTGGTGGTGGTGAGGGAGGACGCGACGAAGATGGCGAGTCGGTGTTGCTCTGGGAGGCCGCCACCCGCTCCATCATCTCCTTCAACCTGGGCGATCGCGGCAGCGGGCCAAGCGCCGACGCCGCATGAGACGTTGGACTCGCCTGGGGTGGTTGCAACCGATCATTGACATAGAGAGCGGTGTTAAGACCGGCCGCGTTCTCAGGGTGGCAGCGGTGGTGCCACCTGATGTAGCGACTAACATCAAAGTTGGTGACGGCATTGAGGCCGTGATGCTCTATGGCGGTGATGTCGTATGCCATGGCTGCCTCCTCCCGCGTCACTGCCACACGAAAAATGCATTTCTCAGTAGTACTACATGTAGGTAACAAAAAAATCGTCACTGGATCGTGGAGACCATCCAATTTCTAAAGAGAAGCCGCCTGCGATTTACAGAAACTAGAGGCGGTTCCTAATTTACAACCACCTCCAATATTTCATCCACGCGGTTCATCTTTCTAACCGTCTCCGGAGCCTTGTATAGTAACAATAACCCTCTCTCGTTGTGGTATTACATGCAGTTACATTCTGCTTGGTCACAACCGCCTCCGGGTCCAGCATCTAATGCTCCCTCTTTCTATTAATGGATAAGATGTGGTTACATGGTGGGTTTGGGCTGTTAGGGTTTACTCACTTGTACCACAATTAGTGAACGAAGTAACGAACTACTCTATTGTTTAGACGAAGATAATACACCACATGGACAAAAAAACATGAGCAACATAGACTCTCGATACAAACAATAGTTCACAAGTTTCACCTTCGGCATCCTGGTTTTTCTCCAATCCTTCAGTTACTGGAAATACAGATGACCAACCACGTACATGTGTATGATCTTAGAGACTTTTAAAAGCCACACGACCCACACCAAAAGTGGTCAAAATCTAGGCCTATTGGATACACCATGGCCGAGAACATGACTCTTGCAAGATAGAATGACAAACCACTACTCCCTCCATTCATAAATATATGATGTTTTGGATATTTCAACATGGACTACGTGAGAATATCATGTGCTCTCGGAGCACCTAAGTTGAGGTGCTCCATGCGACCTCGGGCATCGGATGATGGTCCAATGGACAACATCACGGGATGTGGACCAAAGCGTGATTTCGTGAATGGAATGTTTGGGGGAGTTTCTGCAAAACTTGCATTGACCAATGCTCACCATTTGATTCACAATCCAACAACCCAGGTCGCATCGGAGCACCTCAGCTTAGGTGCTCTTGGAGCACCTGATATTCTCGCTATGGACTACTTATACTTACAAATTGAAATGAGTGAACAAACGCACTAAACATGTTTATATACATCCAATTCACAAAAAAGTTAGAATATCTTATATTTGTGAATAGAGGGAGTAGTTCGCTAATGGATCACCGATTCTGAGAAGAAGACTAAGAGCACTAAAGGACGAGAACCACTAATCAAAATAAACTCAATTACCACATTCACCAGCACAATCATGTCAGGCCAAAGTGTTAGTTGACAATTCATCGATCGAGGCCGATATTGGTTGCTGCCCCAGACGAAGACACATGTGACTTCTTTTTTTCACTATGAACAAAACTGTGACAAAATCGTTATATCATTTCCACATGCAAAAAATCTAACACTATGATGAAGTAAAGGAAGCCCTGGACGTTGATCTGGTTTACCCTGACCTCCTGTGCGAGCACCTAATAAGAGGGTTATAGATGGAAGCAAAAAGCAGTGATGTCTAGGTCGCTGGCGTTTCCATGTGAGTTTTTTCTTTCGTTGAGAGAAAACGTAAGACTCTAATCTCTTGTCCAAGCCAAGCCCCAAAGGCTTAATTATTTAGGACAACGCTACATGTCGGCTGGTTGGTCCTTCAAAAGGTTGGTTGGGTCACGATCTGTTGATCTATCGCACAACAACCGTCCAATCCAGCTGTCGAGGTTTGCAACACGGGTCATACTGCGCTTGAAGGTTTGCAAGATGAGTCACATTGCACTTGAAGATTTACATGGACAGCGCTTGGCAACACGAGCCATGTTACGCTCGGAGGTTTGCAACATGACCCACGTCATGCTCAGAGATCTGCAAACAAGATATTTACAACACGAGCCATGTTGCTGAAGGAAATATGCCCTAGAGGCAATAATAAAGTATTATTTATTTCCTTATATCATGATAAATGTTTATTATTCATGCTAAAATTGTATTAACCGGAAACATAATACATGTGTGAATACATAGACAAACAGAGTGTCACTAGTATGCCTCTACTTGACTAGCTCGTTAATCAAAGATGGTTATGTTTCCTAGCCATAGACATGAGTTGTCATTTGATTAACGGGATCACCTAATTAGGAGAATGACGTGATTGACTTGACCCATTCCGTTAGCTTAGCACTCGATCGTTTAGTATGTTGCTATTGCTTTTTTCATGACTTATACATGTTCCTATGACTATGAGATTATGCAACTCCCGTTTACCGGAGGAACACTTTGTGTGCTACCAAACGTCACAACGTAAATGGGTGATTATAAAGGTGCTCGAAGGTGTCTCCAAAGGTACTTGTTGGGTTGGCGTATTTCGAGATTAGGATTTGTCACTCCAATTGTTGGAGAGGTATCTCTGGGCCCACTCGGTAATGCACATCACTATAAGCCTTGCAAGCATTGTGACTAATGAGTTAGTTGCGGGATGATGTGTTACGGAACGAGTAAAGAGACTTGCCGGTAACGAAAATTGAACTAGGTATCGAGATACCGACGATCAAATCTCGGGCAAGTAACATACCGGTGACAAAGGGAACAACGTATGTTGTTATGCGGTCTGACCGATAAAGATCTTCGTAGAATATGTGGGAGCCAATATGGGCATCCAGGTCCCGCTATTGGTTATTGACCGGAGACGTGTCTCAGTCATGTCTACATAGTTCTCGAACCCGTAGGGTCCGCACGCTTAACGTTACGATGACAGTTTTATTGAGTTTTGATGTACCGAAGGAGTTCGGAGTCCCGGATGAGATCGGGGACATGACGAGGAGTCTCGAAATGGCCGAGACGTAAATATCGATATATTGGACGACTATATTCGGACTTCGGAAAGGTTCCGAGTGATTCGGGTATTTTTCGGAGTACCGGAGAGTTACGGGAATTCGTATTGGGCCTTAATGGGCCATACGGGAAAGGAGAGAAAGGCCTCAAAAGGTGGCCGCACCCCTCCCCATGGTCTGGTCCGAATTGGACTAGGGAAGGGGGCGCACCCTTCCTTCTTTCTCCTTCCCCCTTCCCTTCTCCTACTCCCACAAGGAAAGGAGGAGTCCTACTCCCGGTGGGAGTAGGACTCCCCCCTATGGCGCGCCTCTCCCTTGGTCGGCTGCCTCCCCCTTGCTCCTTTATATACGGGGGCAGGGGCACCCCAGAGACACAACAATTGATCCTTGAGATCTCTTAGCCGTGTGCGGTGCCCCCTCCACCATATTACACCTCGATAATACCGTTGCGGAGCTTAGGCGAAGCCCTGCGTCGGTGGAACATCATCATCGTCACCACGCCGTCGTGCTGACGAAACTCTCCCTCAACACTCGGCTGGATCGGAGTTCGAGGGACGTCATCGAGCTGAACGTGTGTAGAATTCGGAGGTGTCGTGCATTCGGTACTTGATCGGTCAGATCGTGAAGACGTACGACTACATCAACCGCGTTGTGATAACGCTTCCGCTTTCGGTCTACGAGGGTACGTGGACAACACTCTCCCCTCTCGTTGCTATGCATCACCATGATCTTGCGTGTGCGTAGGAAATTTTTGAAATTACTACGTTCCCCAACAGTTGCCACCACAACATCGCTTGTGTTGCAGCTGTTGTCATTGCGCTGCCGCAGTTTGTAGAAGCATGCCTCTTCCAATACTGCTCGCACCCGTTTGACAGGACTACCATGGGAGGAGCCATGGAGAGAGAGAGAGGGGGGAGGGAGGGAGAGAGATGGCTTGCTGCAGAGGGGTTGCGGAAGTCGTTGTGCTGCTGCAGTGAAGGAGGAACCCCTGGTGGCGACTTGTTGTCAGGAGCGGCACGGTGAGACGCCGTGGAACAAGGACATGTTGGAAATATGCCCTAGAGGCAATAATAAATGGTTGTTATTATATTTCTTTGTTTATGGTAATTGTCTATTGTTCATGCTATAATTGTGTTATCCGGAAATCGTAATACATGTGTGAATACATAGACCACAACGTGTCCCTAGTAAGCCTCTAGTTGACTAGCTTGTTGATCAACCGATAGTCATGGTTTCCTGACTATGGACATTGGATGTCATTGATAACGGGATCACATCATTAGGAAAATGATGTGATGGACAAGACCCAATCCTAAGCATAGCATAAAAGATCGTGTAGTTTCGTTTGCTAGAGCTTTTCCAATGTCAAGTATCTTTTCCTTAGACAATGAGATCGTACAACTCCCGGATATCGTAGGAGTGCTTTGGGTGTGCCAAATGTAGCGACCAGACCTCAAATGGCCTGTGCTGCTGTGCACCAGTGTCATCCCTGGATCAGTAATGCTGACACGCACAGTACAAATGGAGGATTTATAACAGAGTAGCAATCACACACTTATTACATCGAATATCTCCGAAGAGATTAAGTATGATAATCATGGCTTAAGGCCATCTAATAACGATAACAGCAGAAGACTTGGAAGATAAGTGAGTCCATCAACTCCAACGGCATCACTGAGTATAAGACCACGACCAAAGCATCTTACTCGTCGTATGAAAAGTCTGCAACATGAAACGTTGCAGCCCGAAAACGGGTCAGCACATAGAATATGCTGGCAAAGTAACACATAGAGAGCAATGAACAATAATAATGCTATACTATATGCATATATGGCTGGTGGAAGGCTCTATGGTTACAGTTTTGCGAAAAGCCAATTTTATCCTACTGCAAAGGAATAAATTTTGTTTAACTATCATGGTGGTTGAAACATTGAGAAGGTACCTCCAACTCAATCCCAATTAAGTATCATCGTTAACCCAACAAAATTAATTATAAGTATCACGGTGATGAGATTCAAATGATAATCCAGGTACTAGATACTCAAGTTGTCCATAACCGGGGACACAGCTAATTATGATCAGTTTGTACACTCTGCAGAGGTTTGCGCACTTTTCCCCACAAGACTCGATCGCCTCCGCTTGATTCTCGCACTACATGATGTTTGAGAAACGGATGACCGAGACACAGTCTTTCAGAAACAATCACTCTTTACTCTGGATGGACTGGTACACCTACTTTCCCCTACATCTGCTAGTCCACCTCTTCAAGAGATCCTGTAACCTACTCAGCTATGCTAGAGCCCATAATAGCTTGTGGCTGCACACAGAAGTTTCTAGCATGAATAATCTTATGATCCCTTTGAGCCTGGGTGGCGGACCTTATACATACAGACAACACTGGGTTCTCCAGGTGCCTCAATCCACCCAGATGTGAGTTTTAGTTGCCACCTTAAGTTAAACCATTAATAAGCATCTCACATCTGTCATGAATATCTCTCAAACCCAATCCACGTCTACGAGCATAGCATGGCGATAATAAAAGCAACGTAGAAGTAACTCCCAAGGGTTTGATAATGTAAAACAGGTAATAGGTACTACCTCAACTACTTCCCAATACCCTCAGTTTAATTAGATCCTAATCATGCAATGTTTGAGGAATAGATCTAATGCAATAAAAACTGGGTATGAACAGGGTATGATCAAAGTGTTACTTGCCTTGCTGATGATCCGCAAAATCTAGAGATTCGAAGTAACAAGCGGCACACTCCGGGTACTCTATCGCAAACAAACAAACATACAATCAGTACTCGTCTAATGCACAGGTAAAACTCGAATGAAAGATCCAACCAGAAAGTTTAACTTAAGACTCCGGTTTGCAAAAAGAATCAACTCGAAAGAAGCAACGAAAGTCGAACGGCGAAAGAAAGAAACTCCGTTTGCTAATCTGGATCTAGGTCAAATTTTACTGTAGCAAAAACTTGTTTGAGTAGATTAATCGGAAAGAGAATTTCGGGACGAAACTCTAGGCGCTTGAATCGCCTGATTCCGATAAACGAGCGAGAAGTTAAACAGAATCGAAGATTCGATCAGAAATCGAATCTGAGATAATCGCAGAAAAATCCGACGAAAAAGAAAAACGGACGAACGGTTAAATAACGGACGTTCGTTAACAGAGAAAAACCGACGAACGCGTTCGTTAAAACGAACGGTTCGGTGAACGCTCGCAAAATAATAAAACTGAAAAAAAATGATCTAGGGTTTTTTTTTTAAAAACAAAAGGGTTTTTTTACAGAAAACCGGCAACGACGGAAAACGGCCGGCGGCAGTACCTCGACGGGCGGGCTCCGGCGGGCGCGGGGCTAGGCGGCGGGCTCGGGGAGGGGCGCGAGGGGCGGCGGCGGCGGCTTCCCGGCGACGGCGACGAGCGGCGCGTGCGGCGGCGGCGGGCGAGATGCGGGCGGCGGCGGTGAGGGGCTCCGGCGGCGGGGCTCGAGGTGAGAAAAGAGAGGGGGGGCGCGGTATTTAAGGAGGGGGGGTTCCGGTGCTTGGGGAAGGGGTGGCCGGGGCGGCGTGCGGGCGGCGGACTCCGGCGGCGGCTCGGCGTCGTGCGGGAAGAGGAGAGCGCGGGCGGGCCGGCGCTCGGCTGGGCTTCGGCCCGGTCGGGCGTCGCGCAGTTTTTTTTAAATAAGTTCCGCGGAAATATTGCGTAGAAAAATAAATAAAAATCAGAAAAATATGAAATAAATTTTCCGCGTCTTGTTAGAAAATCTAGAATAGGGTGAACATTTTTATAATCAAAAATAAATATTTTGAAAATATGCAATATTTTTAATGCAATGAAAATTGCAAATAAATTCCAAATAAATTCCAAATAATGATTTTAACATTTTTCCTCCAGTATTTCAAATGTTTTGGAGAAGTCATATTTTCTCCTCTCGTTTATTTTAACATGAAATATTTTTCCGGAGAGAAAATAATTAAAACCACAATCCTCGTTTGAAAAATCAAATTAGAAAATCCCCAACTCTCTCCGAGGGTCCTTGAGTTGCTAGGATTTATCGAGGATTTGTCAGAATGCAACAAAACATGATATGCAATGATGATCTATGTTTAACATTCCAAATTGGAAATTTGGGATGTTACAAACCTACCCCCCTTAAGATGAATCTCGCCCTCGAGATTTGGGTTGGCTAGAAAATAGGTGGGAGTGGTCTTTCCGTAGATCTTCCTCTCGCTCCCAGGTGGCTTCATCCTCTGTGTGGTGACTCCACTGAACTTTGCAAAACTTGATAACCTTGCTGCGGGTAACACGACTGGCGTACTCAAGAATCTTAACTGGTTTCTCCTCATAGGTCAAATCACTTTCCAACTGAATCGCTTCCAGTGGCACAGTGTCTCTCAGTGGTATCTCAGCCATCTCTGCGTGGCACTTCTTCAACTGCGAAACATGAAATACATCATGTACTCCAGACAATCCTTCGGGCAATTCCAATTTGTAAGCAACTTCTCCCATACGTTCCAAAACTCTGTATGGTCCGATAAAACGGGGCGCTAACTTTCCCTTAACTCCAAAACGCTTCACTCCTCGAAGTGGTGATACTCGAAGATACACTCTGTCTCCGACTTCGTGAACTGTCTCCTTTCGTTTAGAATCAGCATAACTCTTCTGCCTGGACTGGGCTACCTTGAGCCTATCGCGAATCAATCTCACTTTCTGTTCAGACTCCTTAATCAAATCTGGTCCAAACAACTGACGGTCTCCAACTTCGTCCCATAACAACGGTGTTCTACACCTCCTTCCGTACAAAGCTTCGAAAGGGGCCATCTTCAAACTGGTTTGATAACTGTTGTTATAAGAAAACTCCGCATATGGCAAATTGTCGTCCCAACTAGATCCATAATCTAGTGCACAAGCTCTCAACATGTCCTCCAAAATCTGGTTGACTCTCTCGGTCTGTCCATCTGTCTGTGGGTGAAATGCTATACTAAATTCTAGCCCGGTTCCCAATGTTTCATGTAACTGCTTCCAAAACTTTGAGGTAAATTGGGTTCCTCTGTCTGATACAATGGTCCTCGGAACTCCATGCAAACATACGATCCTGGTCATGTATATCTTAGCCAACTTAGCACTGGTGTAAGTGGTCTTCACTGGAATGAAATGAGCCACTTTCGTCAAACGGTCGACTACAACCCATATCGAGTCATAGCCTGAACGAGTCCTGGGTAATCCTGTGATAAAATCCATGCCTATTTTATCCCACTTCCATTCGGGTATCGGCAATGGTTGCAGCAATCCTGCTGGCTTCTGATGCTCTGCCTTCACTCTCTGACATACATCACAAACTGCTACATACTCCGCAATATCCTTCTTCATTCCGGTCCACCAGAAAATATTCTTCAATCCAAATACATCTTGGTATTCCCTGGGTGAATCGAGTATGGTGAATCATGGGCTTCTTGCAAAATCAACTTCCTGATCTCCGGATCATTTGGTACATATACGCGGTCCTCGAACCATAAGGTATCGTGCTCATCCTCACGAAATCCCTTGGCTTTTCCTTTGCTCATCTTCTCCTTTATCTCTTCAATCTCCTTGTCTGACTTCTGAGCTTCTCGGATCCTTTCCATCAAGGTAGACTGAATCTCCAACGTAGCTAAATAGCCTCTTTGGACTACCTCCAAACTTAGCTCGCGAAGGTCCTCGGCTAACTCCTGAGGTAATACTCCTGTCATGAGGGTGTTGACATGACTCTTGCGGCTCAACGCGTCTGCTACTACGTTAGCCTTTCCAGGGTGATAATGCAATCTCATATCATAATCTTTAATGAGCTCCAACCGTCTCCTCTGTCTGAGATTTAACTCCTTCTGCGTGAAAATGTACTTCAACTCTTGTCATCCGTGTACACCTCACAATGGTTTCCGATGAGAAAATGTCTCCATGTTTTCAATGCATGCACCACGGCTGCTAATTCCAAATCATGCGTAGCATAATTCTTCTCATGGGGTTTAAGTTGTCGTGAAGCATATGACACAACTCTTCCTTCCTGCATAAGCACTGCTCCAAGTCCTCGACGAGAAGCGTCGCAATAAACTTCATAGTCTTTGCGTTGATCTGGCAGAATCAACACTGGTGATGTCACCAATCGTTTCTTCAACTCTTGGAAACTAGCTTCACATACCTCAGTCCAATTGAATTTGGTGTCCTTCTTCAATAGCTCAGTCATGGGCTTAGCAATCTTTGAGAAATTCTCGATAAATCTCCGGTAGTATCCTGCAAGTCCAAGAAAACTCCGGATTTCTCCAACTGTCGTGGGTGATTCCCAACTTGTCACTGTGTCAACCTTGGCAAGCTCTATTGCTATTCCTTCTCCAGAAATAACATGTCCAAGGAATCCAACTTCCTTCAACCAAAACTCACATTTGCTGAACTTGGCATATAACTGATGTTCTCTGAGCTTCTCAAGTACCAATCGCAAATGCTCCTCATGCTCTTCTTCATCCTTGGAAAAGATTAAAATATCATCAATGAATACCACGACGAACTTATCCAAAAACTCCATAAACACTTTGTTCATCAGGTTCATGAAATAGGCCGGTGCGTTAGTCAGTCCAAATGACATAACGGTATACTCATACAATCCATATCTGGTAGTAAATGCCGTCTTAGTTAAACAGAATCGAAGATTCGATCAGAAATCGAATCTGAGATAATCGTAGAAAAATCCGACGAAAAAGAAAAACGGACGAACGGTTAAATAACGGACGTTCGTTAACAGAGAAAAACCGACGAACGCGTTCGTTAAAACGAACGGTTCGGTGAACGCTCGCAAAATAATAAAACCGAAAAAAACCGATCTAGGGGTTTTTTTTTAAAAAAACAAAAGGGTTTTTTTTACAGAAAACCGGCAACGACGGAAAACGGCCGGCGGCAGTACCTCGACGGGCGGGCTCCGGCGAGGGGCTCCGGCGGGCGCGGGGCTAGGCGGCGGGGCTCGGGGCTCGGGGAGGGGCGCGAGGGGCGGCGGCTTCCCGGCGGCGGCGACGAGCGGCACGTGCGGCGGCGGCGGGCGAGATGCGGGCGGCGGCGGTGAGGGGCTCCGGCGGCGGGGCTCGAGGTGAGAAAAGAGAGGGGGGGCGGTATTTAAGGAGGGGGGGTTCCGGTGCTTGGGGAAGGGGGCGGCCGGGGCGGCGTGCGGGCGGCGGACTCCGGCGGCGGCTCGGCGTCGTGCGGGAAGAGGAGAACGCGGGCGGGCCGGCGCTCGGCTGGGCTTCGGCCCGGTCGGGCGTCGCGCAGTTTTTTTTTTAAATAAGTTCCGCAGAAAATATTGCGTAGAAAAATAAATAAAAATCATAAAAATATGAAATAAATTTTCCCCGTCTTGTTAGAAAATCTAGAATAGGGTGAACATTTTTATAATCAAAAATAAATATTTTGAAAATATGCAATATTTTTAATGCAATGAAAATTGCAAACAAAATCCAAATAAATTCCAAATAATGATTTTAACATTTTTCCTCCAGTATTTCAAATGTTTTGGAGAAGTCATATTTTCTCCTCTTGTTTATTTTAACATGAAATATTTTTCCGGAGAGAAAATAATTAAAACCACAATCCTCGTTTGAAAAATCAAATTTAAAAATTCGAGAAAATCCCCAACTCTCTCCGAGGGTCCTTGAGTTGCTAGGATTTATCGAGGATTTGTCAGAATGCAACAAAACATGATATGCAATGATGATCTATGTTTAACATTCCAAATTGGAAATTTGGGATGTTACACCAAACGTCACAACATAACTGGGTGACTATAAAGGTGCACTACGGGTATCTCCGAAAGTGTCTGTTGGGTTGGCATGGATCGAGACTGGGATTTGTCACTCCGTGTGACGGAGAGGTATCTCTGGGCCCACTCGGTAATACATCATCATAATGAGCTCCATGTGACTAAGGCATTAGTCACGGGATCATGCATTGCGGTACGAGTAAAGAGACTTGCCGGTAACGAGATTGAACAAGGTATTGGGATACCGACGATCGAATCTCGGGCAAGTAACATACTGATTGACAAAGGGAATTCTATACGGGATTGATTGAATCCTCGACATCGTGGTTCATCCGATGAGATTATCGTGGAACATGTGGGAGCCAACATGGGTATCCAGATCCCGCTGTTGGTTATTGACCGGAGAGACGTCTCGGTCATGTCTGCATGTCTCCCGAACCCGTAGGGTCTACACACTTAAGGTTCGGTGACGCTAGGGTTGTAGAGATATGTATATGCGGAAACCCGAAAGTTGTTCGGAGTCCCGGATGAGATCCCGGACGTCACGAGGAGTTCCGGAATGGTCCGGAGGTGAAGAATTATACATAGGAAGTCCAGTTTCGGCCACCGGGAAAGTTTCGGGGGTTATCAGTATTGTACCGGGACCACCGGAAGGGTCCCGGGGGTCCACCGGGTGGGGCCACCTGTCCCGGAGGGCCCCATGGGCTGAAGTGGGAAGGGAACCAGCCCATAGTGGGCTGGGGCGCCCCCCATGGGCCTCCCTCCTGCGCCTAGGGTTGGAAACCCTAGGGTGGGGGGGCGCCCCACTTGACTTGGGGGGTAAGTTACCCCCCTGGCCGCCGCCCCCCCATCCAGATGGGTTCTGGACGGCGCCCCCTCCCAGGGGGCCTATATAAAGGGGGGAGGGAGGGCAGTAGTATTACAGCCTTGGGCGCCTCCCTCCTCCCCTGCTACACCTCTCCCTCTCGCAGAAGCTCAGCGAAGCCCTGCCGAGACCCGCTACATCCACCACCACGCCGTCGTGCTGCTGGATCTCCATCAACCTCTCCTTCCCCTTGCTGGATCAAGAAGGAGGAGATGTCGCTGCACCGTACGTGTGTTGAACGCGGAGGTGCCGTCCGTTCGGCACTCGGTCATCAGTGATTTGAATCACGGCGAGTACGACTCCGTCATCCACGTTCATTGGAACGCTTCCGCTCGCGATCTACAAGGGTATGTAGATGCACTCCTTTCCCCTCATTGCTAGTATACTCCATAGATGGATCTTGGTGAGCGTAGGAAAATTTTAAAATTATGCTACGATTCCCAACAGTGGCATCATGAGCCAGGCCTATGCGTAGTTACTATGCACGAGTAGAACACAAAGCAGTTGTGGGCGTTGATGTTGCCAATTCTTCTTGCCGCTACTAGTCTTGTCTTGTTTTGGCGGTATTGTAGGATGAAGCGGCCCGGACCGACCTTACACGTACGCTTACGTGAGACAGGTTCCACCGACTGACATGCACTAGTTGCATAAGGTGGCTAGCGGGTGTCTGTCTCTCCTACTTTAGTCGGAACGGACTCGATGAAAAGGGTCCTTATGAAGGGTAAATAGAAATTGGCAAATCACGTTGTGGTTTTACGTAGGTAAGAAACATTCTTGCTAGAAATCTATTCAAGCGACGTAAAAACTTGCAACAACAATTAGAGGACATCTAACTTGTTTTTGCAGCAAGTGCTATGTGATGTGATATGGCCAGAAGATGTGATGAATGATATATGTGATGTATGAGATTGATCATATTCTTGTAATAGGAATCACGACTTGCATGTCGATGAGTATGACAACCGGCAGGAGCCATAGGAGTTGTCTTTATTATTTTGTATGACCTGCGTGTCATTGAATAACGCCATGTAAATTACTTTACTTTGTTGCTAAACACGTTAGCCTTAGAAGTAGAAGTAATCGTTGGCGTGACGACTTCATGAAGACACAATGATGGAGATCATGATGATGGAGATCATGGTGTCATGCCGGTGACGAAGATGATCATGGTGCCCCGAAGATGGAGATCAAAGGAGCATAGTGATATTGGCCATATCATGTCACTATTTGATTGCATGTGATGTTTATCATGTTTTGCATCTTATTTGCTTAGAACGACGGTAGTAAGTAAGATGATCCCTTATGATAATTTCAAGAAAAGTGTTCCCCCTAACTGTGCACCGTTGCGAAGGTTCGTTGTTTCGAAGCACCATGTGATGATCGGGCGTGATAGATTCTAACGTTCGAATACAACGGGTGTTGACGAGCCTAGCATGTACAGACATGGCCTCGGAACACACGCAATACACTTAGGTTGACTTGACGAGCCTAGCATGTACAGACACGGCCTCGGAACACGAAGGACCGAAAGGTCGAGCATGAGTCGTATAGAAGATACGATCAACATGGAGATGTTCACCGATCTTGACTAGTCTGTCTCACATGATGATCGGACACGGCCTAGTTAAACTTGGATCATGTTTCACTTAGATGACTAGAGGGATGTCTATCTGAGTGGGAGTTCATTGAGTAATTTGATTAGATGAACTTAATTATCATGAACTTAGTCTAAAATCTTTACACTATGTCTTGTAGATCAAATGGCCCACGCTAATGTTGCCCTCAACTTCAACGCGTTCCTAGAGAAAACCAAGCTGAAAGACGATGGTAGCAACTACACGGACTGGGTCCGTAACCTGAGGATTATCATCATAGCTGCCAAGAAAGCTTATGTCCTTGAAGCACCGCTAGGTGATGCACCTGTTTTCCCAGCAACTCAAGACGTTCTGAACGCCTGGCAGTCACGTAGTGATGATTACTCCCTGGTTCAGTGCGGCATGCTTTACAGCTTAGAACCGGGGCTCCAAAAGTGTTTTGAGCAGCACAGAGCATATGAAATGTTCCAAGAGCTGAAAATGGTTTTCCAAGCTCATGCCCGGGTCGAGAGATATGAAGTCTCCGACAAGTTCTTTAGCTGTAAAATGGAGGAGAATAGTTCTGTTAGTGAGCACATACTCAGAATGTCTGGGTTGTATAACCGCTTGTCTCAGCTGGGAGTCAATCTCCTGGATGACGCGGTCATTGACAGAATCCTCCAGTCGCTTCCACCAAGCTACAAGAGCTTTGTGATGAACTTCAATATGCAGGGGATGGAAAAGACCATTCCTGAGGTATATTCAATGCTGAAATCAGCGGAGGTGGAGATCAGAAAAGAACATCAAGTGTTGATGGTGAATAAAACCACTAAGTTCAAGAAGGGCAAGGGTAAGAAGAACTTCAAGAAGGACGGCAAGGGAGTTGCCGCGCCCGGTAAACCAGTTACTGGGAAGAAGTCGAAGAATGGACCCAAGCCTGAAACTGAGTGCTTTTATTGCAAGGGAAGTGGTCACTGGAAGCGGAACTGCCCCAAATACTTAGCGGACAAGAAGGTCAGCAACGCCAAAGGTATATGTGATATACATGTAATTGATGTGTACCTTATCAGTACTCGTAGTAGCTCCTGGGTATTTGATACCGGTGCGGTTGCTCATATTTGTAACTCAAAACAGGAACTACGGAATAAACGGAGACTGGCGAAGGACGAGGTGACGATGCGCGTCGGGAATGGTTCCAAGGTCGATGTGATCGCCGTCGGGACACTGCCTCTACATGTACCTACGGGATTAGTTTTAAACCTCAATAATTGTTATTTAGTGCCAGCTTTGAGCATGAACATTGTATCTGGATCTCGTTTAATGCGAGATAGCTACTCATTTAAATCCGAGAATAATGGTTGTTCTATTTATATGAGAGATATGTTTTATGGTCATGCCCGCTGGTCAATGGTTTATTCTTGATGAATCTCGAACGTGATGTTACACATATTCATAATGTGAATACCAAAAGATGTAAAGTTGATAACGATAGTCCCACATACTTGTGGCACTGCCGCCTTGGTCACATTGGTGTCAAACGCATGAAGAAGCTCCATGCAGATGGACTTTTGGAGTCTCTTGATTGCGAATCATTTGACACGTGCGAACCATGCCTCATGGGCAAAATGACCAAGACTCCGTTCTCCGGAATAATGGAACGAGCAACCAACTTATTGGAAATCATACATACTGATGTGTGCGATCCAATGAGGGTTGAGGCTCGCGGTGGCTATCGTTATGTTCTCACCCTCACTGATGACTTGAGTAGATATGGATATGTCTACTTAATGAAACACAAGTCTGAGACCTTTGAAAAGTTCAAGGAATTTCAGAGTGAGGTTGAGAATCAACGTGACAGGAAAATAAAGTTCTTACGATCAGATCGTGGAGGGGAATATTTGAGTCATGAATTTGGCACACACTTAAGGAAATGTGGAATTGTTTCACAACTCACGCCGCCTGGAACACCACAGCGTAATGGTGTGTCCGAACGTCGTAATCGCACTCTATTGGATATGGTGCGATCCATGATGTCTCTTACCGATCTACCGCTATCATTCTGGGGTTATGCTTTAGAGACTGCCGCATTCACTTTAAATAGGGCTCCGTCGAAATCCGTTGAGACGACACCGTATGAATTATGGTTTGGAAAGAAACCTAAGCTGTCGTTTCTTAAAGTTTGGGGATGCGATGCTTATGTCAAGAAACTTCAACCTGAAAAGCTCGAACCCAAGTCGGAAAAATGCGTCTTCATAGGATACCCTAAGGAAACCATTGGGTATACCTTCTACCTCAGATCCGAAGGCAAGATCTTCGTTGCCAAGAACGGGTCCTTTCTGGAGAAAGAGTTTCTCTCGAAAGAAGTAAGTGGGAGGAAAGTGGAACTTGATGAGATGACCCCTCTCGAACCAGAAAGTAGCGCAGCACAAGAAAATGTTTCTGTGGTGCCTGCACCGACTAGAGAGGAAGTTAATGATGACGATCATGATCAAGTTACCACTGAACTTCGTAGGTCCACAAGGACACGTTCCGCACCAGAGTGGTACGGCAACCCTGTCCTGGAAATTATGTTGTTGGACAACGGTGAACCTTCGAACTATGAAGAAGCAATGGCGGGTCCAGATTCCAACAAATGGCTTGAAGCCATGCAATCCGAGATAGGATCCATGTATGAAAACAAAGTGTGGACTTTGACAGACTTGCCCGATGATTGGCGAGTGATAGAAAATAAAAGGATCTTTAAGAAGAAGACTGACACGGATGGAAATGTTACCATCTATAAAGCTCGACTTGTCGCTAAGGGTTATCGACAATTTCAAGGAGTTGACTACGATGAGACCTTCTCACCCGTAGCGAAGGTGAAGTCCGTCCGAATCATGTTAGCAATTGCCGCATTCTACGATTATGAAATATGGCAAATGGACGTCAAAACGGCATTCCTTAACGGCTTCCTTAAGGAAGAATTGTATATGATACGGCCTGAAGGTTTTGTCCATCCTAAGAATGCTAACAAAGTATGCAAGCTCCAGCGCTCAATCTATGGGCTGGTGCAGGCATCTCGGAGTTGGAACATTCGCTTTGATGAGATGATCAAAGCGTTTGGGTTTACACAGACTTATGGAGAAGCCTGTGTTTACTAGAAAGTGAGTGGGAGCTCTGTAGCATTTCTCATATTATATGTGGATGACATACTATTGATGGGAAATGATATAGAATTCTTGGAAAGTATAAAGGCCTATTTGAATAAGTGTTTTTCAATGAAGGACCTTGGAGAAGCGTCTTACATATTAGGCATCAAGATATATAGAGATAGATCGAGACGCCTCATAGGTCTTTCGCAAAGCACATACCTTGACAAGATATTGAAGGAGTTCAATATGGATCAGTCCAAGAAGGGGTTCTTGCCAGTGTTGCAAGGTGTGAGATTGAGCACGACTCAATGCCCGACCACGGCAGAAGATAGAGAAAAGATGAGTGTCATCCCCTATGCCTCGGCCATAGGGTCTATTATGTATGCCATGCTGTGTACCAGACTTGATGTAAACCTTGCCGTAAGTTTGGTAGGAAGGTACCAAGGTAATCCCGGCATGGAACACTGGACAGCGGTCAAGAACATCCTGAAGTACCTGAAAAGGACTAAGGATATGTTTCTTGTTTATGGAGGTGACGAAGAGCTCGTCGTAAAGGGTTACTTCGATGCTAGCTTCGACACAGATCTGGATGACTCTAAGTCACACACCGGATACGTGTATATTTTGAATGGTGGGGCAGTCAGCTGGTGCAGTTGCAAGCAAAGCGTCGTGGCTAAGTAGTTAGTCACGGGATCATGCATTACGGAACGAGTAAAGTGACTTACCGGTAACGAGATTGAACGAGGTATTGGGATACCGACGATCGAATCTCGGGCAAGTAAAGTACCGATTGACAAAGGGAATTGTATAACGGGATTACTTGAATCCTCGACATCGTGGTTCATCCGATGAGATCATTGAGGAGCATGTGGGAGCCAACATGGGTATCCAGATCCCGCTGTTGGTTATGGACCGGAGAGTCGTCTCGGTCATGTCTGCGTGTCTCCCGAACCCGTACGGTCTACACACTTAAGGTTCGGTAATGCTAGGGTTGTAGAGATATTAGTATACGGTAACCCGAAAGTTGTTCGGAGTCCCGGATGAGATCCCGGACATCACGAGGAGTTCCGGAATGGTCCGGAGGTAAAGATTTGTATATAGGAAGTCCAGTTTCGGCCACCGGGAAAGTTTCGGGGGTCACCGGTATTGTATCGGGACCACCGGAAGGGTCCCGGGGGTCCACCGGGTGGGGCCACCTATCCCGGAGGGCCCCATGGGCTGAAGTGGGAAGGGAACCAGCCCCTGGTGGGCTGGTGCGCCCTCCATGGGCCTCCCCCTGCGCCTAGGGTTGGAAACCCTGGGGGTGGGGGGCGCCCCACCTGACTTGGGGGGCAAGTTCCCCCCTTGGCCGCCCCCCCCCTTGAGATTGGATCTCTAGGGGCCGGCGCCCCCCCGGGCCCCTATATAAAGAGGGGGGAGGGAGGGCTTCACACCCAAGCCCCTGGCGCCTCCCTCTCCCCCCGTAACACCTCTCCCTCTCGCTGAGCTTGGCGAAGCCCTGCCGAGATCCCCGCTGCTTCCACCACCACGCCGTCGTGCTGCTGGATCTCCATCAACCTCTCCTTCCCCCTTGCTGGATCAAGAAGGAGGATACGTTTCTCCCAACCGTACGTGTGTTTAACACGGAGGTGCCGTCCGTTCGGCGCTTGGATCATCGTTGATTTGGATCACGACGAGTACGACTCCATCAAACCCGTTCTCTTGAACGCTTCCGCTCGCGATCTACAAGGGTATGTAGATGCACTCCTCCCCTCTCGTTGCTAGTAAGCTCCATAGATTGATCTTGGTGATGCGTAGAAAATTTTAATTTCTGCTACGATCCCCAACAATCTCGATCTATGCCAACTCAACAAACACCATCGAAGACACCTGTAGAGCATCTTTATAATCACCCAGTTACGTTGTGAAGTTTGATAGCACACTAAGTGTTCCTCCAGTATTCAGGAGTTGCATAATCTCATAGTCATAGGAACATGTATAAGTCATGAAGAAAGCAATAGCAATAAACTAAACGATCATAGTGCTAAGCTAATGGATGGGTCTTGTCCATCACATCATTCTCCAATGATGTGATCCTGCTCATCAAATGACAACTCATGTCTATGGCTAGGAAACTTAACCATCTTTGATTAACGAGCTAGTCAAGTAGAGGCAGGGACACTCTATTTGTCTATGTATTCACACATGTACTAAGTTTCCGGTTAGTACAATTCTAGCATGAATAATAAACATTTATCATGATATAAGGAAATATGAATAACAACTTTATTATTGCCTCTAGGGCATATTTCCTTCAGTCTCCCACTTGCACTAGAGTCAATAATCTAGATTACATAGTAATGATTCTAACACCCATATGGAGTCTTGGTGCTGATCATGTTTTTTGCTCGTGAGAGAGGCTTAGTCAACGGGTCAGCAACATTCAGAGCCGTATGTATCTTGTGAATCTCTATGTCCCCTTCCGACACTTGATGACGGATGGAATTGAAGCATCTCTTGATGTGCTTGGTTCTCTTGTGAAATCTGGATTCCTTCGCCAAGGCTATTGCTCCAGTATTGTCACAAAAGATTTTTATTGGACCCGATTATGCCACCTAGATCAGATATGAACTCCTTCATCCAGACTCCTTCATTTGCTGCTTCCGAAGCAGCTATATACTCCGCTTCACACGTAGATCCCGCCATGCCGCTTTGCTTAGAAATGCACCAACTGACAGCTCCACCGTTCAATATAAATATGTATTTGGTTTGTGACTTAGAGTCATCCGGATCAGTGTCAAGGCTTGCATCGACGTAACCATTTACGACGAGCTCTTTGTCACATCCGTAAACGAGAAACATATCCTTAGTCCTCTTCAGGTATTTCAGGATGTTCTTGACCGCTGTCCAGTGATCCACTCCTGGATTACTTTGGTACCTCCCTGCTATACTTATAGCAAGGCACACATCAGGTCTGGTACACAGCATTGCATACATGATAGAACCTATGGCTGAAGCATAGGGAATGACTTTCATTTTCTCTCTATCTTCTGCAGTGGTCGGGCATTGAGTCTGACTCAACTTCACACCTTGTAACACAGGCAAGAACCCTTTATTTGCTAGATCCATTTTGAACTTCTTCAAAACTTTGTCAAGGTATGTGCTTTGTGAAAGTCCAATTAAGCGCCTTGATATATCTCTATAGATCTTGATGCCCAATATGTAAGCAGCTTCACCGAGGTCTTTCATAGAAAAAATCTTATTCAAGTATCCTTTTATGCTATCCAGAAATTCTATATCATTTCCAATCAACAATATGTCATCCACATATAATATTAGAAATGGTACAGAGCTACCACTCACTTTCTTGTAAATACAGGCTTCTCCAAAAGTCTGTATAAAACTATATGCTTTGATCACACTATCAAAATGTTTATTCCAACTTCGAGAGGCTTGCACCAGTCCATAAATGGATCGCTGGAGCTTGCTCACTTTGTTAGCATCCTTTGGATCGATAAAACCTTCTGGTTGCATCGTATACAACTCTTTTCTAGAAATCCATTCGGGAATGCAGTTTTGACATCCATTTGCCAAATTTCATAATCATAAAATGCGGCAATTGCTAACATGATTCGGACAGACTTAAGCATCGCTATGGGTGAGAAAGTCTCATTGTAGTCAACTCCTTGAACTTGTCGAAAACCTTTCACAACAAGTCGAGCTTTGTAGACAGTAACATTACCGTCTGCGTCAGTCTTCTTCTTGAAGATCCATTTATTTTCTATGGCTTGCCGATCATCGGGCAAGTCAACCAAAGTCCACACTTTGTTCTCATACATGGATCCCATCTCAGATTTCATGGCCTCAAGCCATTTCGCGGAATCTGGGCTCATCATCGCTTCCTGATACGTCTCCAACGTATCTATAATTTATGAAGTGTTCATGCTATTATATTATACATCTTAGATGTTTTATATGCATTTATATGATATTTTATATGATTTTTGGGACTAACCTATTAACCTAGAGCCCAGTGCCAGTTTCTGTTTTTTCCTTGTTTTTGAGTATCGCAGAAAAGGAATACCAAACGGAGTCCAATTGACGTGCCAATTTTTGATGATTTTTTATGGACCAAAAGAAGCCCCCGGAGTAAAAGAGTTGGGTCAGAAGTGTCCCGGGCTGTCCACGAGGGTGGGGGGCGCGCCCACCCCCTGGGCGTGGGCCCCTATCTCGTGGACGACTCGGAGACCCCCCCTGACGTGAGACCTACGCCAAAAAGTCCTATAAATACATAAACCTCCAGAAAATAACCTAGATCGGAAGTTCCGCCACGGCAAGCCTCTGTAGCCACGAGGAATCAATCTAGGCCCTCTCTGGCACCCTGCCGGAGGGGGCCATCATCACCAGAGGCCATGAAGGAGAATCCTGGAGGGGCCATCATCGCCATGAAGGCCAAGGACCAGAGGGAGAACCTCTCCCCATCTAGGGAGGAGTCCATGGAGGAGGAAGCACAAGGGGGAGAACCTCTCCTCCTCTCTCTCGGTGGCGCCGGAGTGCCATCGGGAGGGGAATCATCGCCGCGGTGATCGTCTTCATCAACATCACCATCATCATCACCATCCTCATCTCTTTTACGCGGTCCACTCTCCCACACCCCGCTGTAATCCCTACTTGAACATGGTGCTTTATGCCACATATTATGATCCAATGATGTGTTGCCATCCTATGATGTTTTGAGTAGATATCCTTTGTCTTTGGGTTGATTAATGATATAGATTGGTATGAGTTGTATGTTTATTTTGGTGCTGTCCTATTGTGCCCTCCATGTCGCGCAAGCGTGAGGGATTCCCGCTGTAGGGTGTTGCAATACGTTCATGATTCGCTTATAGTGGGTTGCTTGAGTGACAGAAGCATAAACCCGAGTAAGGGGGTTGTTGCGTATGGGATAAAGGGGACTTGATGCTTTAATGCTATGGTTGGGTTTTACCTTAATGATCTTTAGTAGTTGAGGATGCTTGCTAGAGTTCCAATCATAAGGCATATGATCCAAGAAGAGAAAGTATGTTAGCTTATGCCTCTCCCTCATATGAAATTGCAATGACGACCACCGGTCTTGTTAACGATTGCCTACGATAATTCCGCACACCGACCCATCATTATTCTACACTCGCTATAATATTTAGTAATATATTCTAACTTTATGATAACAACACCTACTTTTATGTTTTAGCTCTCCGATATCATGCAAAGTTATCCTCTTCACACCCACAACGTAATTTTATTTCTCGTTTCTAGTTGGAAGCAAACGTTCGGTGTACGTAGAGTCGTATCAGTGGCAGATAGGACTTGAGAGAATATTGATCTTACCTTTAGCTCCTTGTGGGTTCGACACTCCATACTTAGCACTTCCACCATTGGGAATTGCTAAGATGATTCCCTGCACTTGGGGATTATCAAGCTCTTTTCTGGCGCCGTTGCCGGGGAGCAATAGCGTGGGGTTGATATTCTCGTGTGTGCTTGTTTGCTTTCTTCACTAAGTAGATTTTGTTTTTCCTTTTTGTTTATGTTTAGTTGTGGGTGAAACATACAAAAAAAATTAAGAATGAAAATACAAAAAAAATTTACTTGCCTCTCATGCCTAAAAAGTTTTTCAATAAGAGAAGTGATTGGAAGGTTATGCATTGGAGAAGTGAGGGTCGACCTTGAACACTTGTGTTCATGCTCATGGAAACAATGTAAAAAAATTCATGTAAGCTTCTCTGAAAATAATTATCCCCTTGTATATATCCATTGTATTATAAAAATAATGTGCCAAGCTTTGGTTTTAGGATGATTAGATTGCTTGTTTACTATGTGCAGTACAAAAACAGAAACTTTGGCTATAGCGCGTGAATTTACATTTTTTACTGGAAAGTCAAATGGGTCTGAAACTTTTTGCACATTACTTATGTATAATTTTTTTAATTTTTCATATGTTTTTAGAATTTTTTGGAGTTACAGAAGTTTACTAAACCTCCAGATTACTACAGACTGTCCTGTTTTTGACAGATTCTGTTTTCTATGTGTTGATCGCTTATTTTGATGAATCTATGGGTAGTATCGGGGGGTATGAACCATGGTGAAGTTGGAATACAGTAGATATAGTTCTAATATGAAATTGGAATGAGTTTGAAACAGTACCTAAAGGTAGTGATTTGCTTTATTATACTAACGGATCTCACAAAGTTTTTGTTAAAGTTTTGTGTGGATGAAGTGTTCGAAGATCGAGAAGCTATCAATATGAGAAGAATAAAGACAGGCAAGAGTTCAATCTTGGGGATGACCAAGGCCCCCCAAGTAAATATTTCAAGGATACTCAAGCATCTAAGCTTGGGGATGCCCCGGTTGGCTATCGTTATGTTCTCACCCTCACCGATGACTTGAGTAGATATGGATATGTCTACTTAATGAAACACAAGTATGAGACCTTTGAAAAGTTCAAGGAATTTCAGAGTGAGGTTGAGAATCAACGTGACAGGAAAATAAAGTTCTTACGATCAGATCGTGGAGGGGAATATTTGAGTCATGAATTTGGCACACACTTAAGGAAATGTGGAATTTTTTCACAACTCACGCCACCTGGAACACCACAGCGTAATGGTGTGTCCGAACGTCGTAATCGCACTCTATTGGATATGGTGCGATCCATGATGTCTCTTACCGATCTACCGCTATCATTCTGGGGTTATGCTTTAGAGACTGCCGCATTCACTTTAAATAGGGCTCCGTCGAAATCCGTTGAGACGACACCGTATGAATTATGGTTTGGAAAGAAACCTAAGCTGTCGTTTCTTAAAGTTTGGGGATGCGATGCTTATGTCAAGAAACTTCAACCTGAAAAGCTCGAACCCAAGTTGGAGAAATGCGTCTTCATAGGATACCCTAAGGAAACCATTGGGTATACCTTCTACCTCAGATCCGAAGGCAAGATCTTCGTTGCCAAGAACGGGTCCTTTCTGGAGAAAGAGTTTCTCTCGAAAGAAGTAAGTGGGAGGAAAGTGGAACTTGATGAGATGACCCCTCTCGAACCAGAAAGTAGCGCAGCACAAGAAAATGTTTCTGTGGTGCCTGCACCGACTAGAGAGGAAGTTAATGATGACGATCATGATCAAGTTACCACTGAACTTCGTAGGTCCACAAGGACACGTTCCGCACCAGAGTGGTACGGCAACCCTGTCCTGGAAATTATGTTGTTGGACAACGGTGAACCTTCGAACTATGAAGAAGCAATGGCAGGTCCGGATTCCGACAAATGGCTAGAAGCCATGAAATCCGAGATAGGATCCATGTATGAAAACGAAGTATGGACTTTGACTGACTTGCCCGATGATCGGCGAGCCATAGAAAACAAATGGATCTTTAAGAAGAAGACAGACGCGGATGGTAATGTGACCATCTATAAGGCTCGACTTGTCACTAAGGGTTATCGACAAGTTCAAGGGGTTGATTACGATGAGACTTTCTCACCCGTAGCGAAGCTGAAATCCGTCAGAATCATGTTAGCAATTGCCGCATACAATGATTATGAGATATGGCAGATGGACGTCAAAACGGCATTCCTTAATGGCTTCCTTAAGGAAGAGTTGTATATGATGCAGCCGGAAGGTTTTGTCGATCCTAAGAATGCTAACAAAGTATGCAAGCTCCAGCGCTCAATCTATGGGCTGGTGCAAGCATCTCGGAGTTGGAACATTCGCTTTGATGAGATGATCAAAGCGTTTGGGTTTACACAGACTTATGGAGAAGCCTGTGTTTACAAGAAAGTGAGTGGGAGCTCTGTAGCATTTCTCATATTATATGTGGATGACATATTATTGATGGGAAATGATATAGAATTCTTGGAAAGTATAAAGGCCTATTTGAATAAGTGTTTTTCAATGAAGGACCTTGGAGAAGCTGCTTATATATTAGGCATCAAGAATTATAGAGATAGATCAAGACGCCTCATTGGTCTTTCACAGAGTACATAACTTGACAAGATATTGAAGAAGTTCAATATGGATTAGTCCAAGAAGGGGTTCTTGCCTGTATTGCAAGGTGTACAATTGAGCACGGCTCAATGCCCGACCACGGCAGAAGATATAGAAAAGATGAGTGTCATCCCCTATGCCTCGGCCGTAGGGTCTATTGTGTATGCCATGCTGTGTACCAGACCTGATGTAAACCTTGCCGTAAGTTTGGTAGGAAGGTACCAAAGTAATCCCGGCATGGAACACTGGACAGCGGTCAAGAATATCCTGAAGTACCTGAAGAGGACTAAGGATATGTTTCTCGTTTATGGAGGTGACGAAGAGCTCGTCATAAAGGGTTACGTCGACGCTAGCTTCGACACAGATCTGGATGACTCGAAGTCACAAACCGGATACGTGTATATTTTGAATGGAGGAGCAGTAAGCTGGTGCAGTTGCAAGCAAAGCGTCGTGGCGGGATCTACATGTGAAGCAGAGTACATGGCGGCCTCGGAGGCAGCACAGGAAGCAGTCTGGATGAAGGAGTTCATTACCGACCTAGGGGTGATTCCCAATGCGTCGGGCCCGATGACTCTCTTCTGTGACAACACTGGAGCTATTGCCCTTGCGAAGGAGCCCAGGTTTCACAGGAAGACCAGGCATATCAAGCGTCGCTTCAACTCCATTAGTGAAAGTGTTCAAAATGGAGACATAGATATTTGTAAAGTACATACGGACCTGAATGTAGCAGATCCGTTGACTAAACCTCTCCCTAGAGCAAAACATGATCAACACCAGGACGCAATGGGTGTTCGATTCATCACAATGTAACTAGATTATTGACTCTAGTACAAGTGGGAGACTGTTGGAAATATGCCCTAGAGGCAATAATAAATGGTTATTATTATATTTCTTTGTTCATGATAATTGTCTATTGTTCATGCTATAATTGTGTTATCCGGAAATCGTAATACATGTGTGAATACATAGGCCACAACGTGTCCCTAGTAAGCCTCTAGTTGACTAGCTCGTTGATCAACCGATAGTCATGGTTTCCTGACTATGGACATTGGATGTCATTGATAACGGGATCAGAATGATGTGATGGACAAGACCCAATCCTAAGCATAGCATAAAAGATCGTGTAGTTTCGTTTGCTAGAGCTTTTCCAATGTCAAGTATCTTTTCCTTAGACCATGAGATCGTACAACTCCCGGATACCGTAGGAGTGCTTTGGGTGTGCCAAACGTCACAACGTAACTGGGTGACTATAAAGGTGCACTACGGGTATCTCCGAAAGTGTCTGTTGGGTTGGCACGGATCGAGACTGGGATTTGTCACTCCGTGTGACGGAGAGGTATCTCTGGGCCCACTCGGTAATGCATCATCATAATGAGCTCAATGTGACTAAGGCGTTAGTAACGGGATCATGCATTGCGGTACGAGTAAAGAGACTTGCCGGTAACGAGATTGAACAAGGTATTGGGATACCGACGATCGAATCTCGGGCAAGTAACATACCGATTGACAAAGGGAATTGTATACGGGATTGATTGAATCCTCGACATCGTGGTTCATCCGATGAGATCATCGTGGAACATGTGGGAGCCAACATAGGTATCCAGATCCCGCTGTTGGTTATTGACCGGAGAGACGTCTCGGTCATGTCTGCATGTCTCCCGAACCCGTAGTGTCTACACACTTAAGGTTCGGTGACGCTAGGGTTGTAGAGATATGTATATGCGGAAACCCGAAAGTTGTTCGGAGTCCCGGATGAGATCCCGGACGTCACGAGGAGTTCCGGAATGGTCCGGAGGTGAAGAATTTTATATAGGAAGTCCAGTTTCGGCCACCGAAAAAGTTTCGGGGGTTATCGGTATTGTACCGGGACCACCGGAAGGGTCCCGGGGGTCCACCGGGTGGGGCCACCTGTCCCGGAGGGCCCCATGGGCTGAAGTGGTAAGGGAACCAGCCCATAGTGGGCTGGGGCGCCCCCCATGGGCCTCCTTCCTGCGCCTAGGGTTGGAAACCCTAGGGTGGGGGGCGCCCCACTTGACTTGGGGGGTAAGTTACCCCCCTGGCCGCCGCCCCCCCCATCCAGATGGGTTCTGGCCGGCGCCCCCCCTCCCAGGGGGCCTATATAAAGGGGGGAGGGAGGGCAGTAGTATTACAGCCTTGGGCGCCTCCCTCCTCCCCTGCTACACCTCTCCCTCTCGCAGAAGCTCGGCGAAGCCCTGCCGAGACCCGCTACATCCACCACCACGCCGTCGTGCTGCTGGATCTCCATCAACCTCTCCTTCCCCTTGCTGGATCAAGAAGGAGGAGACGTCGCTGCACCGTACGTGTGTTGAACGCGGAGGTGCCGTCCGTTCGGCACTCGGTCATCGGTGATTTGAATCACGGCGAGTATGACTCCGTCATCCACGTTCATTGGAACGCTTCCGCTCGCGATCTACAAGGGTATGTAGATGCACTCCTTTCCCCTCGTTGCTAGTATACTCCATAGATTGATCTTGGTGAGCGTAGGAAAATTTTAAAATTATGCTACGATTCCCAACAGGACAGTGAGATAAGATTGCTTCCGGCAGAGATAGTGGACAATGAGGAAAGAGACTTTCGGGAAGACGACACCATATTGCTGGAGGAGTCAAAGAGATAAGATTGGGAAATAGGATGTGGGGCCACCAGAGCACGTTGCAGATAGTGATGGTAGCCGAAAGCGCACATGTTATCAAGTGTCCGAACGTTAGTGTTTCTCCAATTAAAGTTTTTAGGGGGGTGTTTCCCAACTAGGGCTTGTTCTGTTGGAGGGAACTTGAAGGGGATTGGAGTGGATTGGAAAGGACTGAATCCCCTATAAGTTAAACTCCCCTTCAGTCCCCTTTAACCGCACAAGCACTTAGATTTTGTAATAGTTTCTTAATTACTTATTCCGTCCCAAACAAGTGTCGTGGATTTAGTTTAAATTTGTGTAAATTTAAACTAAAGCTACGACACTTATTTTGCTTGTCGTTCATTGTTGCTCAGTTAGCTTTTTTTTAGAAATACTTGTAACTTTATTCATACTCATAACAATTACAGGTACACTGATTTGGACCTAAAATCCAAGAAAATACAACGTAACTCCTATGACTAAGATTTACATTAAAATCTCTTGAAAACACCTTCTTCACGGCGTCAATTTCCGCTCGAAGAAATACTCCTATGACATCGGTAACGAGGCCGCAATTTGACTGGAGCAACGATGTTGTCACTCTTCTACCCGCACGAACATTACCGATAATGGTTTTTGTAAGCACCTTGAGTCGCGCATCCAACAGGTGGGAAGCCTTGGTCGAAGAACGTGCTTGGGCCGGGGATGATCCTTTAGAAGTGCAGGCCGTCGAATCACTATATCTTCACCATGTTGTCGATGAAAAATTTCACCTCCCCAAAAAATCAGACCAACAAAAAAAGGCTTGACACAGTAACATAAACTCATCACATCTGAATAATCGGATCTGAGAGGACAGAAAACTCTCTAACCTCATGGCACCGTCAAAAGAACGAGAGAAAATTTATTCTCACAAAACTATGATGATCACTAGACGATGGCGAAGAACATATATAGAGGTCTTGAAGATCCGAGATCCCCGGCCTCTCAGCACCAAGATTGCAGCCGGAGACGAGGGGACCTAAATTTCTCGTTTGAAAGTAAATATCTTGGACTATCGACACCAGAAGGAAGAATGAAGGATGAAAACTTCCAGCCCATCATGGAAAGATTCACGAAGAGGTGCAGCAACTGGAATGGTAGACACATGTCCTATGCCGCGAAAGAAGTGCATGTTAAATCAAACGTGCAAGCATTACCAACATTTACCATGGGAGTATTCAAAATGTCGGTTGGTTTTTGCGAGCAGTATGAAAGAATGATAAGGGAATTCTGGTGGGGTGAGGATGAGGGCCAAAGGAAGGTACACTGGATGGCATGGGACAAAATGACGAAGCCGAAGAGAGGAGGCGGTATTGGATTCAGAGATATGCACATGTTCAACCAAGCTTTGTTGGCAAGGCAGGGATGGAGATTGATTCAAAAACCAGAGAGTCTGTGTGCGAGAGTGCTCAAATCCAAGTATTACCCCAACGGAGAATTGATGGATACAGTGTTCGCATCGGACGCCTCGCAATCATGGAGAGGAATCGAATTCGGCCTGGAGCTACTAAAGAAAGGGCTTATATGACGTGTAGGAAATGGCAGAAGCATCTAAGTTCAGAGAGATCAATGGATACCTAGACAAACAGGGCTAGAGTTAATTGCACAGAAGTACCACAATTGGGGCATCACATGCAGATTGATACCATGATTGCTAATTTTTACGTGTCAGTACCAACATTGCTCCAGACTTTTGCAAAAAGGTCTAAACCGTGTATAAACACGTATTGACGGTGTATCTGACTGGCGTCGACGTGGCATTTTTTTACAAAAAACCCCCTTACTTTGCACGTAATCACATAAACGCCCAATTATTTTGCGGGAAAAGGGCTCCGGTGAGAGATTTTTTTCGTTCGCAATATTATAACACCGAATCGGACTTTTTTGAAGTTTTCGTTACATTGGACAAAGAAATTAAATAAACGAAAAAAAAGCCCCGACAGGATTCGACCGTGCGAACTGCAGTGGTGCATCAGCGCGCGCTGGCCACCGCGCCACGTCACCGCTCGCGTAAGAGTGCAGGCGGGAACTCTTTTATACCAGTCAAGGAACGTCGGGCCGGCAGTTGGGCCTAGCGAGGCTGCGCATGACTCTTCACTCAGGCCTAATACACATATATTTTTAGTTACTCGTGTATTAATTGTATTTTCTTAAATGCGCAGTTACTTGAAAAGTTGACAACATGTATTAAAAATAATTGTGTAATCATAATAAATTTTAGAATGCATTAACACTGTTCAAAGTTTATTAAAAAAGTCAACGTGTTTCTTAAAATGCAAGAATGATTTTACACGCTAAGTTCTTAATACACGCTGAAACATTTTTTGAAATATACATTGTCAAAAAAAATCCATCATGTATTAAGAAAATGTTCACCATAAATTACAAAACGTTTACCGCGCATTATGTAAAATATTCATCATATCTTAAGAAAAATGTTCAACGTATATTACCAAAAGTTCATTATAGTAAAAAAATCACTGTTTGTAAAGAAAAGTTCATCGAGCTTGAAAACATGTTCTGTGTACGCAAAAAAGGGTGCTCGATGTATATGAAAAAATGTCCATCATATAATAAAGCCCATTTTCAAAAATGTTCTAAGTATGTTAAAAATCCAGGAGAAAAACCAACCCAGTAAATGAAAAAAGAAGAAGAAAAACCCAAAAATAAGCCATAACCAGAAACAAAACTATATAGCATACCAAGAGAAACCCAAGCACCCCTCAAAAAAAGAACTGGGGAACGAATGAGCCCCAGCACGCGCGCTAGTAAAACACGAAACGGAAAAAAAAAGTGCAGGCCTCGCTGGGCCAACCAGCCGGCCCAGCATGTCGAAGCTAGTATAATAATCTTCCCGCCTGTCATCTATCGACAGCGACGCTGTGGCGTAGTGGTTTGCGCGCCCGCAGGTCCAGGGTTCGAGTACTACTGGTACGCGATTTTTCATATCTTTAATTCAATTGTTCAATTCGTTGGAAAATTTTAAACTAGTCCGTTGTTTAAGTGGTGGAAAATTTCAAACCAGTCCAGATTCGGTGGTGGAAATTGCGAACAAAAAAAACCTTTCATGGAGCCTTTTTTCCGCAAAAATTTGGGCATTTTTGTGATTACATACAACGTAAGGGGGTTTTCTGCAAAAAACATGCCACGTCGGCACCTGGCGGGCGGGCCCGCTAGTCAGATACACCGTCAATACGTGTTTATACGCAGTTTAGACCTATTTCCAAAAACCTAGAGCAATGTTGGTACTGACACGCAAAAATTAGCAATCGTGGTACCAATCTACATGTGATGCCCCATTTGTGGTACTTCTGTGCAATTAACTCATAGGGCTAAGAGTAGCCCATTTCACTTGCAGGTCTCGCATTAGATGGGTGAACCAGCTCATAAACACAACCTCAAAGAGCTGGGATGAGGAGCTCGTCCGGAGAATCTTTAGTCACTTTGATGCGGAGGAGATCTTAAAATTAGGCTACCGCAGCGAGAGGTAGCCGATTGTGTCGCTTGGCACTATGAAAGATCTGGCATGTTCACGGTGAAGAGCGCATACAGGCTTGCAATGGCACAGAAGGGTTCAGGAGAACAAACTTCAAGCTCAACAGCAGGTGTCGACGACCGGAGTAGCTGGGATCTGATTTGGAAAGCGGCAATACCAGAGAAAGTTAAAGATTTTGCTTGGAGAGTGGCCACGAATACCCTAGCAACTAAGGTGAACAAGTGCAAACGTACTTTGGAAACTGATAGTACGTGTACAATTTGCGGTCATTCAGATGAAACTGAATATCATGCAGTGGTAGCATGCACGAAGAGCAGAGCCCTCAGACATGAGATGAGGAAACACTGGAACCTACCAAAGGAACAAGCGTTTTGGCATACGGGCGTGGACTGGCTCCAAGTGCTTCTGAACCGTTGTGATGCAGATTCTAGAAACAAGATACTCTTGCTCCTATGGCGTGCCTGACACCTCCGAGAGAACATAGTGCACGGCAATGGGAAAGAACATCTATTGAGTTCAGTATCTTTCCTAGTTAAATATGAGCATGATTTCAGAATGGCAGCAGACAGGAATAACCCTCCGGTACACAACGGCGGACAGGATCTTTACAGGGATCGGAGAACTCAGGAGCCAGTAGCAGTTGAGACAAGGTGGATACCGCCGCCACCCGGCGTGGCCAAACTGAACACAGACGCGGCCTTCGAGGCACAGTCAGGCACGAGTGCATGCGGAGCCATTGCAAGGAACGGCCAGGGTATGGTTTTCACGTCATTGGGCCGCAACCTGAACCAATGTGTATCAGTTGAGGAGGCTGAATGCCTAGCCTTATTACATGGCCTACAGGAATTCGGAAAGCTATACAACGGGCCAATCCAGGTTGAGGTAGACTATCAATCGGTGGCGAATGCGTTATCTCCAAGCGCCACGAACAAAACAAATCTCTTCCCACTCATTGCGGACATCAACGCTGAACTGTCGAGATTCAGATCGTTTGAGGTGAGGTGGATTAGCAGGGACGGGAACAAAGCTGCCCACTGTCTGGCCTCAAGAGTGAAGTACCATGGAGATTTTCGTTACCTTGGCTCTGGTCCGAGCGAGGTGCAAGAAATTTTGTCTAACGATTGTAGCTGAGAGCTTAAACCCATGTAGGGTTCCTCAAAAAAAAATCTCAGATGATGACGGCTGCGGCGCAAGAAACCCTAGTTGAAGGCTGTTGCCCAGTTAGTTAACGTAAATACGGCCTAGCACCATATCAAGGACCCAAAGAAACTCCACAGTCCACACAGACGGCGGCCGGTGCGCGCGGCGGCGAGCAGGGCAGCGCCGCAGTGGCAGTGACGTCCGGTTCCGGCAGCCGGGAGGCCAGCCAGCGGAGAGTAAGAACATCCGGCACGTGCTCTGCCCCGGCAGTTCCCCGCGAGAGCAAGCACGTCCGGCACGTGCTCTACAAACGCGCGGCGACGGGTGCACCGGCTCGAATGGGTGAGGTACAACGCGCGCGCGTTCATCGTTTGGCAGCTGCACGCGATGGCGACGCCGCCGGCCGCCCTCGCTGGAATTGAGTGATCGCCGTCTTACCATGAGGCTGTGCTCGATGTCTGTTGTGTAGTACATGTTTAGTACCACATCGCCAAACTGAGCCGAGACCCCACAGCATAAAAGGTGACGCTCGGGAGCCTGTTCCACCGTGCGGCAAGCACGGTATAAAGCAACAGCTAATTAAGCTAAAATCCTCTTGGTATAAACCTCGACCAGGTAATTACTATCTCTATGCTATGATTCAAAACACCGGCCCATTTGATGGATTATCCAAACTAACCCATGGAAGCCCGTCGTCCTTGCAGGGGCGGCCTTTTTTTTTGGCCTGAATTTTTCTCCCACGACCTTCACAACAGTCCTTTGGATCAAAAGTAAATGCACCGAAAAGGTTTATCATGGTGCTGGATGGATCTGCGGCGGCTGCAGCAGTCATAAGAAATGATCACGGCGAAGCTGTCGCAGCCTCGCAGGAGGCTCTTGGCTGCTGTCCAATTTGCTGAATGCTGCATTAGCTGAAGCAATTGCTATCCAAAAAGGTCTGGAGCTTGCTGAGAACCTGGGATGCAAGAGTATCATTGTTAAATCGGATGCACCGGAAGTAATCCAAGCCTATGGCGGATTGATTGAGAGGGGGGGGGCATCCTTGCAAACATTTTCTTTTTCTTTTGAGGATGAGTAAAAACTCAAGGAGGGTGGTGGAGATCAGAGTACAGGGTATTGCATAGTTCCTCCGGAACCCGGGCATCCTTGCAAACATTTTTTTTTTCTTTTGAGGATGAGTACAAACTCAAGGAGGGTGGTGGAGATCAGAGTACAGGGTATTGCATAGTTCCTCCAGAACCCGGCCAATCATAACAGCATCTTCTCTGTGCTGAAATTTGAGATGGGCTCTCGGCCCATGTAGCAATTTCTGAAAAATCTCTAAGGCCCATGTGGGTTATATGGCACTAGGTGTAGTGGGAAGTTTAGTCCCACCCCGGAAGTGGAAGAGGAGTTGGACCTCCTTATAAGGGTTTCTCTTCTACATGCTATTGGAGCTTGAGAAGAGAAGAGGCCCTCGCGCACTCCTCCTCCGCCGCCCGCCTCGACGCGACGCGACGCGACGCGACGCCCGTCGTCCTTGCAGGGGTGGCCTTTTTTTTTGGCCTGAATTTTTCTCCCACGACCTTCACAACAGTCCTTTGGATCAAAAGTAAATGCACCGAAAAGGTTTATCATGGTGCTGGATGGATCTGCGGCGGCTGCAGCAGTCATAAGAAATGATCACGGCGAAGCTGTCGCAGCCTCGCAGGAGGCTCTTGGCTGCTGTCCAATTTGCTGAATGCTGCATTAGCTGAAGCAATTGCTATCCAAAAAGGTTTGGAGCTTGCTGAGAACCTGGGATGCAAGAGTATCATTGTTAAATCGGATGCACCGGAAGTAATCCAAGCCTATGGCGGATTGATTGAGAGGGGGGGGGCATCCTTGCAAACATTTTCTTTTTCTTTTGAGGATGAGTAAAAACTCAAGGAGGGTGGTGGAAATCAGAGTACAGGGTATTGCATAGTTCCTCCGGAACCCGGGCATCCTTGCAAACATTTTCTTTTCTTTTGAGGATGAGTACAAACTCAAGGAGGGTGGTGGAGATCAGAGTACAGGGTATTGCATAGTTCCTCCGGAACCCGGCCAATCATAACAGCATCTCCTCTGTGCTGAAATTTGAGATGGGCTCTAGGCCCATGTAGCAATTTCTGAAAAATCTCTAAGGCCCATGTGGGTTATATGGCACTAGGTGTAGTGGGAAGTTTAGTCCCACCCCGGAAGTGGAAGAGGAGTTGGACCTCCTTATAAGGGTTTCTCTTCTACATGCTATTGGAGCTTGAGAAGAGAAGAGGCCCTCGCGCACTCCTCCTCCGCCGCCCGCCTCGACGCGACGCGACGCGACGCCCGTCGTCCTTGCAGGGGTGGCCTTTTTTTTTGGCCTGAATTTTTCTCCCACGACCTTCACAACAGTCCTTTGGATCAAAAGTAAATGCACCGAAAAGGTTTATCATGGTGCTGGATGGATCTGCGGCGGCTGCAGCAGTCATAAGAAATGATCACGGCGAAGCTGTCGCAGCCTCGCAGGAGGCTCTTGGCTGCTGTCGAATTTGCTGAATGCTGCATTAGCTGAAGCAATTGCTATCCAAAAAGGTTTGGAGCTTGCTGAGAACCTGGGATGCAAGAGTATCATTGTTAAATCGGATGCACCGGAAGTAATCCAAGCCTATGGCGGATTGATTGAGAGGGGGGGGGCATCCTTGCAAACATTTTCTTTTTCTTTTGAGGATGAGTAAAAACTCAAGGAGGGTGGTGGAAATCAGAGTACAGGGTATTGCATAGTTCCTCCGGAACCCGGGCATCCTTGCAAACATTTTCTTTTTCTTTTGAGGATGAGTACAAACTCAAGGAGGGTGGTGGAGATCAGAGTACAGGGTATTGCATAGTTCCTCCGGAACCCGGCCAATCATAACAGCATCTCCTCTGTGCTGAAATTTGAGATGGGCTCTAGGCCCATGTAGCAATTTCTGAAAAATCTCTAAGGCCCATGTGGGTTATATGGCACTAGGTGTAGTGGGAAGTTTAGTCCCATCCCGGAAGTGGAAGAGGAGTTGGACCTCCTTATAAGGGTTTCTCTTCTACATGCTATTGGAGCTTGAGAAGAGAAGAGGCCCTCGCGCACTCCTCCTCCGCCGCCCGCCTCGCCACGACGCGACGCGGGTTGCGGGATTGAGCCGAGCCGAGCTTACACCTACGCGCTTATTTTTGCCAGTCACTAACGGAGAGTTTTCTGACAGCTCCTAACCCTAGCCGCCACGAACAGATCACATCTGCTCCACGCGCACGCCGTACACGGTCGACGGGAGAGCAGGTCTCCGAAACCACGCCCTTCTGGTTCCTGTACGGGGTGAGGGGCGAATAGGTTTTTGGGCAGCGATTACGCGACTGCTCACTTCCGATCGTCTACTTCCTCTACGTCCGCGTCGCCTTCATCATCACCATGTCCACCGACGCCGAACGTGCCGCCGCCGAGAAAGCTGAAGCTGACAAGAAGGCCGCCGAGGACGCCGCTGCTGCCACCAAAGCCGCGGCCTCTGCATGGCCTACTGGAGGGTATAACTCGTTTATCCCGCTCCTACTGTTTTCTGTTTTAGCCATGCTAGCGTTATACGTAGATCTTTCTGCAATTAGCGTAGTATGTGCGACTTTGACTGAATATCAGTATGCGATCATATGTGTCAATGCCATGCTAGTGATTTACTCGTGGATTAATTTAATCGAGAAATTGCCTATTTACTCAACACTCTGTATAGTGTACTAGTAAGCGTGCACGTGCAACGCATGAATGAGCGTAAGAGTAAACTTATTTTTTTACCCGACGTAAGAGTAAACTTCCTTGTACATCCTAGTAATTAAACACTTATTTAAATAAGCACAGTTGCTAAGTGGATCATACCTACACGTCATATTCTTAACTCATCTTTTTAGATAGATTTTGCAATGTTGGGAAGGATATAACGAAATATGAACGAATGTGCACAAGCTATACAGTGGTATAATAATATATAGTGATGTCAAAAGTTGGATATAAAAAGTGTCATAAGTTGGTGATGTCAAAAACTGTCAAAGAGGATCTTCATCAGGTGTTGGACTTATAAAAATATAGTGATGTCAAAAGTTGGAATGTCATAAACTTTCGTATGTCAAAATGAAACCTCCATGCTCGATCCTTATATACAAGAAAAATGGGAACAATATATTTTACAATGTTTCTGCAAGAGAAAATCAACATTGTGCCTGCATTGGCCAAGTTGAGACAAAGCACCTTCAGGCAAGGGTTGTTATCACTTCTCCACTTTGTTAGGAAAAAACTTCTTTTTCAACATTGAGTTCTAACATGCAACCATCAAGGAAAGCAAATCAACATGGGAGATGAACCCATGACATGGTTGTTCATAAGTAGGTAACTTGTACTATGGTGCCATTGTGGAGGTACCAGTTCAGTGAGAGATAGTGCAGATGCATGACATGGATCTACGTCACGCTATAAGATGAAAACTTCCTAAGATTCACATATAAGAAAGAAACTGTCGAAACCATAGAGCATTTTCATTTCATAACAGGAACCTACCTATTTCCTGCTTGGTATCCAAATCAAACATTTTCATTTTGTCAAATGTATTGTTCTGTTATTCACTCATGGGGCACTGGTATATGATAGTCTATTCAATACTTTATTATGTGTAGCTTGATTAACTTCAATTCAACAGCTACCGTACTCACACCTCATACTTCACGGCAAAACTTTAAATTACAAAACACAGACTTCTAGTGGACAACAACTCTGTTAGTATGGAAGAACATATAGAAGTAAATGAGAACATACCGTATCTTGTTATTGTGCAGTAATGAAAATACTTTTTTTTAATTTGAGTTGTTGATTGTTTTTGCAGTAATGACAATATTGTATCAACAACTCAGAGCACCGCTTCTTTTCAAATATGTTCATACTGGAAGTGGTGAGAAGGAAAATGTCAGATCTTGCAACAGAAAAGAAGACTGGAAATTAGGTGAAAATAAGAAAATAAGTTGCATGCAATCGAAACATCGTATTTTCTATATTATCTCATCTCACTCCCGACGCTAGCCGCAGAGCAACGCCGACTTCTCCTTCCATCTCTGTGTCAATGTGAATACGTTGGAGAGCATGACGTACGTAGTTGGCCTCATGAGCAGGGTGAGTAACCTCAATTCTGGCTGCCCAAATATAATCTGAACTTCGGTTTTATTAGACAAAGTTGAAAATATGTACACGGACAGTGAAAAACTTTACAAAGTATTGCCCTTACATAAAAATGCAGATAATACAAATGCACTTCAGCATTAGCAATACTCCACTCTATAGTTGTGCAACTGGAACCTGACGTTTGTACCTAAAACTAGCAAGATGCCCGTGCATTGCATGGAACACCAAGATGCAATTTTTTTTACAAAACACCTGTTGTGATTGACCCATGAGGGAGTAATCCCATGTGTGAAAACTAATGATATCTTGAGAAAGAGGAGAGATAACGTGAGGAGGAGTGGGGCGTGGTGGTGATTGGTGGTCAAACTGAGCGGAGGCATGGGGATGGACGACGCAGGCAGCGACCATCATGCCACATTGTTCCAGAGGCTTTCTTTTTTAATTGCTCAACAATGAGGTTGTGGGAGATAAGGATGAACGAGGGAAGGCCTTATCTGCAAATGTGAAGAGAGGTGCGGGTATCTTTCTGCAAAATTACCATATTTTGCTTTCTATCTGTCAGATATAGATCGGGCGGTCTATATTGCAAGATGGCAGGCACACCATCATCACCAACTCAGGTTTTTATAAGAGTAGAGATACTTGACTTTGGCCGCTTCATCAAGATTTCACAAGAGAACCAAGCACATCAAGAGACGTTTCAATTCCATCCGTCATCAAGTGTCGGAAGGGGGCATAGAGATTTGCAAGATACATACAGATCTGAATGTTGCAGACCCGTTGACTAAGCCTCTCTCACGAGCAAAACATGATCATCACCAAGACTCCATGGGTGTTAGAATCATTACTATGTAATCTAGATAATTGACTCTAGTGCAAGTGAGAGACCGAAGGAAATATGCCCTAGAGGCAATAATAAAGTTGTTATTTATATTTCCTTATATCATGATAAATGTTTATTATTCATGCTAGAATTGTATTAACCGGAAACTTAGTACATGTGTGGATACATAGACAAACAGTGTGTCCCTAGTGTGCCTCTACTTGACTAGCTCGTTAATCAAAGATGATTAAGTTTCCTAGCCATAGACATGAGTTGTCATTTGATGAACGGGATCACATCATTAGAGAATGATGTGATGGACAAGACCCATCCGTTGTCTTAGCACTATGATCATTTAGTTTATTGCTATTGCTTTCTTCATGACTTATACATGTTAATATGACTATGAGATTATGCAACTCCCGAATACCGGAGGAACACTTAGTGTGATATCAAACGTCACAACGTAACTGGGTGATTATAAAGATGATCTACAGGTGTCTCCGATGGTGTTTGTTGAGTTGGCATAGATCGAGATTAGGATTTGTCACTCCGTGTTTCGGAGAGGTATCTCTAGGCCCTCTCGGTAATGCACATCACTATAAGCCTTGCAAGCAATGTGACTAATGAGTTAGTCACGGGATGATGTATTACAGAACGAGTAAAGAGACTTGTCGGTAACGATATTGAACTAGGTATGGTGATACCGACGATCGAATCTCGTGCAAGTAACATACCGATGACAAAGGGAACAACGTATGTTGTTATGTGGTTTGACCGATAAAGATCTTCGTAGAATATGTAGGAGCCAATATGAGCATCCAGGTTCCGCTATTGGTTATTGACCAGAGATATGTCTCGGTCATGTCTACATAGTTCTCGAACCCGTAGGGTCCGCACGCTTAACTTTCGATGACGATTGGTATTATGAGTTTATGTGATTTGATGTACCGAAGGTTGTTCAGAGTCCTGGATGATATCACGGACATGACGAGGAGTCTCTAAATGGTCGAGACATAAAGATTGATATATTGGACCATGTTGTTCGGACATCAGAAATGTTCCGGAGAGTTTCAGATAAAACCGGAGTGCCGGAAGGGGTTACCGGAAACCCCGGGAGAACTATTGGGCCTCTATGGGCCTTAGTGGGAAGAGAGGAAGGGCCAGGAGGGGCTGGCCGCCCCCCCCCTTGTGTCAGAATTGGACTAGGGGAAGGGGGCGGCGCCCCCCTTACCTTCCCTTCCCCCTCTTCCTTCCTTCTCCCTCTCTCCCTCTTGGTAGATTCCTACTAGGAATTGGAGTCCTAGTAGGATTCCCCTCTTGGGGCGCGCCCTAGGGGCCGCCGGCCCTCCCCTCCTCCCTCCTTTCTATACGGGGGAGGGGGCACCCCATAGACACACAAGTTGATCCTTAGCCGTGTGCGGTGCCCCCCCCCCCTCCACAGTTTTCCACCTTGGTCATATCGTCGTAGTGCTTAGGCAAAGCCCTGCACCGGTAACTTCATCATCACCGTCACCACGCCGTCGTGCTGAAGGAACTCTCCATCGGCCTCAGCTAGATCTAGAGTTCGAGGGACGTCACCGAGCTGAACGTGTGCAGATCGCGGAGGTGCCGTGCGTTCGGTACTTGATCGGTTGAATCGCGAAGACGTTCGACTACATCAACCGCATTACTTAATGCTTCCGCTTTCGGTCTACGAGGGTACATGGACACACTCTCCCCGCTCGTTGCTATGCTTCTCCTAGATAGATCTTGCGTGATCGTAGGCAAAATTTTGAAATACTACGTTCCCCAACAGTGGTATCAGAGCCAGGTCTATGCGTAGATGTTGTATGCACGAGTAGAACACAAAGAGTTGTGGGCGATAATAGTCATACTGCTTACCATCATGTCATACTTTGATTCGGCGGTATTGTTGGATGAAAAGCGGCCCAGACCGACATTACATGACCGCGTTCATGAGACTGGTTCTACCGACATGCTTCGCACACAGGTGGCTAGTGGGTGTCTGTTTCTCCAGGTTTAGTTGAATCGAGTATGGCTATGCCCGGTCCTTGTTGAAGGTTAAAACAACACACTTGACGAAAAATCGTTTTGGTTTTGATGCGTAGGTAAGAACAGTTCTTGCTAAGCCCGTAGCAGCCACGTAAAACTTGCAACAACAAAGTAGAGGACGTCTAACTTGTTTTTGCAGGGCATGTTGTGATGTGATATGGTCAAGACGTGATGATATATAAATTATTGTATGAGATGATCATGTTTTGTAATAGAGTTATCGGCAACTGGCAGGAGCCATATGGTTGTCGCTTTATTGTATGCAATGCAATCGCCATGTAATTGTTTTTACTTTATCACTAAGTGGTAGCGATAGTCGTAGAAACAATAGTTGGCGAGACGACAACGATGCTACGATGGAGATCAAGGTGTCGTGCCGGTGACGACGGAGATCATGACGATGCTTCGGTGATGGAGATCATGAGCACAAGATGATGATGGCCATATCATGTCACATATTTTGATTGCATGTGATGTTTATCCTTTATGCATCTTATTTTTCTTAGTTCGGCGGTAGCATTATAAGATGATCTCTCACTAAATTTCAAGGTACAAGTGTTCTCCCTGAGTATGCACCGTTGCTACAGTTCGTCGTGCCGAGACACCACGTGATGATCGGGTGTGATAAGCTCTACGTTCACATACAACGGGTGCAAGCCAGTTTTGCACACACAGAATACTCGGGTTAAACTTGACGAGCCTAGCATATGCAGATATGGCCTCGGAACACTGAGACCGAATGGTCGAGCGTGAACCATATAGTAGATATGATCAACATAGTGATGTTCACCATTGAAAACTACTCCATCTCACGTGATGATCGGACATGGTTTAGTTGATTTGGATCACGTGATCACTTAGATGATTAGAGGGATGTCTAAGTGGGAGTTCTTAAGTAATATGATTAATTGAACTTTAATTTATCATGAACTTAGTACCTGATAGTATTTTGCATGTCTATGTTGTTGTAGATCAATGGCCCGTGCTACTGTTCCTTTGAATTTTAATGCGTTCCTAGAGAAAGCTAAGTTGAAAGATGATGGTAGCAACTACACGGACTGGGTCCGTAACTTGAGGATTATCCTCATTACTGCACAGAAGAATTACGTCCTGGAAGCACCGCTAGGTGCAAGACCTGCTGCAGGAGCAACACCGGATGTTATGAACGTCTGGAAGAGCAAAGCTGATGACTACTCAATAGTTCAATGTGCCATGCTTTACGGCTTAGAACCGGGACTTCAACGACATTTTGAACGTCATGGACCATATGAGATGTTCCAGGAGTTGAAGTTAATATTTCAAGCAAATGCCCGGATTGAGAGATATGAAGTCTCCAATAAGTTCTATAGATGCAAGATGGAGGAGAATAGTTATGTCAGTGAACATATACTCAGAATCTCTGGGTACCACAACCACTTGACTCAACTAGGAGTTAATCTTCCTGATGATAGTTTCATTGACAGAGTTCTTCAATCACTGCCACCAAGCTACAAAAGCTTCATGATGAACTATAATATGCAAGGGATGAACAAGACAATTCCCGAGCTCTCCGCAATGCTAAAGGTTGCGGAGGTAGAAATCAAGAAGGAGCATGAATTGTTGATGTTCAACAAGACCACTAGTTTCAAGAAAAAGGGTAAAGGGAAGAAGGGGAACTTCAAGAAGAACGGCAAGCAAGTTGCTGCTCAAGTGAAGAAGCCCAAGTCTGGACCTAAGCCTGAGACTGAGTGCTTCTACTACAAAGGGACTGGTCACTAGAAGCAGAACTGCCCCAAGTATTTGGCGGATAAAAAGGATGGCAAAGTGAAAGGTATATTTGATATACATGTTATTGATGTGTACCTTACTAATGCTCGCAGTAGTGCCTGGGTATTTGATACTGGTTATGTTGCTCATATTTGCAACTCGAAACAAGGACTACGGATTAAGCGAATGTTGGCTAAGGACGAGGTGACAATGCGCGTGGGAAATGGTTCCAAATTCGATGTGATCGCCGTCAGCACGCTACCTTTACATCTACCTTCGGGATTAGTTTTAGACCTGAATAATTGTTATTTGGTGCCAACGTTAAGCATGAACATTATATTTGGATCTTGTTTGATGCGAGACGGTTATTCATTTAAATCAGAGAATAATGGTTGTTCTATTTATATGAGTAATATCTTTTATGGTCACGCACCCTTAATGAGTGGTCTATTTTTATTGAACCTCGATAGTAGTGACACACATATTCATAGTATTGAAGCCAAAAGATATAAGTTTAATAATGATAGTGCAACTTATTTGTGGCACTGCCGTTTGGGTCATATTGATGTAAAGCACATGAAGAAACTCCCTGCTGATGGACTTTTGGAATCACTTGATTATGAATCGCTTGATGCTTGCAAACCATGCCTCATGGGCAAGATGACTAAGACTCCGTTCTCCGGAACTATGGAGCGAGCAACAGACTTATTGGAAATAATACATACTGATGTATGCGGTCCGATGAGTGTTGAGGCTCGACGCAGGTATCATTATTTTCTGACCTTCACAGATGATTTGAGCAGATATGGATATATCTACTTGATGAAACATAAGTCTTAAGCATTTGAAAAGTTCAAAGAATTTCAGAGTGAAGTGGAAAATCATCGTAACAAGAAAATAAAGTTTCTACGATCTGATCGTGGAGGTGAATATTTGAGTTACGAGTTTGGTCTTCATTTGAAACAATGTGGAATAGTTTCGCAACTCGCGCCACCTGGAACACCATAGCGTAATGGTGTGTCCGAACGTCGTAACCGCACTTTATTAGATATGGTGCGATCTATGATGTCTCTTCCTGATTTACCGCTATCATTTTGGGGTTATGCTTTAGAGACGGCTGCATTCACGTTAAACAGGGCACCATCTAAATCCGTTGAGATGACACCTTATGAAATGTGGTTTGGCAAGAAACCCAAGTTGTCGTTTCTTAAAGTTTGGGGCTGCAATGCTTATGTGAAAAAGCTTCAACCTGATAAGCTCGAACCCAAATCGGAAAAATGTGTCTTCATAGGATACCCAATGGAAACTGTTGGGTACACCTTCTATCACAGATCCGAAGGCAAGATATTCGTTGCTAAGAATGGATCCTTTCTAGAGGAGTTTCTCTCGAAAGAAGTGAGTGGGAGGAAAGTAGAACTTGATGAGATAATTGTACCTACTCCCTTATTGGAAAGTAGTTCATCACAGAAATCAGTTCCAGTGATTCCTACACCAATTAGTGAGGAAGCTAATGATGATGATCATGAAACTTCTGATCAAAGTAACTACCGAACCTCGTAGGTCAACCAAAGTAAGATCCGAACCAGAGTGGTACGGTAATCCTGTTCTGGAGGTCATGTTACTTGACCATGACGAACCTACGAACTATGAGGAAGTGTGAGCATCATTGAAATCATCATGCCTAGCTAAAAGGCATTAAAGAAAAGCGCTTGTTCAGATACAACCCAATATTTACCCTTACTATTTTTTGTGTGTTTACATGATTAAGATACTGTAGTAATCAAGTTTTATAGATTTTTGTTTCAATAAAGTGCCAAGTAAGACCTTTGGGAAGACTTGGGTGAGAGTTAATGTGATCTTGCTGTAAAAAACAGAAACTTTGCGCTCACGGGATCAGCTACCATTTTTTACAGAAGAGTGCTTTTGAGTTGATTCTTTTTTAAGAAGATTTATAGACAAATTCCTCACGTCCACAAATTTATCTCATAATTTTTGGAGTAGCAGAAGTATAGTTTCGGTTCAGATCATTACAGACTGTTCTGTTTCTGACAGATTCTGTTTTCATTGCATAGTTTGCTTGTTTTCTTGTTTCTATGTCTTATATTTCTCAATATAAATTATAGAAATGGTATGATACAGTAGGCATTGTGTGAGAACAATTATGAACCTTGTCTTTGACAGTACCAAAGTGAATGGTTTACTCTTTATCATACTAACCTATCTCACGAAGTTCCGTTAAGTTTTGTGTCATTAAAACATAAAGAGAGCATCATGAAGAATAGACTAGCAAATTTGAATCTAGCCCACTTCCTATGCCTAGGGGTTTTGTGAACACATAATTTATAGGAACAATAATCAACTAGCATAGGAAGGCAAAACAAGTATAACTTCAAAACTTTAAGCACATAGAGAGGAAACTTGATATTATTGCAACTCCTACAAGCATATATTCCTCCCTCATAATAACTTTCAGTAGAATCATGAATGAATTTAACAATACAACCATCACATAAAGCATTCTTTTCATTATCTACAAGCATAGAAATTTTTCTACTCTCCACATAAGCAAAATTCTTCTCATTCGGAATAGTGGGATCACTAGTTCCTAAAGTTGACACTCTTCCAAACCCGCTTTAGATGATAGTCTTATTCGTACTCCAAAAGATATAAGTGAAGTTCATGGGGCATTCTACAATTAATATAGTCTAACCAATATCCAAGCTCAAAATATATAAGTGAAGCACACGAATCATTCTATAAAACCATATTCAAAAGATTTAAGTGAAGCACAAAGAGCATTCTATGAGATCATACTTAAAAGATATAAGTGAAGCACATGAAGTATTCTATAAATCAATGAAGGGCTATCTCATGCTAGCATGGTTCTTAAAGAAAAAACAAAAACACAAAGGACACAAGTCGTGTGAACAAAACAAAAACCGAGGTATACCGATAGTTGTTGAAGAAGAAAGATGGGATGCCAACCGGGGCATCCCCAAGCTTAGATGCTTGAGTATCCTTGAAATATTTACTTGGGGGGCCTTGGTCATCCCCAAGATTGAACTCTTGCCTGTCTTTATTCTTCTCATATTGATAGCTTCTTGATCTTCGAACACTTCATCCACACAAAACTTTAACAAAAACTTTGTGAGATCCGTTAGCATAATAAAGCAAATCACTACCTTTAGGTACTGTTTCAAACTCATTCCAATTTCATATTAGAACTATATCTACTGTATTCCAACTTCACCATGGTTCATACCCCCCGATACTACCCATAGATTCATCAAAATAAGCGATCAACACATAGAAAACAGAATCTGTCAAAAACAGGAAAGTCTGTAGTAATCTGGAGGTTTAGTAAACTTCTGTAACTCCAAAAAATTCTAAAAACATATGAAAAATTAAAAAATTTGTACATAAGTAATGTGCAAAAAGTTTCAGACCCATTTGACTTTCCAGTAAAAAATGTAAATTCACGCGCTATAGCCAAAGTTTCTGTTTTTGTACTGCACATAGTAAACAAGCAATCTAATCATCCTAAAACCAAAGCTTGGCACATTATTTTTATAATACAATGGATATATACAAGGGGATAATTATTTTCAGAGAAGCTTACATGAATTTTTTTACATTGTTTCCATGAGCATGAACACAAGTGTTCAAGGTCGACCCTCACTTCTCCAATGCATAACCTTCCAATCACTTCTCTTATTGAAAAACTTTTTAGGCATGAGAGGCAAGTAAATTTTTTTTTTATTTTCATTCTTAAATTTTTTTTGTATGTTTCACCCACAACTAAACATAAACAAAAAGGAAAAACAAAATCTACTTAGTGAAGAAAGCAAACAAGCACACACGAGAATATCAACCCCACGCTATTGCTCCCCGGCAACGGCGCCAGAAAAGAGCTTGATAATCCCCAAGTGCAGGGAATCATCTTAGCAATTCCCAATGGTGGAAGTGCTAAGTATGGAGTGTCGAACCCACAAGGAGCTAAAGGTAAGATCAATATTCTCTCAAGTCCTATCTGCCACTGATACGACTCTACGTACACCGAACGTTTGCTTCCAACTAGAAACGAGAAATAAAATTACGTTGTGGGTATGAAGAGCATAACTTTGCATGATATCGGAGAGCTAAAACATAAAAGTAGGTGCTGTTATCATAAAGTCAGAATATATTACTAAATATTATAAAATAGCGAGTGTAGAATAATGATGGGTCGGTGTGCGGAATTATCCTAGGCAATCGTTAACAAGACCGGTGGTCGTCATTGCAATTTCATATGAGGGAGAGGCATAAGCTAACATACTTTCTCTTCTTGGATCATATGCCATATGATTGGAACTCTAGCAAGCATCCTCAACTACTAAAGATCATTAAGGTAAAACCCAACCATAGCATTAAAGCATCAAGTCCCCTTTATCCCATACGCAACAACCCCCTTACTCGGGTTTATGCTTCTGTCACTCAAGCAACCCACTATAAGCGAATCATGAACGTATTGCAACACCCTACAGCGGGAATCCCTCACGCTTGCGCGACACGGAGGGCACAACAGGACAGCACCAAAATAAACATACAACTCATACCAATCTATATCATCAATCAACCCAAAGACAAAGGATATCTACTCAAAACATCATAGGATGGCAACACATCATTGGATCATAATATGTGGCATAAAGCACCATGTTCAAGTAGGGATTACAGCGGGGTGTGGGATAGTGGACCGCGTAAAAGAGATGAGGATGGTGATGATGATGGTGATGTTGATGAAGACGATCACCGCGGCGATGATTCCCCTCCCGATGGCACTCCGGCGCCACCGAGAGAGAGGAGGAGAGGTTCTCCCCCTTGTGCTTCCTCCTCCATGGACTCCTCCCTAGATGGGGAGAGGTTCTCCCTCTGGTCCTTGGCCTTCATGGCGATGATGGCCCCTCCAAGATTCTCCTTCATGGCCTCTGGTGATGATGGCCCCCTCCGGCAGGGTGCCAGAGAGGGCCTAGATTGATTCCTCGTGGCTACAGAGGCTTGCCGTGGCGAAACTTCCGATCTAGGTTATTTTCTGGAGGTTTATGTATTTATAGGACTTTTTGGCGTAGGTCTCATGTCAGGGGGGTCTCCGAGTCGTCCACGAGATAGGGGCCCACGCCCAGGGGGGTGGGCGCGCCCCCCACCCTCGTGGACAGCCCGGGACACTTCTGACCCAACTCTTTTACTCCGGGGGCTTCTTTTGGTCCATAAAAAATCATCAAAAATTGGCACGTCAATTGGACTCCGTTTGGTATTCCTTTTCTGCGATACTCAAAAACAAGGAAAAAACAGAAACTGGCACTGGGCTCTAGGTTAATAGGTTACTCCCAAAAATCATATAAAATATCATATAAATGCATATAAAACATCTAAGATGTATAATATAATAGCATGAATACTTCATAAATTATAGATACGTTGGAGACGTATCAGGAAGCGATGATGAGCCCAGATTCCGCGAAATGGCTTGAGGCCATGAAATCTGAGATGGGATCCATGTATGAGAACAAAGTGTGGACTTTGGTTGACTTGCCCGATGATCGGCAAGCCATAGAAAATAAATGGATCTTCAAGAAGAAGACTGACGCAGACGGTAATGTTACTGTCTACAAAGCTCGACTTGTTGCGAAAGGTTTTCGACAAGTTCAAGGAGTTGACTACAATGAGACTTTCTCACCCATAGCGATGCTTAAGTCCGTCCGAATCATGTTAGCAATTGCCGCATTTTATGATTATGAAATTTGGCAAATGGATGTCAAAACTGCATTCCCGAATGGATTTCTAGAAAAGAGTTGTATACGATGCAACCAGAAGGTTTTATCGATCCAAAGGATGCTAACAAAGTGAGCAAGCTCCAGCGATCCATTTATGGACTGGTGCAAGCCTCTCGAAGTTGGAATAAACATTTTGATAGTGTGATCAAAGCATATAGTTTTATACAGACTTTTGGAGAAGCCTGTATTTACAAGAAAGTGAGTGGTAGCTCTGTAGCATTTCTAATATTATATGTGGATGACATATTGTTGATTGGAAATGATATAGAATTTCTGGATAGCATAAAAGGATACTTGAATAAGATTTTTTCTATGAAAGACCTCGGTGAAGCTGCTTACATATTGGGCATCAAGATCTATAGAGATAGATCAAGGCGCTTAATTGGACTTTCACAAAGCACATACCTTGACAAAGTTTTGAAGAAGTTCAAAATGGATCTAGCAAATAAAGGGTTCTTGCCTGTGTTACAAGGTGTGAAGTTGAGTCAGACTGAATGCCCGACCACTGCAGAAGATAGAGAGAAAATGAAAGTCATTCCCTATGCTTCAGCCATAGGTTCTATCATGTATGCAATGCTGTGTACCAGACCTGATGTGTGCCTTGCTATAAGTTTAGCAGGGAGGTACCAAAGTAATCCAGGAGTGGATCACTGGACAGCGGTCAAGAACATCCTGAAATACTTGAAGAGGACTAAGGATATGTTTCTCGTTTACGGATGTGACAAAGAGCTCGTCGTAAATGGTTACGTCGATGCAAGCCTTGACACTGATCCGGATGACTCTAAGTCACAAACCAAATACATATTTATATTGAACGGTGGAGCTGTCAGTTGGTGCAGTTCTAAGCAAAGCGTCATGGCGGGATCTACGTGTGAAGCGGAGTATATAGCTGCTTCGGAAGCAGCAAATGAAGGAGTCTGGATGAAGGAGTTCATATCCGATCTAGGTGGCATAATCGGGTCCAATAAAAATCTTTTGTGACAATACTGGAGAAATAGCCTTGGCGAAGGAATCCAGATTTCACAAGAGAACCAAGCACATCAAGAGATGCTTCAATTCCATCCGTCATCAAGTGTCGGAAGGGGACATACAGATTCACAAGATACATACGGCTCTGAATGTTGCTGACCCGTTGACTAAGCCTCTCTCACGAGCAAAAAACATGATCAGCACCAAGACTCCATATGGGTGTTAGAATCATTACTATGTAATCTAGATTATTGACTCTAGTGCAAGTGGGAGACTGAAGGAAATATGCCCTAGAGGCAATAATAAAGTTGTTATTTATATTTCCTTATATCATGATAAATGTTTATTATTCATGCTAGAATTGTACTAACCGGAAACTTAGTACATGTGTGAATACATAGACAAATAGAGTGTCCCTGCCTCTACTTGACTAGCTCGTTAATCAAAGATGGTTAAGTTTCCTAGCCATAGACATGAGTTGTCATTTGATGAACAGGATCACATCATTGGAGAATGATGTGATGGACAAGACCCATCCATTAGCTTAGCACTATGATCGTTTAGTTTATTGCTATTGCTTTCTTCATGACTTATACATGTTCCTATGACTATGAGATTATGCAACTCCTGAATACTGGAGGAACACTTAGTGTGCTATCAAACGTCACAACGTAACTGGGTGATTATAAAGATGCTCTACAGGTGTCTTCGATGGTGTTTGAGTTGGCATAGATCGAGATTGTTGGGGATCGTAGCAGAAATTAAAATTTTCTACGCATCACCAAGATCAATCTATGGAGCTTACTAGCAACGAGAGGGGAGGAGTGCATCTACATACCCTTGTAGATCGCGAGCGGAAGCGTTCAAGAGAACGGGTTTGATGGAGTCGTACTCGTCGTGATCCAAATCACCGATGATCCAAGCGCCGAACGGACGGCACCTCCGTGTTCAACACACGTACGGTTGGGAGAAACGTATCCTCCTTCTTGATCCAGCAAGGGGGAAGGAGAGGTTGATGGAGATCCAGCAGCACGACGGCGTGGTGGTGGAAGCAGCGGGGATCTCGGCAGGGCTTCGCCAAGCTCAGCGAGAGGGAGAGGTGTTACGGGGGGAGAGGGAGGCGCCAGGGGCTTGGGTGTGCAGCCCTCCCTCCCCCCCTCTTTATATAGGGGCCCGAGGGGGCGCCGGCCCCTAGAGATCCAATCTCAAGGGGGGGCGGCGGCCAAGGGGGGAACTTGCCCCCCAAGTCAGGTGGGGCGCCCCCCACCCCCAGGGTTTCCAACCCTAGGCGCAGGGGGAGGCCCATGGAGGGCGCACCAGCCCACCAGGGGCTGGTTCCCTTCCCACTTCAGCCCATGGGGCCCTCCGGGATAGGTGGCCCCACCCGGTGGACCCCCGGGACCCTTCCGGTGGTCCCGATACAATACCGGTGACCCCCGAAACTTTCCCGGTGGCCGAAACTGGACTTCCTATATACAAATCTTTACCTCCGGACCATTCCGGAACTCCTCGTGATGTCCGGGATCTCATCCGGGACTCCGAAAAACTTTCGGGTTACCGCATACTAATATCTCTACAACCCTAGCGTTACCGAACCTTAAGTGTGTAGACCCTACGGGTTCGGGAGACACGCAGACATGACCGAGACGACTCTCCGGTCAATAACCAACAGCGGGATCTGGATACCCATGTTGGCTCCCACATGCTCCTCGATGATCTCATCGGATGAACCACGATGTCGAGGATTCAAGTAATCCCGTTATACAATTCCCTTTGTCAATCGGTACTTTACTTGCCCGAGATTCGATCGTCGGTATCCCAATACCTCGTTCAATCTCGTTACCGGTAAGTCACTTTACTCGTTCCGTAATGCATGATCCCGTGACTAACTACTTAGTCACATTGAGCTCATTATGATTATGCAATACCGAGTGGGCCCAGAGATACCTCTCCGTCATACGGAGTGACAAATCCCAGTCTCGATCCGAGCCAACCCAACAGACACTTTCGGAGATACCTGTAGTGCACCTTTATAGCCACCCAGTTACGTTGTGACCAAAGCATTCCTACGGTATCCGGGAGTTGCACGATCTCATGGCCTAAGGAAATGATACTTGACATTGGAAAAGCTTCAGCAAACGAACTACACGATCTAGTGCTATGCTTAGGATTGGGTCTTGTCCATCACATCATTCTCCTAATGATGTGATCCCGTTATCAATGACAGCCAATGTCCATGGTCAGGAAACCGTAACCATCTATTGATCAACGAGCTAGTCAACTAGAGGCTTACTAGGGACATGTTATGGTCTATGTGTTCACACATGTATTACGATTTCCGGATAACACAATTATAGCATGAACAATAGACAATTATCATGAACAAGGAAATATAATAATAATCATTTTATTATTGCTTCTAGGGCATATTTCCAACAGTCTCCCACTTGCACTAGAGTCAATAATCTAGTTACATTGTGATGAATCGTACACCCATAGAGTTCTGGTGTTGATCATGTTTTGCCCGTGGAAGAGGTTTAGTCAACGGATCTGCGACATTCAAATCCGTATGTACTTTACAAATATATATGTCTCCATTTTGAACATTTTCACGAATGGAGTTGAAGCGACGCTTGATGTGCCTGGTCTTCTTGTGAAACCTGGGCTCCTTGGCAAGGGCAATAGCTCCAGTGTTGTCATAGAAGAGAGTCATCGGCCCCGATGCATTGGGAATAACTCCTAGGTCGGCAATGAACTCCTTCATCCAGATTGCTTCATGTGCTGCCTCCGAGGCTGCCATGTACTCCGCTTCACATGTAGATCCCGCCACGACGCTTTGCTTGCAACTGCACCAGCTGACTGCCCCACCATTCAAAATATACACGTATCCGGTTTGTGACTTAGAGTCATCCAGATCTGTGTCGAAGCTAGCATCGACGTAACCCTTTACGACGAGCTCTTCGTCACCTCCATAAACGAGAAACATATCCTTAGTCCTTTTCAGGTACTTCAGGATGTTCTTGACCGCTGTCCAGTGTTCCATGCCGGGATTACCTTGGTACCTTCCTACCAAACTTACGGCAAGGTTTACATCAGGTATGGTACACAGCATGGCATACATAATAGACCCTATGGCCGAGGCATAGGGGACGGCACTCATCTTTTCTCTATCTTCTGCCATGGTCGGGCATTGAGTTGTGCTCAATCTCACACCTTGCAACACTGGCAAGAACCCCTTCTTGGACTGATCCATATTGAACTTCTTCAATATCTTGTCAAGGTATGTGCTTTGCGAAAGACCTATGAGGCGTCTCGATCTATCTCTATAGATCTTGATGCCTAATATGTAAGACGCTTCTCCAAGGTCCTTCATTGAAAAACACTTATTCAAATAGGCCTTTATACTTTCCAAGAATTCTATATCATTTCCCATCAATAGTATGTCATCCACATATAATATGAGAAATGCTACAGAGCTCCCACTCACTTTCTAGTAAACACAGGCTTCTCCATAAGTCTGTGTAAACCCAAACGCTTTGATCATCTCATCAAAGCGAATGTTCCAACTCCGAGATGCCTGCACCAGCCCATAGATTGAGCGCTGGAGCTTGCATACTTTGTTAGCATTCTTAGGATGGACAAAACCTTCCGGCTGTATCATATACAATTCTTCCTTAAGGAAGCCGTTAAGGAATGCCGTTTTGACGTCCATTTGCCATATTTCATAATCGTAGAATGCGGCAATTGCTAACATGATTCGGACGGACTTCACCTTCGCTACGGGTGAGAAGGTCTCATCGTAGTCAACTCCTTGAAATTGTCGATAACCCTTAGCGACAAGTCGAGCTTTATAGATGATAACATTTCCATCCGCGTCAGTCTTCTTCTTAAAGATCCTTTTATTTTCTATCACTCGCCAATCATCGGGCAAGTCTGTCAAAGTCCACACTTTGTTTTCATACATGGATCCTATCTCGGATTGCATGGCTTCAAGCCATTTGTTGGAATCTGGACCCGCCATTGCTTCTTCATAGTTCGAAGGTTCACCGTTGTCCAACAACATAATTTCCAGGACAGGGTTGCCGTACCACTCTGGTGCGGAACGTGTCCTTGTGGACCTACGGAGTTCAGTGGTAACTTGATCATGATCGTCATCATTAACTTCCTCTCTAGTCGGTGCAGGCACCACAGAAACATTTTCTTGTGCTGCGCTACTTTCTGGTTCGAGAGGGGTCATCTCATCAAGTTCCACTTTCCTCCCACTTACTTCTTTCGAGAGAAACTCTTTCTCCAGAAAGGACCCGTTCTTGGCAACGAAGATCTTGCCTTCGGATCTGAGGTAGAAGGTATACCCAATGGTTTCCTTAGGGTATCCTATGAAGACGCATTTTTCCTACTTGGGTTCGAGCTTTTCAGGTTGAAGTTTCTTGACATAAGCATCGCATCCCCAAACTTTAAGAAACGACAGCTTAGGTTTCTTTCCAAACCATAATTCATACGGTGTCGTCTCAACGGATTTCGACGGAGCCCTATTTAAAGTGAATGCGGCAGTCTCTAAAGCATAACCCCAGAATGATAGCGGTAGATCGGTAAGAGACATCATGGATCGCACCATATCCAATAGAGTGCGATTACGACGTTCGGACACACCATTACGCTGTGGTGTTCCAGGCGGCGTGAGTTGTGAAACAATTCCACATTTCCTTAAGTGTGTGCCAAATTCATGACTCAAATATTCCCCTCCACGATCTGATCGTAAGAACTTTATTTTCCTGTCACGTTGATTCTCAACCTCACTCTGAAATTCCTTGAACTTTTCAAAGGTCTCAGACTTGTGTTTCATTAAGTAGACATATCCATATCTACTCAAGTCATCAGTGAGGGTGAGAACATAACGATAGCCACCGCGAGCCTCAACCCTCATTGGATCGCACACATCAGTATGTATGATTTCCAATAAGTTGGTTGCTCGTTCCATTATTCCGGAGAACAGAGTCTTGATCATTTTGCCCATGAGGCATGGTTCGCACGTGTCAAATGATTCATAATCAAGAGACTCCAAAAGTCCATCTGCATGGAGTTTCTTCATGCGTTTGACACCAATGTGACCAAGGCGGCAGTGCCACAAGAATGTGGGACTATCATTATCAACCTTACATTTCTTGGCATTCACACTATGAATATGTGTTACATCACGTTCGAGATTCATTAAGAATAAACCATTGACCAGCGGGGCATGACCATAAAACATATCTCTCATATAAATAGAACAACCATTATTCTCGGATTTAAATGAGTAGCTATCTCGCATTAAACGAGATCCAGATACAATGTTCATGCGCAAAGCTGGCACTAAATAACAATTATTGAGGTTTAAAACTAATCCCGTAGGTAAATGTAGAGGCAGCGTCCCGACGGCGATCACATCGACCTTGGAACCATTCCCGACGCGCATCGTCACCTCGTCCTTCGCCAGTCTCCGCTTATTCCGCAGCTCCTGCTTTGAGTTACAAATATGAGCAACCGCACCGGTATCAAATACCCAGGAGCTACTACGAGCGCTGGTTAGGTACACATCAATAACATGTATATCATATATACCTTTGGTATTGCCGGCCTTCTTATCCGCTAAGTACTTGGGGTAGTTCCGCTTCCACTGACCGTTTCCCTTGCAATAAAAGCACTCAGTCTCAGGCTTGGGTCCATTCTTTGCCTTCTTCCCGGCAGCTTGCTTACCGGGCACGGCAACTCCCTTGCCGTCTTTCTTGAAGTTCTTCTTACCCTTGCCTTTCTTGAACTTAGTGGTTTTATTCACCATCAACACTTGATATTCCTTTTTTATCTCCACCTCCGCTGATTTCAGCATTGAATATACCTCATGAATGGTCTTTTCCATCCCCTGCATATTGAAGTTCGTCACAAAGCTCTTGTAGCTAGGTGGGAGCGACTGAAGGATTCTGTCAACGACCGCGTCATCCGGGAGATTAACTCCCAGCTGAGACAAGCGGTTGTGCAACCCAGACATTTTGAGTATGTGTTCGCTGACGGAACTATTCTCCTCCATCTTACAACTGTAGAACTTGTCGGAGACTTCATATCTCTCGACCCGGGCATGAGCTTGGAAAACCATTTTCAGCTCTTGGAACATCTCGTATGCTCCGTGCTGCTCAAAACGCATTTGGAGCCCCGATTCTAAGCTGTAAAGCATGCCGCACTGAACCAGGGAGTAATCATCACTACGTGACTGCCAGGCATTCAGAACGTCTTGAGTTGCTGGGAAAACAGGTGCATCACCTAGCGGTGCTTCAAGGACATATGCTTTCTTGGCAGCTATGAGGATAATCCTCAGGTTACGGACCCAGTCCGTGTAGTTGCTACCATCGTCTTTCAGCTTGGTTTTCTCTAGGAACGCGTTTGAAGTTGAGGGCAACATTAGCGTGGGCCATTTGATCTATAAGACATATTGTAAAGGTTTTAGACTAAGTTCATGATAATTAAGTTCATCAAATCAAATTATTAACGAACTCCCACTCAGACAGACATCCCTCTAGTCATCTAAGTGATACATGATCCGAGTCAACTAGGCCGTGTCCGATCATCACGTGAGACGGACTAGTCATCATCGGTGAACATCTTCATGTTGATCGTATCTGCTATATGACTCATGTTCGACCTTTCGGTCTCTTGTGTTCCGAGGCCATGTCTGTACATGCTAGGCTCGTTAAGTCGACCTAAGTGTATTGCGTGTGTAAATCTGGCTTACACCCGTGGTATGCGAACGTTAGAACCTATCACACCTGATCATCACGTGGTGCTTCAGAACAACGAACCTTCACAACGGTGCACAGTTAGGGGGAACACTTTCTTAATATTTTAGCGAGGGATCATCTTATTTATGCTACCGTCGTTCTAAGCAAATAAGATGTAAAACATGATAAACATCACATGCAATCAAATAGTGACATGATATGGCCAATATCATTTTGCTCCTTTTGATCTCCATCTTCGGGGCGCCATGTTCATCATCGTCACCGGCATGACACCATGATCTCCATCATAGTGTCTTAATGAAGTTGTCTCGCCAATTATTACTTCTACTACTATGGCTAACGGTTAGCAATAAAGTAAAGTAATTACATGACGTTTCAGTTGACACGCAGGTCATAAATAAATTAAGACAACTCCTAGGCTCCTGCCGGTTGTCATACTCATCGACATGCAAGTCGTGATTCCTATTACAAGAACATGATCAATCTCATACATCACATATATCATTCATCACATCCTTCTGGCCATATCACATCACATAACACTTGCTGCAAAAACAAGTTAGACGTCCTCTAATTGTTGTTGCAAACTTTTACGTGGCTGCTATAGGTTTCTAGCAAGAACGATTCTTACCTATGCCAAAACAACAACGTGATATGCCAATTTCTATTTACCCTTCATAAGGACCCTTTTCATCGAATCCGATCCGACTAAAGTGGGAGAGACAGACACCCGCTAGCCACCTTATGCAACTAGTACATGTCAGTCGGTGGAACCTGTCTCACGTAAGCGTACGTGTAAGGTCGGTCTGGGCCGCTTCATCCCATGATGCCGCCGAATTAAGATAAGACTAGTAACGGCAAGTAAATTCACAATATCAACGCCCACAACAACTTGTGTTCTACTCGTGCATAGAAACTATGCATAGACCTAGCTCATGATGCCACTGTTGGGGATCGTAGCAGAAATTAAAATTTGCTATGCATCACCAAGATCAATCTATGGAGCTTACTAGAAACGAGAGGGGAGGAGTGCATCTACATACCCTTGTAGATCGCGAGCGGAAGTGTTCAAGAGAACGGGGTTGATGGAGTCGTACTCGTCGTGATCCAAATCACCGATGATCCAAGCGCCGAACGGGCGGCACCTCCGCGTTCAACACACGTACGGTTGGGAGAAACATCTCCTCCTTCTTGATCAAGCAAGGGGGAAGGAGAGGTTGATGGAGATCCAGCAGCACGACGGCGTGGTGGTGGAAGCAGCGGGGATCTCGGCAGGGCTTCGCCAAGCTCAGCGAGAGGGACAGGTGTTACGGGGGGAGAAGGAGGCGCCAGAGGCTTGGGTGCGCAGCCCTCCCTCACCCCCTCTTTATATAGGGGCCCTGGGGGGCGCCGGCCCCTAGAGATCCAATCTCAAGGGGGGGGCGGCCAAGGGGGGAACTTGCCCCCCAAGTCAGGTGGGGCGCCCCCCACCCCCAGGGTTTCCAACCCTAGGCGTAGGGGGAGGCCCATGGGGGGCGCACCAGCCCACCAGGGGCTGGTTCCCTTCCCACTTCATCCCATGGGGCCCTCCGGGATAGGTGGCCCCACCCGGTGGACCCCCGGGACACTTCCGGTGGTCCCGGTACAATACCGGTGACCCCCGAAACTTTCCCAATGGCCGAAACTGGACTTCATATATACAAATCTTTACCTCCGGACCATTCCGGAACTCCTCGTGATGTCCGGGATCTCATCCGGGACTCCGAACAACTTTCGGGTTACCGCATACTAATATCTCTACAACCCTAGCGTTACCGAACCTTAAGTGTGTAGACCCTACGGGTTCGGGAGACACGCAGACATGACCGAGACGACTCTCCGGTCAATAACCAACAGCGGGATCTGGATACCCATGTTGGCTCCCACATGCTCCTCGATGATCTCATCGGATGAACCACGATGTCGAGGATTCAAGTAATCCCATTATACAATTCCCTTTGTCAATCGGTACTTTACTTGCCCGAGATTCGATCGTCGGTATCCCAATACCTTGTTCAATCTCGTTACCGGCAAGCCACTTTACTCGTTCCGTAATGCATGATCCCATGACTAACTACTTAGTCACATTGAGCTCATTATGATGATGCAATACCGAGTGGGCCCAGAGATACCTCTCCGTCATACGGAGTGACAAATCCCATTCTCGATCCGAGCCAACCCAACAGACACTTTCGGAGATACCTGTAGTGCACCTTTATAGCCACCCAGTTACGTTGTGACGTTTGGTACACCCAAAGCATTCCTACGGTATCCGGGAGTTGCACGATCTCATGGTCTAATGAAATGATACTTGACATTGGAAAAGCTTCAGCAAACGAACTACACGATCTAGTGCTATGCTTAGGATTGGGTCTTGTCCATCACATCATTCTCCTAATGATGTGATCTCGTTATCAATGACATCCAATGTCCATGGTCAGGAAACCGTAACCATCTATTGATCAATGAGCTAGTCAACTAGAGGCTTACTAGGGACATGTTATGGTCTATGTGTTCACACATGTATTACGATTTCCAGATAACACAATTATAGCATGAACAATAGGCAATTATCATGAACAAGGAAATATAATAATAATCATTTTATTATTGCCTCTAGGGCATATTTCCAACAGAGATTATGATTTGTCACTCCGTGTTTCGGAGAGGTATCTCTGGGCCCTCTCGGTAATGCACATCACTATAAGCCTTGCAAGCAATGTGACTAATGAGTTAGTCACGGGATGATGTATTATGGAACGAGTAAAGAGACTTGCCGGTAACAAGATTGAACTAGGTATGATGATACCAACGATCGAATCTCGGGCAAGTAACATACCAACGACAAAGGGAACAATGTATGTTGTTATGCGGTTTCACCGATAAAGATCTTCGTAGAATATGTAGGAGCCAATATGAGCATCCAGGTTCCGATGTTGGTTATTGACCGGAGATATGTCTCAGTCATGTCTACATAGTTCTCGAACCTGTAGGGTCCGCACTGTTAATGTTCGATGACGATTGGTATTATGAGTTTATGTGATTTGATGTACCGAAGGTTGTTCGGAGTCCCGGATGAGATCACGGACATGACGAGGAGTCTCGAAATAGTCCAAACATAAAGATTGCTATAATGGACCATGTTGTTCGGACATCGGAAATGTTCCGGAGAGTTTCGGATAAAACCGGAGTGCCGGAAGGGGTTACCGGAAACCCCGGGAGAACTATTGGGCCTCTATGGGCCTTAGTGGGAAGAGAGGAAGGGCCAGGAGGGGCTGGCCGCCCCCCCCCCCCCCTTGGGTCTGAATCAGACTAGGGGAAGGGGGCGGCGCCCCCCTTTCCTTCCCTTCCCCCTCTTCCTTCCTTCCCCCTCTCTCCCTCTTGGCGGATTCCTACTAAGACTTGGAGTCCTAGTAGGATTCCCCTCTTGGGGTGCGCCCTATGGGCCGGCCAGCCCTCCCCTCCTCCCCCCTTTGTATACGGGGGAGGGGGGCACCCCATAGACACACAAGTTGATCTTTAGCCGTGTGCGGTGCCCTCCACAGTTTTCCACCTCGGTCATATCGTCGTAGTGCTTAGGCGAAGCCCTGCGCCGGTAACTTCATCATCACCGTCACCACGCCCTCGTGTTGACGAAACTCTCCCTCGGCCTCAGCTGTATCTAGAGTTCGAGGGACATCACCGAGCTGAACGTGTGCAGATCGCGGAGGTGCCGTGCGTTCGGTACTTGATCAGTTGAATCACGAAGATGTTCGACTACATCAACCGCGTTACTTAACGCTTCCGCTTTCGGTCGACGAGGGTACGTGGACACACTCTCCCCGCTCGTTGCTATGCTTCCCCTAGATAGATCTTGCGTGATCGTAGGAATTTTTTTTGAAATACTACGTTCCCCAACAGGAACATGCTGTCTCACTTCACAATCACAGAACCCTGTACATGCTGGCTAGATGCTTAGGGCATCTTCAACCGTTCGGCCACCCAAAGGCCTGAAATAGCGCCTCTTGGGGTCAACTGGCAATAAAATCGGCGTAGGGGCTCGGGTTCCCAGCCGACACCTAGGTTCGCCCCCAGCCACCGATTTGGGGCCCAAATTCGACGCAAATTAGGCCCAAATTCGGCGTACTTCGGCACAAATTCAACAAAAACTATTTTTTATCAAATAGTTCATCACATAAATCAATACAAATCAAATAGTGAACGAAGCAAACTCATAATTCAAACACAAATTAAAACTAATGGTCATCACACACATCGAATTAGGCGTTGCCCTTGAGCCTCCATAGGTGCTCCACCAGATCGTGCTGCAGTTCTTGATGCACCTGTGTATCTCGGATCTCCTGACGATATTGAGGAACGCAGCCTATGATGTCGGTACCTGGTGATCAACTAGGGCAAGAGAGCCCTGCTGTAATATGGTTCAGTGTCAAACACTGGCTCTTCGTGCTCTCTCTCAATGATCATGTTGTGCACGATGACACAGCAAGTCAGCACTTCCCACATTTGATCTTTCAACCAGTTCAGACCGGGGTACCGGACAACGGCAAATCGAGATTGGAGCACACCAAATGCCCGCTCGACATCCTTCCTGCAAGCCTCCTGACACTTGGCAAAGTAGGAGTTCTTGCCTCCTCGCATAGGGTTTGAGATAATCTTTACAAATATGGACCATCTCGGATAGATGCCATATGCTAGGTAGTATCCCTTATTGTAATGGCGCCCATTGACCTCGAAGTTCACCGTGAAGGAAATATGCCCTAGAGGCAATAATAAAGTTGTTATTTATATTTCCTTATATCATGATAAATGTTTATTATTCATGCTAGAATTGTATTAACCGGAAACTTAGTACATGTGTGAATACATAGACAAAACGGAGTGTCCCTAGTATGCCTCTACTTGACTAGCTCGTTAATCAAAGATGGTTAAGTTTCCTGACCATAGACATGTGTTGTCATTTGATGAACGGGATCACATCATTAGAGAATGATGTGATGGACAAGACCCATCCATTAGCTTAGCATAATGATCGTTAAGTTTTATTGCTATTGCTTTCTTCATGACTTATACATATTCCTCTGACTATGAGATTATGCAACTCCCGAATACTGGAGGAACACCTTGTGTGCTATCAAACATCACAACGTAATTGGGTGATTATAAAGATGCTCTACAGGTGTCTCCGAAGGTGTTTGTTGGGTTGGCATAGATCGAGATTAGGATTTGTCACTCCGATTATCGAAGAGGTATCTCTGGGCCCTCTCGGTAATGCACGTCACTATAAGCCTTGCAAACAATGTAACTAATGAGTTAGTTACAGGATGATGCATTACGGAACGAGTAAAGAGACTTGTCAGTAACGATATTGAACTAGGTATGATAATACCGACGATCGAATCTCGGGCAAGTAACATACCGATGACAAAGGGAATAACATATGTTGTTATGTGGTTTGACCGATAAAGATCTTCGTAGAATATGTAGGAGCCAATATGAGCATCTTGGCTCCGCTATTGGTTATTGACCGGAGATGTGTCTCGGTCATGTCTACATAGTTCTCGAACCCGTAGGGTCCGTACGCTTAACGTTCGATGACGATTTGTATTATGAGTTATGTGTTTTGGTAACCGAAGTTTGTTAGGAGTACCGGATAAGATCACGGACATGACGAGGAGTCTCGAAATGGTCGAGAGATAAAGATTCATGTATTGGAAGGTTATATTTGGACATCGGAATGGTTCTGAGTGATTCGGGTATTTTACCAGAGTACCGAGGGGTTACCGGAACCCCCCGAGAGAAATATGGGCCTTAGTGGGCCTTAGTGGAGAGAGAGGAGGGCCGCAAAGGGTGCCCCCCATGGCAGTACGAATTGGACTAGGGGGGGCGGCGCCCCCCTTTCCCTCTCCATCTCCCTCTCCTTCCTTTTCCCTCCGATGGAAGAAAGGAAAAGGGGAGGGGGACGAATCCTACTTGGACTAGGAGTCCAAGTAGGACTCCCCCCATGGCACACCCCTCCTGGCCGCCGGCCTCTCTCCCCCCTCCTTTATATACATGGGCAGGGGGCACCCCAAAGGCACACCAAGAATTCTCTTAGTCGTGTGTGATGCCCCCTCCACAGTTTACGCCTCCGGTCATAACGTCGTAGTGCTTTGGCGAAGCCATGCGCGGATCACATCACCAACACCGTCGCCACGCCGTCGTGCTGACGGAACTCTCCCTTGACCCTCTACTGGATCAAGAGTTCGAGGGACATCATCAGGCTAAACGTGTGCTGAACTCGGAGGTGCCGTACGTTCGGTACTTGGATCGGTTGGATCGTGAAGACGTTCGACTACATCAACCGCGTTAACATAACGCTTTCGCCTTCGGTCTACGAGGGTACGTGGACACATTCTCCCCCTCTCGTTGCTATGCATCTCCTAGATAGATCTTGCGTGATCGTAGGATTTTTTTTGAAATTGCATGCTACGTTCCCCAACAGCGGCATCCGAGCCAGGTCTATGCGTAGATGATATGCACGAGTAGAACACAAAGAGTTGTGGGCGATAATAGTCATACTGCTTACCACCAACGTCTTACTTTGATTCGGCGGTATTGTTGGATGAAGCGGCCCGGACCGACATTACATGATCGTGTTCATGAGACTGGTTCTACCGACGTGCTTTGCACGCAGGTGGCTGGCGGGTGTCTATTTCTCCAACTTTAGTTGAATCAAGTTTGACTACGGTCAGTCCTTGTTGAAGGTTAAAACAGCACACTTGAGGAAAAAATCATTATGGTTTTGATGCGTAGGTAAGAACGGTTCTTACTAGAAGCCCGTAGCAGCCACGTAAAACTTGCAACAACAAAGTAGATGTAATGCCCCGGACCCGATGCGCCAGGTGTCTTCCAGTTATTCGTCGTTGTTGCCATGTCATTTACTTGCATGTTACTCCGATTTGTGCATATAATATATCTAAATGTTCATTGTGAGATGCTCTACATTTTGTTCCTTTGTGCCATGCTTGTTTGAGATCATCTTGATGCCCTAATCATCGTTGCAATAGTGCTATATGATGTTAACTGTTGTCTGTTTACAGAACTTGGTGATTTGTCTTTTTCATTGCATTTTGTGTATGCATCCTTTGAGCATGAGCTCTACATGTGTTTTGAACTACATCATTCTATCTTTAAAGGGGTGCTTGTCTTGTATTTTTGTGATCTATGTGGTGACTAGCACAAGCATGCAAAGTAGCCTCCGTGATGTTGCTGATTTCTGTGACTTAGTCATTTCTGCTAAGTCTGAGTCTGTTATGTTGTGATGCCATGTAAACCTACTGTCACCATGAGTTCTATGCATAATCTGGAGATGTTCACTAAAGGTGTTTTGTTATACATGTTATGATGTATCCATCGATGCCCTTTGTTGCATTTATAGCCTGCTGTAGCTTGTCTCAAATGTGCTCTCAATTTGCTAAATAATGTTGCTGTCAGCCTGTTAACATTTAGTTCAGTTTTGCCATGTGTTTTGCTAGTGATCCATGCACCCTATGACCATGCTATTGCCATTATTAGCTTCATATTTATTCCTTTTTATTGTTGGTTACCTTGCCATGCCATTTAATGCTCTGTGGTGAGTGGTTCAAGCTCACCAACATGCCTACTTATCATTATTTCTGTCATGCTCTGTTTTTCTTCTAAGTCTGAATCTGTCATATCACTTGCTATGTTCACATGGGTGCCATCATATCTTCTGCGCATTTTTGGCTCATGTTCGGTTAGGGACATTTGTTCTATGAAATTAGTAGATTCATGTCATGCCTTTGTTTTCTATGATCTGTTCCTGTAGCATGCTGATTGATAGCTCTAAACATTGCAACCTGATGTTATTTCTGTTATGTCCAGTAATTTCTGCTAAGTCTGTGAACTGTTATTATTTGCAATCTTGTCATGTCCTTTTGAGCATCTTATAGTGGTTTCTGGAGATATCTCAGTGTTCATGTTTTGTAATGCTTTACCTGTAAATCATGTCCGTGCCTTCTGTTATCATGTTGGGGTGCTGTAGCATATGTTCATGATGCTTGCAAGATGCCTAGTTGCTGTTTTGGACAGATTGTTGCTATATCTTGTTTGGAGTGTATGTGTTGCACCGTTGCTCCGTTTTGAGCATGCTCTATATGGAAATTGCTTAGTTTTGCATGTAGTTTCATATTACCTTGTTGCTTACTTGTTTTGAGAGTGTTTGCTTGATGTTTGAATGCATTTTGCATCAATGTCATGTTTAACTTGTTTTGCTCATATCATCTAGGCCGTAGCTCCAAATTAAATGAACTTTATATGTAACTTGACTAGAATTTTGTGTAGATCATCTTGGTGTATATTAACTTGCTATTTAATTACTTGAACATAAGGTTTATTCAGATCTGGACCAATTTCGAAATTTGTATATGAGGACTTACCGGAATTGTTATATGTTGTTTCCGGCCTCATTTAAACTTGCTTTGATGTGTTGTTCTTGTATGCATCATCTCTTGCCATGATTAGCTTCATGTAGCCTTGTCATGCATCAAACTTGGTTGAGCATCATGCCTTGTTCATGTGTGGAGTGTTTACCATGTTGTGTGCTTCTTCTCGATAGTTCCCGTTTCGTTGCGATCGTGAGGATTCGTTCGTCTACGCTTGGTTCGTCTTCGTGGCTTCATCTTCTTCATGGACTCGTTCTTCTTCCTAGCGGGATTTCAGGCAAGATGATCGTCACCTTGGATCTCATTACTATCATTGCTATGCTAGTTGTTTCGTTCTATCGCTATGCTGCGCTACCTACCACTTGCTCTTCAAGCCTCCCAAATTGCCATGAACCTCTAACCTTTGTCACCCTTCCTAGCAAACCATTGTTTGGCTATGTTATCGCTTTTGCTCAGCCCCTCTTATAGCATTGCTAGTTGCAGGTGAAGATGAAAGTTGTTCCATGTTGGAACATGGATATCATGAACTTTGTTGGGATATCACAATATCTCTTATTTAATTAATGCATCTATATACTTGGTAAAGGGTGGAAGGCTCGGCCTTATGCCTGGTGTTTTGTTCCACTCTTGTCGTCCTAGTTTCCGTCATACCGGTGTTATGTTCCTTATTTTGCGTCCCTTACGCGGTTGGGTGATTTATGGGACCACCTTGACAGTTCGCTTTGAATAAAACTCTTCCAGCAAGGCCCAACCTTGGTTTTACATTTGCCTCACCTAGCCTTTTTCCCTTGGGAGTCGCGCATCCCGAGGGTCATCTTTATTTTAACCCCCCCCCCCCCCCCCGGGGCCAGTGCTTGTCGAAGTGTTGGTCCAAACTAGAGCACCGTGCGGGACCATCCCTTGGCAACTTGGGTTACGTCGGTACCTGTACGCTTCGCTTATCCGGTGTGTCTTGAGAACGAGATACGTGCGACTCCTATCGGGATTGTCGACACATCGGGCGGCTTTGCTGGTTTTGTTTTACCATCGTCGAAATGTCTTGTAACCGGGATTCCGAGACTGATCGGGTCTTCCCGGAAGAAGGAATATCCTTCGTTGACCGTGAGAGCTTATAATGGGCTAAGTTGGGACACCCCTACAGGGTATAAACTTTCGAGAGCCGTGCCCGCGGTTATGTGGCAGATGGGAATTTGTTAATGTCTGGTTGTAGAGAACTTGACACTTGACTTAAATAAAACGCATCAACCGCGTGTGTAGCCGTGATGGTCTCTTTTCGGCGGAGTCCGGGAAGTGAACACGGTTTTTGGGTTATTTTTGACGTAAGTAGGAGTTCAGGATCACTTCTTGATCATTGCTAGTTTCACGACCGTTCCGTTGCTTCTCTTCTCGCTCTTATTTGCGTATGTTAGCCCATACATGCTTAGTCGCTGCTGCAACCTCACCACTTTACCCCTTCCTTACCCATTAAGCTTTGCTAGTCTTGATACCCATGGTAATGGGATTGCTGAGTCCTCGTGGCTCACATATTACTACAACAACAGTTGCAGGTACAGGTTTTGCGATGATCATGACGCGAGAGCAATGTTACTTGTTTTGGAGTTCTGTCGGGGATATACCCCGCGGTATGACCCGGCCAGACTTGGTGACTCACCAGAGACCTGGCCAGACTTGGCGACTCACCAGAGACCTGGCCAGACTTGGCGACTCACTAGAGACCTGGCTAGAGCTTGGCAACTCACTGGTGATCCGCCCGAACATGGCGATTCACAGGTAACCCGCCTGGACATTGTGACTCACTAGAGACCCGGCAGGCGGATCAGACGGACGACAAGGCCCAAGGCCCAGCAGGCTGGCTTATACTCTGGTGGGCCGGCTTAAGGAGAAAGGGATGACGAATATTTCCTTTACGAGGAAGCAAGACCCGGACTTGTATTCAACTTGTAAGAAAAGATAGACTAGTCCTAGTCCTACTAGGACTCCGCATGTAACCCGCCCCTCTAACTTATATAAGGAGGGGCAGGGCACCCCAAAGAGGGACAAGCAACAAGAAACAATCTCTAGGGCTAGACACAAAGAGCCGGCTTACCGGCTACTCTCTCATGAGCATAATGAGACCTAGCCACAAACAGCATGTAGGGCTATTACCGGATGATGTTTCCCGGGGCCCGAAGCTGTCTAAATCCTTGTCTTGTGTTGCGTCTCTCGATTCCGCCCAACCCCTCTCAAGCTACCACATAGATGCGCTGGCCTCGCGACTAAGTCTTGACACTAAGGACATCTGCCGTGACAATTCCACGACAAGTTCTTCTGCTTCCTCTTCGATCAGGGGATAGGTTCCAGGTCGGCAGCCTGGGCTAGCAGGGTGGATGTCGTTTGAGTTTCTGTTTGTGTTTCATCCGTAGTCGGATGTTGATCTTATGTATGATGTATTGATGTATTCTTGCGGCATTTGTATGCCTTGTATGTATCCCCAACTATTATGTAATGTTGATGTAATGATATCCACCTTGCAAAAGTGTTTCAATATGCGGGTCTATCCTTGGTGGGACCTTTGAGTTCCTCGCGGATAGGGTCACATATTGGGCGTCACAGTAGAGGACGTCTAACTTGTTTTTGCAGGGCTTGTTGTGATGTGATATGGTCAAGACATGATGTGATATAAGTTTTTGTATGAGATGATCATGTTTTGTAAAAGTTATCGGCAACTGGCAAGAGCCTTATGGTTGTCGCTTTATTGTATGAAATGCAATCGCCATGTAATTGCTTTACTTTATCACTAAGCGATAGCGATAGTCGTAGAAGCAATAGTTGGCGAGACGACAACGATGCTACGATGGAGATCAAGGTGTCAAGCCGGTGACGATGGAGATCATGACGGTGCTTTCGAGATGGAGATCAAAGGCACAAGATGATGATGGCCATATCATGTCACATATTTTAATTGCATGTGATGTTTATCTTTTATGCATCTTATTTTACTTAGTACGGCGGTAGCATTATAAGATAATCCCTCACTAAATTTCAAGGTATAAGTGTTCTCCCTGAGTATGCACCGTTCCTACAGTTCGTCATGCCGAGACACAACGTGATGATCGGGTGTGATAAGCTCTACGTTCACATACAACGGGTGCAAGCCAGTTTTGCACGTGCAGAATACTCGGGTTAAACTTGAAGAGCCTAGCATATGCAGATATGGCCTCGGAACACTGAGACCGAAAGGTCGAACGTGAATCATATAGTAGATATGAACAACATAGAGATGTTCACCATTGAAAACTACTCCATCTCACGTGATGATCGGACATGGTTTAGGTTATATGGATCACGTGATCATTTATATGACTAGAGGGATGTCTATCTAAGTGGGAGTTCTTAAGTAATATGATTAATTGAACTTTAATTTATCATGAACTTAGTACCTAATAGTTTTTTGCATATCTATGTTGTTGTAGATCAATGGCCTGTGCTACCGTTCCCTTGAATTTTAATGCGTTCCTAGAGAAAGCTAAGTTGAAAGATGATGGTAGCAACTACACGGACTGGGTCCGTAACTTGAGGATTATCCGTATTGCTGCACAGAAGAATTACGTTCTGAAATCACCGCTAGGTGCAAGACCAGCTGCAGGAGCAACTCCGGACGTTATGAACGTCTGGCAGAGCAAAGCTGATGCCTACTCGATAGTTCAGTGTGCCATGCTTTACGGCTTAGAATCAGGCCGGACTTCAAAGACGTTTTGAACATCATGGAGCATATGAGATGTTCCAGGAGTTGAAGTTAATATTTCAAGCAAATGCCCGAGTTGAGAGATATGAAGTCTCCAATAAGTTCTATAGCTGCAAGATGGAGGAGAATAGTTCTGTCAGTGAACACATACTTAGAATGTCTGGGTATCATAACCACTTGACTCAGCTGGGAGTTAATCTTCCTAATGATAGTGTCATTGACAGAGTTCTTTAATCACTGCCACCAAGCTATAAAGGCTTCATGGTGAACTATAATATGCAAGGGATGGAAATGACAATTTTCGAGCTCTTCGCGATGCTAAAGGATGTGGAGGTAGAAATCAAGAAGGAGCATCAAGTGTTGATGGTTAACAAGACCACTAGTTTCAAAAAAAAGGGCAAAGGGAAGAAGGGGAACTTCAAGAAGAACAGCAAGCAAGTTGCTGCTCCCGGGAAGAAGCCCAAGTTTGGACCTAAGCCTGAAACTGAGTGCTTCTAATGTAAAGGGACTGGTCACTGGAAGCGGAATTGCCCCAAGTATTTGGCGGATAAGAAGGATGGCAAAGTCAAAGGTATATTTGATATACATGTTATTGATGTGTACCTTACTAATCTCTACTATTAAAGGGGGATCGAGCGTCGTGATGGTTCGACCTTGTTCGATCACCACCTCCCTTCCTACGACCACCTCCTCCTATCGATCGCCCCACGCCACCGATTTTCTTTCATGGTGCGTCCCACTTCCACCTCCGGTTTACAGGAAAAAACCACAAAACTAAACAGCCCTACCCCACACACGCCTCACGAAGTCATGATCCCCAACTGTCGCTAGACCAAGCCAACATGCACCAGGTCAAGGCGTTACACGTGCGATCGGGAGGCGATCACGGCTGCTAGGGTTTCGCTCACAGGGATGGTTTCTTGCTGGCGGCCGTAAGGATTACGACGGCGTGATCCATTGGCTGGCCAGATCGTGTGTTGGTCGTCTCGCTTGCTTGGCTGTTGCACGGGGGCGATGGCGACGCACAAGATAATGCATCCCCTATGAAGGGTGTCCCGATCCTCATGAGATATGACGCGGAGGAGGAGGATGCAGACCACTCGGCAAGGCTCGGAGGAGGAGGATGCAGGCCACGTAGCAAGGCTGGGACTGGGAGGGCTCATCTTGACGGAGAAGGAAGACCAAGGGATGCTCTTTGAGGACGAGCCAGGTGATCAATTCCAAAACCTTAGATAGGTTGTTGCGGGCAAAGGTATGTTCGTCGAGAAAACTCAACATCACGGCGCTAGAAAAAGCCATGAAGAGCAGGATGGGTTTGGCCGAGGGGAGGCGGCGGTTTGTCGCTATTTGTACTTTTGTACAACTCATGATTCTTGAGTAAGGACTTTCAGCATGCTTGCAGCGCTGCTGCTCTGCCTGAACATGACCTGGAGCGCCGGCCTAGCGCTTATCGTGCTCCACTTCATGGACGCCGCCCTAGCAACTCACAGTTGTCCTTATTTGTTTTGTGCTGCACTTCTGCCTCTGGTTGTCGCACGTACAGGTTGCGGGCTGCGTGGAGGTGTGGCGGCAGCGATGACGAGGACTGCATAATTAACCATCCACGACGAGCACCGCTGCAGCTATTCCTGCTGTGCTCACAACCTCACACGCCGTGGAGCCGGCCTGCCCTAGCCTTTCCAATCAGCATCCTCATGCACCTCCGCTTGGCTGATCTAACGCGGGCGACTGCCTGCCAATCCCGGTAGAGCTTCTCTCTACCCACCATGGACAAGAGGTGAGCAAAATCCAATGACCGGGCCGGTAGGATGCATCCGTAAAGAACCTCCCAATCTGGGGAACTCACGAACACAATTTCTCATCATCGTATGAATACCAGATTTCCAAGTTCTCCTGGGTAGTTCAGGCAAAAATTCTGAAATACTACTTCCAAATCGTCAAATGTTTCCATGATATGCTGAGTTAATTGTTGAATATCCATGGAATTAGTATGACAAGTTTACAACGATTGGTACGTCCCTGTTTGAGGCATGGTTTGAGGTAGTGAGTTCGTGTTCTGCTTGGTGAACAACCACTGTACTTGAGTACGTTCTATTCTGAACTTGTCGAGGAGGAGATATAATTTTATACAGCTATGAGTAGACAACTTTCTGATTGTTTCAGACCATGGTTTTGGTTTTTGAGAAGTACTCTTTAAGTTTTGTTGGTAAAAGTAATATTTATGTATTAATTTCGTGATAACTAATCAGTTTGTATGATATCAGGCCCATTGTTCAAATGAAAGTTTTTTTCTAGGGAAATGAATTGGAGGAATTTTACTTGGGCATTACGCTCATCTTTTTATTAGGTGAGGTTAATACCCTGACCCCTGAACTGTGATGCAGACGGTTCTTGGTTTCGCTGGATCTGATTAGATCTTGGGAGCATTTTTCTTTTGACGCCTCAATTGTAGAGTTTACATCGTACGTTGTAGTAAAACTTACTAGAGACAACCAGTTTTGTTTGAGCTTTGGTCATGTTATTTCATGTCCCAATTTTGATGCAAGTGGTCCAATTCTTTCAGTCTGTGTGTAGCATGTTATGTTTCAGTTCAAGCTGGCAGAGTACAGAGCGATGTGATGGTCCAAATTCTCACAACATATCATGGTTAGTCATTCAAAATTTAGCATCTCATAATGTGATGCCCAATTACTTCCACTAAACATTTTTCATATACGATGATTTATTGTAATGTACAGAACATTTTTCATGTATAATGACCTTTGTAACGTTTGTTTACTATTTTTGCAAGAAGACAGATTTTAGTACCACCTATAATCATATCTTAGGTGACTGCCTGTACAAGTACGTGTCCGTTTTTTTTTTGGATTAAGAACACCAATGCGTTAATATGGTACTGACCTTTTTAGCACTTGATCTGGACGCGGAATTTTGGCTACGGGGAGCATATGGTCCCTAATAAACAGTAAAATCAAAATAAATAGTAAATAAAAAGCCAAAATTCTGATATTCTTTTGTAGATGTTCATGTTAGTGTAGCAAGTGTGATTGACAATTTTCATGCGATACGGGATAGCAATGCTTCGTCGGTGAAAAAAATAAAATTAAGTGTACCATTTGGCGTTCGACTATTTTTTTTTTTGCACAAGTCAAAATGCTTTAAGTTTTTTCCTTGAAAATTTGACAACAAAAGAGGTATCCTTACCAATCATGCAGTGTGGGTGCTCACCAGTACCGTAGAAGGGGAGGGGGTAGATGTATGGTCGGGGGCAACGATGGACCATCGGAGAAGGCGGCTCAGGCAGGGCAGCACCCAACATTAGAACCGGTTGCAACCACTGTCAAAAGGTGGGTTATGGGGACGAAAGCAAGAAGTTGACAATGACCATGAAATTTTAGAAGAAGGGGTGGGGATAGAGGGATGGTCAAGGGCAACGGTGGACCTACGGAGAAGACGGCTTGGGCAGGGAGGCACGCGACATCGACATCGATCATGACCAGTGTCGAAGGGTGGATCAGGGGCAATAGTGAACCACCTGAGAAGGTAGCTCGGGCAGGGTGGCATATACATCGGTCGTGACCAGTGTCGGGCAACGTGAACCGATGGAGAAGGCAGCTCGGGTAGGGTGGCGCACGACATCAACACTGGCCGCGACCAATGTCGGAGGATGGATTGTGGGGTCGGAAGGAGGAAGGTGAAGAGGAGGAACAAAATACTAATCAAAGAATTTTACAACCGACAAAAGTAGACGACTGATGCATAGTTGCTCTCATAGTTTCCACTAAAGATGATAGAAGGCGAAGGACTTCACTCATGTCACTTTGTCATCAATTTGATTCATATTCCTATATTTCGCCCATAGCTTGCCCGTAGCAACGCACGAGCATTCTACTAGTGCTCGTAGTAGCGCCTGGACATTTGATACTGGTTTTGTTGCTCATATTTGCAACTCAAAACAGGGGCTACAGATTAAAGGAAGATTGGCTAAGGACGAGGTGACGATGCGCATGGGAAATGGTTCCAAAGTCGATGTGATCGCCGTCGGCATGCTACCTCTACTTCTACCGTCGGGATTAGTTTTAGACCTGAATAGTTGTTATTTGGTGCCAGTGTTGAGCATGAACATTATATCTAGATCTTGTTTAATGCGAGATGGTTATTCATTTAAATCAGAGAATAATGGTTGTTCTATTTATATGATTAATATCTTTTATGGTCATGCACCCTTGATGAGTGATCTATTTTTATTGAATCTCGATTGTAGTAATACACATATTCATAATATTGAAGCCAAAAGATGCAAAGTTAATAATGATAGTGCAACTTATTTGTGGCATTGCCGTTTAGGTCATATTGGTGTAAAGCGCATGAAGAAACTCCATGCTGATGGGCTTTTGGAATCACTTGATTATGAATCACTTGATGCTTGCGAACCATGCCTCATGGGCAAGATGATTAAGACTCCATACTGGTTTATGCTGTCCGATGAGTGTTGAAGCTCGCGGCGGGTATCGTTATTTTCTGACCTTCACAGATGATTTAAGCAGATATGGGTATATCTACTTAATGAAACATAAGTCTGAAACATTTGAAAAGTTCAAAGCATTTCAGAGTGAAGTGGAAAATCATTGTAACAAGAAAATAAAGTTTTTACGACCTGATCGTGGAGGAGAATATTTGAGTTACGAGTTCGGTCTTCATTTCAAAAACAATGTGGAATAGTTTCGCAACTCACGCCACCTTGAACACCACAGCGTAATGGTGTGTCCGAACGTCGTAACCGCACTTTATTAGATATGGTGCGATCTATGATGTCTCTTACTGATTTACCGCTATCATTTTGGGGTTATGCTTTAGAGATGGCTGCGTTCACGTTAAATAGGGCATCATCTAAATCCGTTGAGACGACACCATATGAAATGTGGTTTGGCAAGAAACCTAAGTTGTCGTTTCTTAAAGTTTGGGGATGCGATGCTTATGTGAAAAAACTTCAACCTGATAAGCTCGAACTCAAATCGGAGAAATGCGTCTTCATAGGATACCCAAAGAAGACTGTTGGGTACACCTTCTATCACAGATTCGAAGGCAAGATTTTCGTTACTAAGAATGGATCCTTTCTAGAGAAGGAGTTTCTCTCGAAAGAAGTGAGTGGGAGGAAAGTAGAACTTGATGAGGTAATTGTCTCCCTTATTGGAAAGTAGTTCATCACAGAAATCAGTTCCAGTGATGCCTACACCAATTAGTGAGGAAGTTAATGATGATGATCATGAAACTTCGGATCAAGTTACTACCGAACCTCATAGGTCAACCAGAGTACGTTCCGCACCAGAGTGGTACGGTAATCCTGTTCTGGAAGTCATGTTACTAGACCATGATGAACCTACGAACTATGAGGAAGCGATGATGAGCCCAGATTCCGCGAAATGGCTTGAGGCCATGAAATCTGAGATGGGATCCATGTATAAGAACAAAATGTGGACTTTGGTTGACTTGCCCGATGATCGGCAAGCCATAGAGAACAAATGGATCTTCAAGAAGAAGACTGACGCTGACGGTAATGTTACTGTCTACAAAGCTCAACTTGTTGTGAAAGGTTTTCGACAAGTTCAAGGAGTTGACTACGATGAGACCTTCTCACCCGTAGCGATGCTTAAGTCTGTCCGAATCATGTTAGCAATTGCCGCATTTTATGATTATGAAATCTGGCAAATGGATGTCAAAACTGCATTCCTTAATGGATATCTTAAAGAAGAGTTGTATATGATGCAACCAGAAGGTTTTGTCGATCCTAAAGGTGCTAACAAAGTGTGCAAGCTCCAACGATCCATTTATGGACTGGTGCAACCCTCTTGGAGTTGGAATATACGCTTTGATAGTGTGATCAAAGCATATGGTTTTATACAGACTTTTGGAGAAGACTGTATTTGCAAGAAAGTGAGTGGGAGCTCTGTACCATTTCTAATATTATATGTGGATGACATATTGTTGATTGGAAATGATACCGAATTTCTGGATAGCATAAAAGGATACTTGAATAAGAATTTTCCAATGAAAGACCTCGGTGAAGCTGCTTACATATTGGGCATTAAGATCTATAGAGATAGATCAAGATGCTTAATTGGACTTTCACAAAGCACAGACCTTGATAAAGTTTTGAAGAAGTTCAAAATGGATCAGTCAAAGAAAGGGTTCTTGCATGTGTTACAAGGTGTGAAGTTGAGTCAGACTCAATGCCTGACCACTACAGAAGATAGAGAGAAAATGAAAGTCATTCCCTATGCCTCAGCCATAGGTTCTATCATGTATGCAATGTTGTATACCAGACCTGATGTGTGCCTTGCTATAAGTTTAGCAGGGAGGTACCAAAGTAATCCAGGAGTGGATCACTGGACAGCGGTCAAGAACATCCTAAAATACCTGAAAAGGACTAAGGATATGTTTCTCGTTTATGGAGGTGACAAAGAGCTTGTCGTAAATGGTTACGTCGATGCAAGCTTTGATACTGATCCGGATGACTCTAAGTCGCAAACCGGATACGTATTTATATTGAATGGTGGAGATGTAAGTTGGTGCAGTTCCAAGCAGAGCGTCGTGGCGGGATCTACGTGTGAAGCGGAGTACATAGCTGCTTTGGAAGCAGCAAATGAAGGAGTCTGGATGAAGGAGTTCATATCCGATCTAGGTGTAATACCTAGTGCATCGGGTGCAATGAAAATCTTTTTTGATAATACTAGAGCAATTGCCTTGGCGAAGGAATCCAGATTTCACAAGAGAACCAAACACTTCAAGAGACGCTTCAATTCCATCTGCGATCAAGTCAAGGAGGAAGACATAGAGATTTGCAAAATACATACGGATCTGAATGTTGCAGACCCGTTGACTAAGCCTCTTCCACGAGCAAAACATGATCAGCACCAAGACTCCATGGGTGTTAGAATCATTACTATGTAATCTAGATTGTTGACTCTAATGCAAGTGGTAGACTAAAGGAAATATGCCCTAGAGGCAATAATAAAGTTGTTATTTATATTTCCTTATATCATGATAAATGTTTATTATTCATGCTAGAATTGTATTAACCAGAAACTTAGTACATGTGTGAATACATAGACAAAACAGAGTGTCCCTAGTATGCCTCTACTTGACTAGCTCGTTAATCAAAGATGGTTAAGTTTCCTGACCATAGACATGTGTTGTCATTTGATGAACGGGATCACATCATTAGAGAATGATGTGATGGACAAGACCCATCCGTTAGCTTAGCATAATGATCGTTAAGTTTTATTGCTATTGCTTTCTTTATGACTTATACATATTCCTCTGACTATGAGATTATACAACTCCCGAATACCGGAGAAACACCTTGTGTGCTATCAAACGTCACAATGTAACTGGGTGATTATAAAGATGCTCTGAGTATCGGAGATGTATCTCTGGGCCCTCTCGGTAATGCACATCACTATAAGCCTTGCAAGCAATGTAACTAATGAGTTAGTTACGGGGATGATGCATTACGGAACGAGTAAAGAGACTTGCCGGTAACGAGATTGAACTAGGTATGATAATACCGACGATCAAATCTCGGGCAAGTAAAATACCAATGACAAAGGGAATAACGTATGTTGTTATGCGGTTTGACCGATAAAGATCTTCATAGAATATGTAGGAGCGAATATGAGCATCCAGGTTCCGCTATTGGTTATTGACCAGAGATGTGTCTCAGTCATGTCTACATAGTTCTCGAACCCGTAGGGTCCGCACGCTTAACGTTCGATGACGATTTGTATTATGAGTTATGTGTTTTGGTGACCGAAGTTTGTTCGGAGTATCGGATGAGATCACGGACATGACGAGGAGTCTCGAAATGGTCGAGAGGTAAAGATTCATATATTGGAAGGTTATATTCGGACATCGGAATGGTTCCGAGTGATTCGGGTATTTTTACCAGAGTACCGAGGGGTTACCGAAACCCCCCGGGGGAAATATGGGCCTTAGTGGGCCTTAGTGGAGAGAGAGGAGGGCCGCAAGGGGTGGCCGTGCCCCCCATGGCAGTCCGAATTGGACTAGGGGGAGGGGGCGGCGCCCCCCTTTTCCTCTCCCTCTCCCTCTCCTTCCTTTTCCCTCCGGTGGAAGAAAGGAAAAGGCGGGGGGAATCCTACTTGGACTAGGAGTCCAAGTAGGACTCCCCCCATGGCGCGCCCCTCCTGGCCGCCGGCCCCTCTCCCCCCTCCTTTATATACGTGGCTAGGGGGCACCCCAAAGGCACACCAAGAATTCTCTTAGCCGTATGCGGTGCCCCCCTCCACAGTTTACGCCTTCGGTCATAGCGTCGTAGTGCTTAGGCGAAGCCCTGCGCGGATCACATCACCAACACCATTGCCACGCCGTCATGCTGACGGAACTCTCCCTCGATCCTCTATTGGATCAAGAGTTCGAGGGACGTCATCGAGCTAAACGTGTGTTGAACACGGAGGTGTCGTACATTCGGTACTTGGATCGGTTGGATCGTGAAGACGTTCGACTACATCAACGGCCTTAACATAACGCTTCCGCTTTCGGTCTATGAGGGTACGTGGCCACACTCTCCCCCTCTCGTTGCTATGCATCTGCTAGATAGATCTTGCATGATCGTAGGAAATTTTTTGAAATCGCATGCTATGTTCCCCAACACACCAGAGGAGCATGACCTTCAACAAGCTTGGCAAAGACATTCGAGCACTGCAGTACGTTGATGTCATTATGAGTTCCTGGAATACCAACGAAGGAGTGCCAAATCCAGAGGTCATGTGTAGCCACTGCCTCAAGTACCACAATGCAAGCTCCTTTGGCGCCTTTGTACATCCCCTGCCAAGCAAATGGACAGTTTTTGCATGCCCAATGCATGCAGTCGATGCTTCCAAGCATCCCAGGAAATCCTCTTGCTGCATTTTGTGCTAGAATCCGAGCAGTGTCTTCAGCATTGGATGATCGCAAGTATTGTGGTCCAAACACTGCCACCATTGCCCTACAGAACTTGTACAAACACTCAATGGGGGTGGACTCGGCCATGCATCCATAGTCTTCCAGTATATCACCAGGAGCTCCGTATGCAAGCATCTTCATAGTTGTCGTGCACTTCCGGAGTGAGGAGAATCCAACTGTGCCGGTGCAATCCTTCTTGCAAATGAAGTAGCTCTCGAACTCCCGGATAGAATTCACAATCCCGAGGAAGCGCTTTCGTCTCATCCGATAACGACACTGAAATACTTTCTCGTCGTGCAATGGAGCGTCGGCAAAGTAGCCGGCGTAGAGCAAGCAATAGCCCTCCATTCGATGCCTCTGCTTGCTCTTACGGCGGCCCGGCGCCGAGCCACCTCGCCGTGGCTTTGCATTGCTCGCGAACAAGCCAACAGAGCGGCGAGGATCGCGAGGTGCTCTTCGTCCTGGGTGTCGGCCTCGGCTTCCTCCTCCAGCAGCGCCGTGAATGCCTCCTCATCGTCGGAGTCCATCGCTGAACACCTGGCTGGTGTGGTGGGTGCGCAGCCGCTGGTATCCCCCGCCTTCGTGACCGGAGCACTGGAAAGCTCGCCCATGAGCGGGATGAAGGCTGTCGCGGCGAAACCCACTCTTTCCGGCGGGGAAATGTCCTTTCTAGTGGCGAAGCAGCGGCTGCGGGCAGGTGGGTGGCGCCGGGATCGGCACGGCGCCAAAAGGGGAAGTGGCGTCCTACAGCGGTCGGGGCGAATCTGGGCGGGCAAAAGTCATTTCTCATCTGACAGTGGTGGCCCACGCGCCAATTTTCCTTCTGTCGGAGCCCCCAAGTGCCGGCAGTGCGCTCGGTTCGGCCTGGGATCGCCGGGCCAAAAAATGGGCCGAACCGGCGGAATTCGGTGTCCTTGGGGGCGACCGGGGGATTTTTGGGCGTCGGCGGAAAAAAACACGTCCTGAGGGGCCTGTTGTGGACGCGAGTGGAGATGCTCTTAACACCAACTAGCTAGCGACATAGCCTCCTCCACATTCCAAATCCTTGCCAACATTTTTTTAGAAAGCCTTCAGGATTGGTTAGTGAAATTTGATAAGGGATGCTAATAAAAAGGCGCAAAATTTAGCTAGATTTTCTTATGATTTGTAATCCAATGTGTTTTGGGACGATGACTTCCTAGCTTCTTACTACTACAGACATTGTCGATGATGTAATGATTCTTTAAGTTTCAATAAAGTACGCCCAATAGCATTCCCTCCAAAAGAAAAGAAGAACGCTGCATGTTGCATTATGCTGCAATAGCCAATTCCTTTTGCGCATCTATAAACACGACGCAAAGACCATTTCATATAAAAATTGAAATGTTCAAATCAAAGGCCCAACTCGAACTGGAAAATGGGCGCAGCGCACACGCCCGGGTCCCCAAATAAGAACGTGTCAACCTCCGTGTAGTCGACACTGTTGTCGTCGTCGTCGCAACCAAAGTATGTTTGCACGTCGTCCGGGAAGCTGCACCGCGCCGGCGAAGTGCCACTGCTGTACTCAGGCTTCAGCTGTTGCTGGGTTGTTGGTGATGGTGGTGAGGGGGAACACGACGACGAAGACGGCGAGTCGGTGCTCCTCTCGGACGCCGACGCCGCATAAGACGGCTAAATTTTTTTAAATAATACAATTTTTTTAAAATTACAGAAATAATATGCAGAAAAAAGAATTTACAAGAATAATACACCGTCGGCCCACTGCAGGACGACTGAGCCCAGTCGGCCCACAGGAGGCCGACTGCAGGCCGGGCAGCCACGCGGCGGCCGGTGGTTGGTCGTGCCACGTCGCGAGGGGGGAGGCAGCGGCCTGTCGGCGTGGTGCGCCCCTGTCGGCCTGCCGCCCGCCGATCGACCACCTGGTGGCCGACAGGGTGCTGCCGACCTGACGCGCGCTGGCCAGCCCGCCCTTATCCTCTCCTTCTCTCTTTCCTGCATTATTTCTTCTCCCCTGCCCGCCCATATCCTCTCCTTCCTCCATTATTCTTCTCCCGTGGCTCATTCTGCTGTGTTCTTCCTCCTCCTCTCTCTACAGAAAAATGGCACACATTTGTACACCTAAATGAGCTACATTTTCGCGATTTTGGCACCGTGAATGGGTTCAACTCATTTAGGGCAGCCAAAAGAGGTGTCGATCTACTGACGGGGTAGCTCGTGGTGGTCGTGGTGAGCATTTTGGTGGAGGTGGTGGTGGTGAAGTTGGGGCAGTGTTCGTCGTTGGGGCAGTTGGGGTGGTGAGGTGGTGGTGGTGGTGGAGGTGGTGGAGGTGGTGGAGGTGGTGGTGGTGGAGGTCGTTCGTCGTTCGTCGTTCTTCGTTCGTGGTTCTTCGTTCTTCGATCTTCGTTCGCACGCACGCTTCAAGGGTATATTTCAGCCCTCATTTTATTTTTCGTAGGTGCTCCGGGAGTATACGTAAATATTGTTATTTGCCGCGGTAGTATACGTAAATATTTGTGTGTGATTATTGTTTTTTGGCCCGGTAGTATGCGGAAATATTGTTATTTGCCCCGGTAATATACATAAATATTATTCGTTCGCACGCACGCTTCGTTCGATGTGAAAATAAATTTGTGTGCGATTATTGTTATTTGCCCCGGTAGTATACGTAAATATTTGTAGTTGCTACGGCAAATATTCGTAATATAGTTGTAGGTGTGTGAATTGTATTAGTTGTTAGTGGGATAATAAGTTGTTGCTTAATACTTGACACGTACACAGGTGCGGGATAAGAAGTTGGAAACATGAATAAAAAGTTGGAAAGAAGAGACAAGTTTTTTTTTGAAGAGTTGGGGTCGGCATGTGCATAGCATGTCAGTATGATGAAAATTTAATAAGCAAGCAAAAAATAGGAAAAGTAGAACTACATGTTAAAAAACGTTTCAGTCCGTACCCGATGCCAATATGAAGCGGATTACCCGCTAACCTTTATTATGCGTATTTTCTAAAGTTTAACCCATAACAAGCAATGCCACACTGTTTTTTTTTAAATGGCCACGCTGTAGTTTAACAAAAAAACTTCTTTGCAAGGAAGAATTTTACATGATCGTAGAAATAAGACGCATGCCTTTTTCTAAATTATTTTAACATAGATTAAAATAAAAAATACATCAACATGGCCATATAATTCAAATAAACTGAATTATCATATTTGTCGGTTATATTATTATTATTATTTGAGGCCTATTTATTATTAGTAAACATGGGCCTATTTATTATATTATTTACTATGGTCCTGGTAATATATATATATAGACATGTCTAATACTTGTATTTCTATGTTGAAAAAAAATAGGTGAGTCGAGATGTCCGATGTAGTGAAGTTGAGATTTTACTATGGTCCTGGTACTGTCCAAACAAATGAGTTGGGAGCAGATCTGAGTGAATTTACTCACATAGAGGTTGCAATCGGCGCACCACAAATATAGTCTGTTAGTCAGTTGAAAGAATGGATTGCGGCAAGTTTAGGTCTTGATACTGAAACACACACCGTCGGTGTTCATGCATTGTGGACACGGTCAAGTTCAAAAATTTACTTTTATTTGAGGCCAATAGAGGGAGACTCCGATTGGGTGCGGTGGTTACAAGGTTGTGAACGAAGGGGATGCAATCCTGTTGCTTTAGTGCTTCCCGTCGTGAAGGAGGTCACTGCACATGAAGGGGAGGGTGGCTACGAAGGACAGAGCAGTCATGTAGAAGGAGGAAATGCTTATGGTTACGAACAAGGACAGAGCAGTCAGGTAGAAGGAGGAAATGCTTATGGTTATGAACCAGGGCAGAGTAGTCAGGTAGAAGGAGGAAATGCCGATGGTGATTACAATGGCGAGGTGGACGCTGACGAGGTAGATGGGCACATGCAGAACCAGATGGAAGAAGAAGACACCGATGTTGAAAGGGGTCATGCCGATGATTCTGACGAGTCAGATGAAGAAGAAAATGCAGAGGAGGTCCCGAATCCTGCATGGTGGAATCATGACTTATCATCTGCAATGACCGTGAATGATGGACATGATTCAGCCTGGCAATATCACCAGAACAATATTGCGACGGGTGCTATGTATCCGAACAAGCAAGCCCTGAAGGATGCAATAATTAATTGGGCAATGTCCACGCAAAGGGTTTTCAAAGCTGAGGTGTCCAGTCAGAAATTCCTCACAATGGTATGCAAGAATGCAGATTGTCCCGCAAGGGTGCACGGCTTTCTCCCTAAGTATGGCACAAGTTGGGTGATAAGTGACTTAGTTAATCACACTTGTCTTATTCCCTGCATCCCTCAAGATCATGCCAACCTTTCATCCACGCTTATTGCTCGATTGTTTTACGATGAGATAGTGCAAGGCAAAGCTATGGAAGTGAAGGCAGTGCAGACAAAAGTGTTCGCCAGGTTGAAGTACAGAATTTCTTATGGCAAGGCTTGGAGGGCTAAGCATGCAGCGCTTGAGAGGAGATTTGGTTCTTATTTTGATGCATATGACTCTGTTGTCCACCTCCTCCACACCCTGCAGCAGCGGAATCTAGGCACCTATATCGATATCCAAGACATGTTCATGCCAGAGTTCCCAACTGTGAGGGTTTTGCATCGTCTCTTTTTCTCTTTCGGTGTATGCATCGAAGCTTTCAGGCATTGCCGACCGGTGATATGTGTTGACGGTACTTTTCTCACAGGCAAGTACAAGGGTCAGATACTGACAGCCATAGGTCAAGACGGCCAAAATCAAGTCGTCCCACTGGCATTTGCTTTTGTGGAGAGTGAGAACATTGAAAGTTGGACATGGTTCTTCAGGCAGTTGAAAATATCAGTTGTCAAGGAGAAGCCGAATGTGTGCATCCTTCATGACAGGCATGCAGGTATACTCAGTGCGATAAGGACACTGACAAACCCAGGCCCTGAGGAACAAGTTCCATGGCAGGACTTGCAGAGCCGTTGGTGCATGCGCCATCTCGGGGCTAATTTCTTCTCGCAGTTTAGAAATAAGAACCTGATGAATCTGTTCAAAAAACTCTGCAAGCAGAACCAGTTATGGAAGTACAATTTGATACGCGACAGACTTAATGTGTGCACGCAGAGACACGTGAGGGACAGGAAAGCTGCAAGAGATGCAGCGGTGAGGGCACATGTTGAAGCAGTAGCTGCACAGTTGGCAACAGGAACAGCGGCCGTGGAGGAGGAGGCTGTTGGGCTATGTGACCTGCCAGGCTTTAACCCACCTGGTACTAGGAGAAGGCTCGGGAGGTCGATTAAAACCTTCGAGCAGTGGATAGAGCATGAGCCTATGTATCTGTATCAGTAGAGACATTACCATCTATTTCTGTGTAAGACTTATGTCTATTCTATGTATGAGACAAATGACTATGTACTTATGTACGAGACATATGCCTACTCTATTTTAGTACTCTGTTATCGGAACTACAAGATCATATGTACATAGAACATAATATTCATACAACGAGACATTGCAAACAATTAGATAGAACTACATCTAAATTAAATGGTACGTAACTGAACTCACAACATACAGCATAAAAACTACATGAAGTCATCATCGTCATATGTTCGCGCCAACTTTTTCCCGCCACCCGTTTCCCGCCACCCGTTTCCCTCCTCCCATTTCCTGCCAACCCTTTCCCGCCATATCGCAGTCGTTCTTTCCCGCCATTTTCTCCTCTCTACCTATAAAACCCCCTTCAGACGGAGCTGCATAAGCATTGCAGTGTGCTGGTGGTGAAATTGGAGCACTGTGGTGGAGGTGAAGCTGTTGTTCGTCGTTCTTCGTTGGAGCCGGAGCACCGGCAGTTTGGTGGCCGCCGTTCGTCGTTCATCCTTCGCACGCACGCTTCAAGGGTATATTTAAGCCCACATTTTATTTTTCGTAGGTGCTCCGGTAGTATTTGTTAATATATTTAGATGTCAACTAATTAATCTGTCAATATTTGTAGTTGCTACGGCAAATATTCGTAATATAATTATAGGAGGGTGAATTGTGTTAGTTGCTCCGTTAATATTCTGTAATATATAGCTTCGTAATATATAGACATGTCTAATATTTGTTAGTGGGGATATTAAGGGGTAGGGTAGGTACTCAATGCGATTTGCGTGTTGCAGATGGCTGAGGGTACTCAGTGGGTGCTTAGCCCTATTGTTCATGTCCAAGGCTTGTCTTCAAGTGTTGTGCAAGTTAGTGAAGTGGACCTCACTTTTGATTGGTTGAAGACTAAATTCATGTTGAAGCAAGGGTTGAAGGAAGACGATTTTGTGTACTACGTCAGCAGGAAGCATTCAGATGGCCCTGGGGAAAGAAAATTGATTGACATAACTGATGATGGCAAGATTCAAGAAATGCTGAGCGAATGGGAATGGAAAAGGGTTGTTCAGTTGCATTGCTATAGGAAACCGAGTTATATGTGATGCATTTGTCATTCGAGATCCGCCTCCCCGGCAGGCCAGACGTCGTCATTGCCGCTCCTATGTATCAGTAGAGACATTACCATCTATTTCTGTGTGAGACTTATGTCTATTCTATGTATGAGACAAATGACTATGTACTTATGTACGAGACATATGCCTACTCTACAAGATCATATTTAGATAGAACATAATATTCATACAACGAGACATTACAAACAACTAGATAGAACTACATCTAAATTAAATGGCACGTAACTGAACTCACAACATACAGCATAAAAACTACATGAAGTCATCATCGTCATCCTCGATCGATGCAGAACTCTTGCCCTTCGACGATGAAGAACTCTTGCCCTTCGACGATGCAGAAACCTTGCCCTTCGATGATGAAGAACTCTTGCCCTTCGACGATGCAGAAACCTTGCCCTTCGATGATGAAGAACTCTTGCCCTTCGACGATGCAGAACCCGAAAGCGGCGGCATGAAGATATCATCTTCGTCCTCGCTCTCCTTAGTCCATAAACATGGATTATTTGCTGCAATCCTTCTGAAAGTTTCACTCTTCGGCACCACTACCTTCTTCCACCTGTCATGCAACCTAAGAAGTTCTTTACGTACCTCCTCATAGGTCCTTTCAGGCCACCCAGAACTACGTAATTGGTGAGCCAACTCATTCATTATGGTGTCACTACCGGTGAGTTCGTCCCATGGAACTATCCTATTATCCATCCTGAAATCGGTAGCTAGCCTCAGAAGAGTCCTGCTCATCCCAGGGTGAAAACTACGATCGAAAGGATAATGGGACATCTCAACTACACTACACTGCAATGCTTATCCAGCTCCGTCTGAAGGGGGTTTTATAGATAGAGACGAGAAAATGGCGGGAAAGAACGACTGCGGTATGGCGGGAAAGGTTGGCGGGAAATGGGAGGAGGGAAACGGGTGGCGGGAAATTGGTTGGCGGGAAATGGGTGGCAGGAAATGGGTGGCAGGAAATGGGTGGCGGGAAAAGCGCAGTTTGGAAATGTCGATAACTTTCAAAACAAATGTTCATCACAATGGAAAAAGGTTCCCGCCTTTCAAAAAATGCATGCAATTTATTTGGAAAATATGATAAGAAATGGTTCGTGCCACTAAATGAATGTACGTCACCTTTGCTGGAAATATTCTCGTGTTTCCAAAAAATATCCATGACATTGTACAAAATGGTACTCCCTTCATCCCATAATATAAGATGATATTACAATCAATATACTCACATATCACGTGGGTTAACAAATGTTTAGATGGATCATGACATTTTAAGAAAATATTCGCGTGTTTCTAAAAAAAGTTTATGAAAATTTCAGAAAAACATTTTAAAAAATGTTGTGTGGTTTAAAAAAATGATATTTCCATTAAAAATGTATTTGAAGAAATGTTACCATGTATTCATAACGTGTTAAAATATATACTTTTAAAAAATATCATAATGTATTATTAAAAATAGGCATGCACCAGTCGGCCCACAGCAGGCCAACTGAGCATAGTCGGCCCACTACAGGCCTATCGGTGTACTGCAGGCCGACTGGACCCTGTCGGCCAACTGCAGGCCGACTGGGCTTGAATCTGGTGGCCGACAGCCCAATCGGCCAGCAGCAAACTGATGGGCCACCAGTCGGCCTGCTGTGGGCCGACTGGGCTCTGTCGGCCTGCAGTAGGCCGATGGTGTATTATTTTTAAAAAATCTTTTTTTTGCGTATTATTTCTGTAATTTAAAAAAATGTATTATTTAAAAAAAATTAGCCATAAGACGGCGGACTCACCTGTGGTTGTTGCAATCGATCGTTATCACGGAGGGCGGTGACATTGAGATCAATGGTGGGGGGTTGGCTCGTGCGGACGGGAAGTTGGTCTGTGTCGTTGGCATGGTTGTGGCGATGGTGGTGCCACTTGATATAGCGACTGACGTCGAAGTTGGTAACGGCGTTGAGGCCGCGATGCTCGATCACAGCGAGGTCGTATGCCATTGCTGCCTCCTCCTGCGTTGCTGCCAGCCACACGGAAAATTGAAATCATCATTTATGAGTGGAAAGTGGTAAAATAATTTATTTCACACAAATAAACCATTATAAAAACGTACTTCCTCTATAAAGAAATATAAAAGCATTTTGTTTTGGACGCTTTTATATTTCTTGCAGGGGACTCAGCGGGGAGGTCCCCATGGAGAGGGACTGGTTGGAACGTTTTCGTGCAGTGGATCAGACGTGTGGCGTGGCAAGCACATCCCTGGTGGTGGTGGAAACCGTGCCAATCTCTCGTGTCGCCTGTTTTTGTTCGTTTTTTTCTTTTTTGAAACAAGCATGTGTTTTGTTCGTCGTCCGCGAGCCTAGCCGTGCTGATAGAGCTCGTGGTTGAGGAGCCCCGAGCTCCTCTGCTCCATGGCTCCACCATACCTTGCTGCCCACAAGGAGTGACCGTGGGGTGGGAAGCTTGTTTTTATTTCGAGAAAAGTGGAGTGGGAAGCTGGTGCGGTGTCATGGCGATTTATGGATGCCCAATTGCAGTTAGATCAAGGTTTAAGATTACGATACATTGGAAAAAATATTTTAAGATAACGATATGGTTGTAACATGATGCAAGTGCTGATGCGTCACTTGGTGCTACTTTTTTTTTTGGCAGTTAACATGGGAAGGCTTGTACTGCTCTTGACAAATGTATAGCACTTCACGACATACCTGGCATGTGTTTTCTTGTGATACATCTTATCCCCAAAAGATTTTGGATTTGGCCTTAACCGATTCAAAAACTTGCTAACTGAGTGGGCAGTGCTCCTACATAGAGAAGAAAATGTTTGCTTTCAAACTCGTTGAAATTCCTACACAAAGCAGTTGTCTTTTCATTCTTTGCTTTAGTGCATAATGATGCCCACTTAGCACCGAAGCCAACAAAGTTCTGGAGTAGTAAAGTATTTGCTCTCAGATGCTATCCCATAATCCAATATTTCCCTTCCCCCATCGTGAAAGTGGCGGGGGCGAAGAACTCATCCCCTCCTAGCTCGATAGGCCAGCTCGTCGACTGCCTCCCCTTCGCGGGGTCATTCTGGCGCACACTCGAGGGGGGGGGGGGGGAGGTGTTAGCTAACCTTGCAAAGTTCACACTCGGGTGAATGGCGGTATTTCATCTTCGAGCTGGTCTTTCGGGCTCCGATCTTTGAGGTTGTCAGTCAGGACGAAGTCCGAGCGCCAGCGTATATTATTATCGTCTCCGTAGGGCAGCGAGTTCTGGGTTTCTCATCATGCGTGTGCGCCTGTGAGATCTAGTGTCTGACATTTTAGATCGATTAAAGGGTACAACGGCGATGATTGTGTCCCAAGGCACTAGACCTTAGGGAACGTGCATGAAGACTTCCAGGTTGTGTTTGACAAGGTTAGGCCGGCTCCTGGTAGGGGAGCAACGCATCCACGGCTAGTTTTAGTAATGTTAGTGGTTATTCAATGGTCCAAAAACCTTAATGTAATTCTATTATGTTAGTAGTTTTGTACTTCTGATGAACTTTTATAATAGATCCGGCTCTTTGGTAAAATAAAATTAAAAAGGTGAAGTGTTCGTCACCAGTTCTGTACTTCCCTCGTGTCTCAAAATCAAAAGAGAAATGCCACAGCCAGTCTAATAACGACACAAACGGGCAACTTTTGGTTGCCAATGCTGACTCGGGTAAAGAGAATATATCCCTCAATAACACGTCAGTTTACTCAACAATCCCTGTCATATTCCACTCATCCATCCATAAAAGTTGTGTCTTCACTCTTAAGAAAGGATCAGCAACTTACCGTAGGTGCCTAGGTAGAGATACTTGTTGCCAAACACACGCCCAATCCTGGCCTCCCATTTGCCGTTGTGGTGATGCCTGCAAAAAACATCTCTGAATTTAACCGACATGCATACGCGCAGAGTTTTTCTTGCAAGACTCTGAAAGATGTGCAGTATGTACAAATCTTGCAAGATGAGCCCTGCCTTGCGACGCCTCTGTACTTGGACACCCCTCTTGAGAAACCAGTGCTTTTCCTGCGTAAAAAGGCGAGGAGCAAATCCATAAGATGAGGATAGATCTTTTGTGTCATCACATTTTGCCACGCCGTCTGATCTGATGACAGGCAGAACCACTTGCCAAAAATTGGAGTTATTTGTGTACCTCCGGAGCGAGCCGATGTACTCCTCCCTTGACTGCTCCTCCATTTCTTTCAACTCTTGGTCGTAGCTAGACAGCTGCAAGAGGTTCGTCATAATCCAATCAAGAAGTCAGGTATGCATTCTGCTAGCTCTAGGCATGGCGCTGGCGGCATCAATGGATATCACGAGTGGAGTGAATTGGATGCGGTACCGAGAAGTTGAGGACGGTGCCGCGGCCCCAGTACTTGAGTGCCGCCAGGTCGTAGGCGCGCGCCGCCGCTTCCTCGCCGCCGTACGCTCCTGCAACCACGGCCGGCTTTCATATATCTCAGCGACGCCAAGACTGCGACCCGATCGGCCGAGGCTGGGGATAGATATATAGACTGAGAGAGGGTGCTCTGCTCACCGAGATAAACTTGCCTCCTGCCTCCCTTTCTTTTTCCTCTGCGGCTCGGTCCAGGTGTTCTTGTCCCACAGGTGCGCCTCGAACCGCCCCGTCCACCGGTGTCTGCGCAAGCGCGCACGCGCGTAAGTCAGTTTCTCTCCGCGCGAGGAAGAAGAATAGAAGATGCAAGAATCGGAAACAGCACTGCATACCGTGTGACGCCGCGGTACGCGGAGGTGCGCTGGGAGGGGCGCCCCCGCGGCTCGCTCTTCCGTGTCCGCTCCGGCTTCGGCCGGACGGCGTCAGAGGCGACGTTACCGGCGCCGGCGCTGCTCCGTCGTTGCTTGGCCATTACGGGGGAGTGAGAGGTCTCGGGGCCGTGGAGGCAAGAGAGCTAGTGGCTAGTGATTAGTGAAAGGTAAACGTTTGGGAGCAGTGGGCCGGCCGAATTGGCTCGCACGCCACGCTGGCCAACGCTACACAGTGGCCCCCGACCCGCCTCCTTCGCTCCATCCCCTACCTTCAGCCTTCACGGACGCGGATCCCCTCCCTCCTCCCAGGCTGCGACTGGGCCACCACGACCTCCATCGCCGGCGGCCAGGCTCCTCTCACCGGCACGACCTCCATCGCCGACGGCCAGGCGCTCCCTCGTCAGCCGCCATGGCTGGATGCACCCGCGTATACTAGTGTTGCAATCGTCACCTAAAACAGCTTCAACGGCTGTTGAAAAAAAGCTTCAACCATAGACAGAAAAGCTTCAATGGAACTGCACAGCAAGGGGAAGCTGCAACCGCAGTTGGACTTTGTTACTACTGGCGAAGTTTTTAGCTACATCCATCAGGCGATGTTTTTTTCGACGACGACAACGACGATTTTGCTGCAACCGTAGTAGAATTTTGCTAATACCGCTGAAGTTTTTTGCTACATCCAGGTAAGGCGGAGTTGCGACCTCGCGAAGACGGCGACGGTGTTTGACTTTTGCTGCACCCGTAGTTTTTTTTACTACAACCGGTGAAGTTTTTTGCTATATCCATTCAAAATGGTATTGACTGACTGACGGCCGCTGTCGACATAATTCCCTGCAGCAAGCATCAATGGCGAGGGGCGGCGCCCGAGCTACAACCGTCGCCGTCAAGAGCTACAACGCAGGTGGAGTTGTTGCATGGGGACCGGCGACGAGGACGGCCGGCGAGGGCGGGGACCGACGACGAGGACGGCCGGCGAGGGCGGGGTCCGGCGGCGACGAGGAAGACCGGCGAGGGTGGGGACCGACGACCACCGGAGGGGACAGGAGGTGCGGCGCCGCGCTTCCCCGAACGGGACATGCGGATCCAACCGACTACCCGAGGAAGAAGAAGAGAGCTGGGGGTGATTCATTTTTTTTGCTTGGATCCAACGGCCGCGTGGCTCAGATCCAATGGCCCGGGCTCGACCGGCCGAAACTTTCGGCCGGCGCGCCGGGGCCTATAAGCGCCCTTAGTGAAACGAAGTTGGCCAAAAATAGGGACAGAGCGCGGGCCGGCTCAGGCTCTACCGTGGATGCGAGAGTGCCAAATGGGATGGGAAGACGGCTGGTTCGGCTCTGCCGTGGTTTCTCTGTCTGGATTTAGCTATGGCCACCGGCTTGATCTCGTCCCAAGTCACTGCGAGAGACCGTGGACGCGTGGTTGCAGCAGCCACGCCGAGCCCCCAAATTCCTTTTGCTCCGGCACCTCCTGCTACTCCGCTCCAGCCTTCTCCTCTGGCTTCTCCGCTCCAGCTGCTCCTCCTCCGGCTCCGGCGAGTTCGGAGGTAGCCTGACAGCGATGCGGGCGGCGGGCCGTGCCTGGATCTCCTCCGTTATCTTCCTTCGATGCTCCGGCGAGTCCGGAGGCGGCCCGACAGCGATGCGGGCGGCGCGCTATGCCTAGGTCTCCTTCGCGATTTGCCTCTGACACTCCGACATGAGCATAGTGTACGTGGTGATCAGCCGCCGGACCATGGCAATGCGGGAGAGCGTGGGAGAGCGGGGAAGAGGAGGCGGACGGGCTCGGGTGGCGGCGTAGAAAGGGAGGAGGTGGATGGGCTAGGGTTGGGGGACGTCGGCCAACTTAAATAGCTGGCTTTGGCCTCGGCGGCGAGCCGGAGCGGTGCCACGTGGCGACGAAGGAGGCGTCTGTCGGAGCGTCAAGTTTTAGGGCGTTTCTGCATGGGGACCCCATAGTCAGTCCTACGTGGCGGGCATGCCCGGGCGCCCCAATATCCACCCCATATTTGGGCTGGATATGAGGGGTGCCGGTCAGCCCGGGCGTTTGAGACCCGTTCAAGGCGCCCGTCGGGGTCAGATTTTCGTGACCGGTCAGTGATTTGGCTGGCCGCCCGAGCGTTTGAGGCCGGTTTGGGCGTCCGACTGTAGACGCTCTAATGTTCACGTTGTGGGCGTCCATGGTAAGAAATAATATCCAGGTTGCAATCGGTATAAGTGTCTATCTTTCCTTAATTTTTGGGTGTTTTTCTTCTTTATTTCTTTAGTCTTCGCTGGATCCACCAATTTTTTTTTACCATTTTTATTTTTTTTATTTTTAGCTGGTTTTTATATTTATTATCTCTTATTTCTTTTCATTTTATGTTTCTTTTTAAGACATGTACCTTATTAGAAAATATGTAAAAAAAATAAGTACATATACATGAATATTTTTTAAATACATGGCACACATTTTTATAAAAATCCATAGTTTTGTGAAATATGTAAAAGGAAATACAAAAATATAATTATTTGGACATGAACGTTTTTCAAATTTGCATTGCATGTTTACATATGAAACATTTGTATGTACTTATGTGAACTTTTTTATTTTCTGCAAACATAAATTTTTATGTTGAGAACTAAACAACAGTATTTTAGATTTCTGTAAAATAAAATATGTTTTTTAAATATTTTCTAAGAATAGCTTAAACGAAGTTTTTAGGCTAACCACACACTTTATTTGCTTAATAATGGTAGTTGAACTGTCTGGGCTCTAGTCCAAGCTCACGTCACAAGTCCTTAGGCTGAACAGTCATCCCGTAAGGCCCAACGCTAACCCCAGCCCACCAGCAGCTAGCATAAAAAACAAGGCGTTCTTTCCCGCAAAAAAAGAAGGCATTCTGCGGCCGCGCGTGGGCAGAGTTGTCTCGCCACCGGCCGGGGTCGCTGTCGACGCGCGCGCGCAGCTGCACGGGACGCCGCTCTCTCTGCCCGGAGCGGTCGTTACTGCCTCCGTATCGCCGTCTACGTGTGTTGTCTCACCGCCGGCCGTCTTCTGTACCTGTGCGTGTTGTGCTGATGTTTAATTAGTACCACACCGCTAACGTAGCGTAGCACCTCGCCGCATATAACGTGAGGCTCGGGAGCCTGTTACACCCCGTGCGGCACGTACGGGTTAAAGCAAATAAACCTAGCAAAATAACCAGAATATGGTGAGCACTACACTATGATTCTAACCCCGTGGCACCCGGTGTTAAATTACCCAAACTAATGAGTAGACAGTTTCTTCCTTTGCAGGTGGCGGCCCTTTTGTTTTTTGGTACTGTTATTATTTCCATGTTGCGCTCTGTGATCTTTTTTTTTGGCACTGTTATTATTTCCATGTTGCGCTCTGTGATCTTTTTTTTTGGCACTGTTATTATTTTCATGTTGCGCTATGTGATTGATTATTCCCAAATTATAAAAAGTGCACGCGTGCTATTTGACTGAAACGAGCACACCCGCTACGCGACAGGCAAACAACCAGCGGTAAGAAGAAAAAACCCGTCTGTCGCTATCTATCCTCAGCTCGATTGCAATTTAGAGCATCTCCAGCCGCGCCCCCAACAGGCCCTCCCCAGGCGTTTTTGCCGCGCCGGCGCCGAAAAAACGGCCCAGTTGCCCCCCAGAAGCCCGTTTTTCGCCGGCTCGGGCCGAAACTGGTGCCGGCGGACCCAGGCAGAACCCGGTGCCCTGGGGGGCGCTTGGGGCGCCGGCACAAGCGAAAAAGGCGCGTGGGTCCGCCCTGTCGGCGAGTCGAGCGCCTCTTCCCGCCGTTTCTTCCCGCTTTTCCCCACTTCCCTCCCATTCTCTCCATTCCTCCCGCCAATCTCCCTCCCGCTCGTCTCCCAGCCGGCCGCCATGCCACCGAAGAAGTACGTCGTCCCCCGCGCCGCGTCAACCGCGACCGCCTCCGTCGCCCAGCCGAAGCAGAGGAAGCCAAGGGCGCCGCCGTCCAAGCCACCGGGCATGACAAACGTCGAGTGGAGGGCGAAAGTTCAGCGACGGGAGGCTGTCACCGCCGACCGGCGGAATAGGGCAATCGCTAAGAAGGCCCGTGACAACGCGGCGCGTGCGGCTGCGGCTTCGGCGGACCAAGCCGAGGCCGAGGCGACTCGCGTGGGGATGATGAATCCACCCGGCAACGACGCCCAGTACGCGCCCTGGGGCCAGCAAGGCGTCGGCTCTCCGTCGCCGCAGCCATGGGGATGCACGCCCTCGCCGGGCTACGCCGACGGGGACGCGCACGGTGGGTTCAACCCCAACATCACCTTCCCCCATGGACACCCGGCCCAGCGCACGCCCTCGCCCGCCTTCGCCGGCGTGCAGTACCCTCCATACAACTACTCGCCGCCCGCCTACGCTTCCTCCCCGACGCCCCCTCTCCGCCGTGGTGCGCTGCCCTTCTCGCACCTCGGCGACACCGACGAGTCCGAGGCCGACATGGACGACATCATTGCGACAGGCTCGGCCGCGGCCACCGCGTCTCCCGGGTTCGTCACCCCGGACGACACGGTGGATCTCAGCGGCGGCATGGATGGCGAGCTCGGCTACGTCTACGGCGAGGAGGAGAAGGAGGAGGAGGACGAAGGGAAGGAGGAGGATCCGGCGACTGTTCCGGCGAGGAGGCGCAAGAAGAAGAAGCGGGCGGCCAGGTCCGGCGAGCCGCGCATCAAGTGGGCGTCCAAGGAGGAGGAATGCCTCGCCGAAGCATGGAAAGTTGTCTGCCTCAACCCGACCACCGGCATGAACCAGAGCATCGAGACGTATTGGGAGCGCATCAAGGCCGAGTTCGACGAGCGCAAGCTCGTCGACCCCTACTTTAAAGACGTCTACATGCAGCGTGGGGCGAAGGTGATGGCGAACCATTGGGGGCGTATCCAGGGGGCGTGCAACAAATGGCATGGGATCGTCGAGGAGGTCGCGGCTCGCCCGGAGAGCGGCGCCAGCGTTGAGGATCAGGTATGGCACGCCGGTCTCCCGCCTCTCTTCTCCGTGTGCGCCCGCCAACAGTTTGTTCCTCCGCGCAGTTGCTGCTCATGTTCGCCATGTATCGGCAGGGCAACAACGACGCCGAATTCAAGTACCTCCACGTTTACAAGCGCATTGACAAGTGCGAGAAGTGGGCGGAAGTCCGGCGCACCCTCGACAAGGCCAAGGAGACCTACAAGCCGGACGCGCCGACTCCGGGCGCGTTAGAAGGGCGGTCGGACGGCAACAAAGGTGCCAAGAAGGGGAAACACACCGACGCGGCCACCGCTCGAGTGCAGGAGTCCATCGAGCACTGCCTCGCCGACGCACAAGCCCGGGCCGCCCTTCGTGAAGAGAAGACCGAGGCGCGGTGGTCGGCGTTGATGTCGAGCAGCGCCGTCAAGCTCGACCTACTCCGAACCAACGTCGCCGCGAAGAAGAGAAACACCGACCTGGCTTTCTCGCTGGGCGGGGCGGACATGCTCCAGAGCAACGACGAGGCGGTCAAGGCGTGGTACTTGACGGAGCCACTACTAGGAAAAGGGCTATAGATGATATGGACACTAATGGCGCACCAGACATGTGGTGCGCCACTACTATATACTAATGGCGCACCATGTGTTGGTGCGTCATTAGTGTCAAATACTAATGGCGCACCACATCCACGATGCGCCACTAGTAACAATTTTTTTAATTTTTTTTCAAAACTAGTAATGGCGCACCAGGGGATAGTGCGCCATTACTAGTTAAACTAGTAATGGCGCACCACATCCACGGTGCGCCACTAGTAATTTTTTTTCAATTTTTTTTCATTTTTTTTCAAAACTAGTAATGGCGCCCCAAGGGATAGTGCGCCATTACTAGTTTAATGGCGCACCACATCCACGGTGCGCCACTAGTAATTTTTTTTAATTTTTTTTTTCAAAATTAGTAATGGCGCACCGTGGGAGTGGTGCGCCATTACTAACTTGACCCAAAAAATCCACCGAATGCCCCCCCCCCCCCCACCCCGTAGACCGCCTTTTCAGTTTTAAAAGAATAAAAGAAAATGATGAAAATGTCAAAAATAAAAGAAAATAAGTTTCCCATGTGATATGTGGTCTAGTTGTTGGGAAAATTTACAAATATGAATTTCGACTTTATTTGCAAAATCTCTCTGGAATTTGTAAAATGGGCATAACTTTTGCATACGAACTTAGATTAAAAAGTTTTCTATATGAAAAATCATCTACTCGAAAAGTTACATCGAATTTAACCGGGGAACCCCGTTAAACATTTTCAAAATCCTCAAAAACCTAACAGAAAAAGAGTTACGGGGCTTTCAAGATCTAGAGGCAAAAAATTTCAAACTTACTAGTGGCGCACCGTTTGTGCGCCACTAGTAACAGAAAAAAAAATTGGTTTTGAATTTTTTTTCAAAAAATGATACATAATATGACCGGGAAGTTTGAAATATTTTTCAAAATTTTATCATACTCATGAACATGAACAAAGTCCTAGACATCAACAAGGTTTAATAGGATTGATATGGTAGATATATCAACAAGTGCCTGTTAAGTGAGGTGGTGATATTGACCCGAGATTAAGCCATAGTGACCCGAGATTAAGAAAAAAACGAAAAAAAATTTGAAAAAAAATTCTGAAAAAATATTTGAAAAAAAATTGTTACTCTGCGCACTTCTATTAGTAATGGCGCGCCATGGGCTATACTAATGGCGCACCTGTAGTGCGCCATTAGTAGGCAAAACAGGTGCGCCACTAGCATGCCTTTTCTAGTAGTGAGCGTGGCCTCATTCTGAACCAGCTTCCCTCGACAATGCCGCCCACGCCGACGCCGCCGCCAAGCCCGAGCGATGATGCCGCCAAGACTCTCCGTAGCACAGAAGCCATGCCGACGCCGCCTAGCACAGAGACCCCGCCAAGCCCGCGCACGCCGACTCCGCCGACGCCGGAGGCCGACCTCGCTGTCTGATGCGCACGCGCGTCCTTTCTGCTTTTTGTACGCCGAACTTTTCATTCGATCGTCGAACTTGCGACCGCTTGATCGCTGGATTTGTGGCGTCTATTTTGTGAGCGGGAATGAGACTACGTTTGAATTTGCCGCGGCTGGGGGCAGCGCCTGGGGGAGTGGCTGGGAGCTAGGTCGCCCCAGGGGCCAATCTAGCGCCGGTTCGTCTCCATGCCGCTCTTTTTCGGCGCCCTGAGGGGCTGAACGGCTGGAGATGCTCTTAGTCGCCTCGATCCCCTTCCTCGCCGACGCGGATGCTCATGAGCTGGACGGAGTAGGCGATGCCGTCGAAGTACGGGAGCGGCAGGGCTGGCTGGTACAGGGGCTTGTAGTTGAGCGGCGGAAGGTGGGCAGGTCGCTGTTGGAGTCCAAGGAGCAGCACGCCGGCATCGTCGCGGCCGAAGATGTAGCACGAGAAGTGTGGGGTGCTGCCCCGCGAGACGAAGGAGAGGGCGCCTCGGTTCATGCCCAGCAGCCCGGCGCTCGGGACGCCGTCCGGGGACGAGTCGAACACGGAAGCAATGCAGCGGAACGCCGCACACAACGGCGGAAACGTCGGTCGCGAGCGCGCTGTCAAAGGAGGACCCGTCCGCGTAGGAGAGCGATACGCTGCACCTGCTCGACGCCCCGTTGCAGGCCGAGGCGACGGAAGGTCACGGGAGCGGCAATGTGCGGAGGCGCAGGGCACGGCGACGAAGGTGGCCGAGCTCCTCGGGCCGAAGGACATCACGTTGTTCCTGGCGTAGAGCAGCAAGGACAGCTCGCTGCCGGTGTCGAGCACCATGGTGATGTTCTGCGGCGGTGAGCGAGACAGTGAGGGTGACGTTGTGGTGGAACCACATCTTGCTCGACTGCCATGGCAAAACTGCTTGCACAATGAACAGGTTGATTCTCCATGTCAGTCCTTGTCTGCTACATGGTCGTGGATAGGAATCTTGGAAGGGAGCCTACATGTAATGTAATTACCACAATTCTAGAAAGAAATGAGCAGGCTTTTGCAGATTTTAGGTCTCCTTTTCTTCTAGCAAATTATCACATTTTGGGGTCTATTTGATGGTTTCGGAACATCATGAACTAGACCTAGAACTAGAACTACCATGAGAGAATTCATAACATTGATTTTCATTGTGGTTGGGATTTTTTAGATAACTTCGCGCAAGCTAATGCGTCTTTGTTTGTGATGTAAACAGGACAAAAGGGAATTTAGGGCTTGTTCAATAACACTTCGGCTCCAAACCCTATCAACTCTACGCCAGAGCCGGGTCAAACGCGACGACTCCCGGAGTTGAACTCCTGGCTGCTAGGTCGTGGCGTATTGTAATATTTGTGGACTTGAACTCCCGGAGTTGAAAAAAATGTTGATCAAAAGCAACTTTAGAATGATGTTAGTCATTTGAGAGTCATGATAGCCATATTAGAAAATCATTCGTTTAGTAATAGTCACAATAGGCAATTTGACAACAAATTTGCTTCTTGTAGCCCCAAAATTGCTCAACATAGCATCAAAGTTGCTCGAAGAAATAGTTTCTCGAAGGCAACTTAACATGTAATGCTAGTCAACTTGACCGTCATGATAGCCAACTTATGGGAGGACCGAGTTGATAGATAGTCACTATATGCAACATTGCAACAAAGTGCTTCATGTATCACCAAAGTTGATAGATAGTCATGGCAGACAACTTATAGGTGATGCTAGACAACTTGTTAGTCATATTAGGCAACTCAAAAGAACATTGGACTGATAGGCGGCCATGATACATAACCTAACCGTAAGTTTCTTACCTTAATTCAAAAGTTACCTCCCCGTCCACCAAAATTGTCTATCTGACAAGAAAAATAGTTCATCAAAAGAAACTTCATAGGTGGCGCTAGGCAAGTTGACGTTCATGATAGCCAACTTATAAAAGCATTGATTTGATATGTAGCCATCATAGGCAGCCTAGCGATGAGGTGTGTTATGTAGCACCAAAGTTGATAGGTAGTCATGGTAGGCAACTTACAGGTGATGGTAGGCAGCTTATTAGGCAACTTATAGGTGATGGTAGGCAACTTGCTATTCATCGTAGCCAACTCAAAAGAACACTTTGATGATATGTGACCATGATACACAACCTAAGCGAAAGATTCTTACTTTAATACAAAAGTTGCCTCTCCGTGACACGAAAGTTGCTTGAGATTTTTTTCGTCAAAAGCAATTTCATAGGAGACACCAAGCAACTTGAGGTCATGATAGCCAACTTTATAAGAGTATTGAGTTCATAGGTAGTCATGATAAGCAACGAGGTGGGTCATGTAGCACCAACGTTGATAGATAGTCATGGTAGGCAACTCACAAGTGATGTTAGGCAATTTGGTAGTCATCGTAGCCAATTCAAAAGAACATTAGGATGATAGATGACCATGATACACAACCTAACCGGAAGTTTCCTACTGTAATACAAAAGTTGCCTCTCCATGGCACCAACCTTGCTTGAGAGAAAAAAGATCGTCAAAAGCAACTTCATAGTTGACACTAGGCAACTTATATGTCATGCTTGACAACTTGGTATTCATCGTAGCCAACTCAAAAGAACATTTTGATGATAGGTTACCATGATACACAACCTAAGCAAAAGTTTCTTACTTTAATACAAAAGTTGCCTCTCTGTGGCATGAAAGTTGCTTCAGAATTTTGTCGTCAAAAGCAATTTCATAGGAGACGCTAAGCAACTTGAGGTCATGATAGCCAACTTTATAAGAGCATTGAGTTCATAAGTCATGATAAGCAACAAGGTGGGTCATGTAGCACCAACATTGATTTGTAGTCATGGTAGGCAACTTACAAGTGATGCTAGGCAATTTGGTAGTCATCGTAGCCAACTCAAAAAAAAACAATAGGATGATAGATGACCATGATACACAACCTAACCGGAAGTTGCCTACTTAATACAAAAGTTGCCTCTCCGTGGCACCAAAGTTGCTTGAGAGAACAAAAAAAGGTCGAAAGCAACTTCATAGTTGACACTAGGCAACTTATATGTCAAGCTAGGAAATTTGGTAGTCATTGTAGCCAACTCAAAAGAACATTGAGATGATAGGTGATCATGATACACAACTTAACCGAAAGTTGCCTACTATAGTTCAAAAGTTGCCTCTCTGTGGTAGCAAAGTTGCTTGAGAAACGAAGTTCATCAAAAGCAAATTCAAAGGTGACGCTAGGCAACTTTACAATCATGATAGCCAACTTTATAAGAGCATCGAGTTGATACATAGTCATGATAGGCAAACTGGCAACACGTGCTTCATATAGTAGCAAAGTTGATAGGTAGTCATGGTAGACAACTTACATGTGTGCTAGGCAATTTGGTAGTCATCATAGCCAACTCAAAAGAACATCTGGATGATAGGTGACCATGATATACACCCTAACCGAAAGTTGCCTACAGTAGTACAAAAGTTGCCTCTCCGTGGCACCAAAGTTGCGCGAAGAAAAAAAATTCGCCGAAACATATCGATATGAGATCTAGTTTTTGAATAGCTCATCGCCAAGAATCTAACGGTGAAAACGGATCTTAATTTTGATGCTCCGTTCAAAAGTTATGACTTTAAAAAAAAATTGAACACACAAAATAATTACACATGGGATAAAATCTTTCTTTTTTGAAGTGGATTTTACATCATAGCATTAGGACAAAATCTTACCTATTTGGGGTGTGTGCTCGGGAATGCTAGGGAGCACACGTGTGCTCCCTAGTCGTGTCCTTGATTATTATCATCACTAAGGCATGTCATGTCGAGCCTGATCAAAGGCATTCATAAGCTCAAGAGAACAAGCCAAAAGTTGCGCACTCTTTTCTGGTTTTTTGTATATTATTTTCATGTTGCTCTTTGTGATTGATCATTGTTATCACTTAAGGAATGTTGAGTCCTACCAAAGGCTATTTTATAAGCTCAAGAAAACAAGCCAAAAATTATGCATCTTGAGCAAGACCCTCTTTGCAAACTCAAAGGTCCAATTTCAGATGGCCTTCGAGGTCATCATTCTTCACCTAGATATGGCACAAGAACAAAAAGAGCTTAGTCCGGAAGAGAGAGACCTTCTTAAAAGACTTGAAAAGAAAGATCATTAGGCTGGTCGTGCTTGAGAAAGCTAGGAAGCGACAAAACCTTAGAAAAACTAAGAAAAGGAAATGCCAACACCCGCTATTTTCATTCGTGTCAACCATATAAGGAGGAAGAACTTCATTAATCATCTCAAACACAACAATGGTTGGGTTACCGAACATGGGCATGGGGGAAAAGATTGTCTACCGACACTTCAATAACATTGCTTAGAAAGGCTCTTCACATAACATTGACATCAATTCAGGGATCATTCCCACTCCCAATTGTGACCTTCATGATCTTGGTGAGGCCTACACACCGAGGAGGAAGCAAAGACATTCGGGTTTGCCATGCCATGTGACAAGGCGTCGGGGCCGGTTGGTCCATGGGTGAGTTTTCCATGGTATGTTGGAACACTAACAAGCCAGATATCATGCTTGACATCAACTATTTTTTGGGTCCGGTGCATAGTTTCAAGTTTCATGGAGGCCTCAGAGTTTAAAATCTAGACAAATTTGTCGTCTCTCTATTGATAGGACAAAGAACAATTAACATAAAAAAGGTTAATGAAAAGTGAGAAAATGAGATGGGGCCATACACAATATCTTATCTTATCCTATGTACCTAAATAGTTCATTCACACTATCTTTATTATCTTAATATGCACGCATCCCACTTTATCATACATGACACCTCATCAAAGGTCCACTCAACATGCATGGGAAAAGATTTTCTATTATATCAAGCTGCTTATACTCAAATTTTTTCTGACTACACAATAGTTTAATACAAAATAATATGTATTCTTAGTTTGTCTCATATAGTATTAATTCAATTATCCACAAGCTATAACGTGCGGGGTCTTCTCTTGTACTATATCTAAATAGCGAACCTCACTAATCTATTTCTCTTAACATGCAAAAATGCCACCTGAGCATGCAACATTAAAAAAACCACCTCAACATGCAAGCATGCAAACATGCATGCTCCACTCTATCAAGCTATTTGTATTTAATAAATACTTTGGAACTATACAATAATATAATGTAATAAATCATATGTATTTTTAGTTTTAGTTATCATATTATTACTTCAAATATTTATGTTTTGATACAAACTAAACTTATTAAATATATTGCAAAAACATTTCCGTAAACAACATGTGGGGTGGGGTATCATCTAATATTGAGAGAGCCGGATACCGCACACTCGACGAGATTCCTATTGTAGTCAATCCAGATGTGCCACTGACCTAGCCAATGGGCTACTGCCCTATAGTTCTCTTAAGAAAGGTTCTTGAGTGAAATAATGCCTTCCCTCACTCCCCTCAACCCTCGTTGCTAGCACAATCCATTATTGTCCCTCGGCGTGACAATCCACTCTCTACCTAACGTCTAACACCAACTTCCTTTCCTCACTGTCGTTCTTTGTCATGAGCGCCTCCAGGTCCGCCCGATTGTGCAGATGCACCATGCCATAGTCACTATCGGCCACTATGTGACAGACGATGGCAAAAGGGACTGATGCCACCGAAAGCTACAACGACCAACGACAAAAGATGCAGAGAACCACTGAATGCTGCACCCGATGATAGCGGAAGTGCGACTAGCCATTGAATGCTAGTATGCTACAACCGGCGATGATGAAAGCTGCAACATGCTACCAACACGAATGGTGTTGTTGCGAGGAGCAACACCGCCACACAAAGCCTTTCCGTCGCCGCGCCGCAATGTTGCGAGCGACAACTACGACCAGCAAGGGTTGGATTTGCAACCAGTGGCCGGGAGCGATGAGCGGCGCATGGCGATGCTTCAAGCGGCGTGCGGTCGAGCCGTGTCGGCTGTCAGCGATGCTTCGTGCGTTGTGCGACGAGTTGCGACAAGTCGGCTACGCTTTGACTGCGTGGCGAGTTGGCAGGGAAATATCAGGTGCTCACATCCTTGTGGTGCTCCCATGCTCCAATTAAAAAACAATTTAAATGTTTCAAATTTCTAGAAGAAAATATGAATGTTCACAAGGAATGTGACTACAACTCCTAAAATTTCTGATCCAAACTCCAAATGCACATTTAGAAAAAAAAGGTGAAATCTAAAATGAACAGTGCCAAAAAAGACAAAAGCAACATTGACAATGTTCACATCTGAATTTGTCTTCTTTGTTTCTCAATATGCATTTTGAGTTCGGATATGAAATTTTTAGAGGTCGTAGTCACTTTTTCTTATAAAAGTTCACGTATTTTTCAGATTTTTAAAAACATTTTAAAACGATTTTTTAAAATGAAATTGGAGCATGGGAAGCACCCTAAAGACAGGAGCACGTGATATCAGCTCGCATCCTTCCTATAGTGTAAATTGCACTAGGCCGGGCTGCATCTAGGAAAACGATCGATCCGAGCGTTTTTAGCGGGCCTGACTGAGAGCGCTTTAAGTTTCATAAGATCCAGTTTCACTTTCACGTGCAAGTTAGGGGAACCAAACAGCTCAGTACTTAGTCTTTTAAAGTCTGATTAGACTTGATGCAGCCTACCAAACGCGTCACATGTGAATTGTGCGGGTGGTTAACGGGGAGATAGGAAGGAGAGACGACCCAAGTTTTTCATCCAACGACCACATGCGCCCCAATCGCACGGCTGGCCAGTGACCGATCAGCGCCCGAGATAGGTCACCCGACGCAACTGCTGGCAAAAATTAAAAAAAAAGGTCCCACGTGGAAAACCTCACCTGCGTTGAGCACACTCGTGTTCCCTCGACCCAGCGGCGGGCACGCTGGACACATCCGCGACCCGATCCACCCACCAGACGCGGCGACTCGGTCCCACTCCCCAGCCCCTCTCTCTCGTCTATCCGTCTTCCTCCCGAGCTCGACAAAACAAAACGTGCAGGTTACTCGTGCCGGTAGCTTCACTCTTCCACGTCTCTTCTCCCCCCACCCCCTCCCCCTCTCCGATCCATCGATCCCCAGGTCCTCGCGGCCGGGTCAGCCATGGCGGGGTCGATCCGCGTCACCATGGAGGTGGGCGCAGACGGCGTCGCGCTCATCACCATCTGCAACCCGCCAGTCAATGCCCTGCACCCCATCAGTAACGCCCTCCTCTCCGTTCCTCTTGGGGTTGGGGTGGGTTTCCGTCGGGGCTCCTCCCGCTAGTCTAATGCCGTGCGCCGGTTCGGCTCTCCCCGTGCAGTCATCCAGGGGCTCAAGGAGAAGTACGCGGAGGCCGCTGATCGCGACGACGTCAAGGCCATCGTGCTCACCGGTGAGATCCTCTTCGCTGGTGGACTCTGTTTTATGTAGTTGTTGGACGAATTGATGTTAGGAAGTACTAGTAGCAATTTTGTTTTGTTTTCTGTGAAATTCGATAAACACCCAGCTATTTCTGTATTATACTAGGACCAATTAGGATGGTACTGGAGCTGTCGCCATCGTGTCATTTCATTTGTGCTGATCCCAGTCATCTTAGTGGTGGCGTTGCTTCAGTTTTTCAGTCAGCGTTGCTCGAGTTATTTTTAGGATGCTAGCCGCTTGGCTGAAAGTGGGAATCTCGCTAAAATTGTTAACTGAAGTACGAAGGGAGCTGCTCCTTGTCATAGAATTTTGACTGCACGGAAGCTCCCCTGCTTCTGCACAGGTCAGAAAATGGGGAGCGGGTGTAAGTGCTTCTACTGGAAGGACATAGCCTGAGAGCATCTCCAGCCGCGCCCCCAACAAGGTCCCTCAGGCGATTTTTCGGCCGCCGGCGCCAAAAAAACGGCCCAGTCGCGCCCCCAAGGGCCCAGTTTTTGCCGGCTCAGGCCGAAATTGGCGCCAGCGGACCCAACCCGAACCCGGCGCGCTGGGGGGCGCCGGGCGAATCGTTTTTGGCGCGAAGAGCCGCGGGCCCCCCTTGCCAGCGACTCGACTCTCTTCTCGCCGCTTCGTTGTCCTCATGGCCTCGTTCCCCGCGGCGAATCAATGCCAAAGCTGCGCGCGCTGCCGCGCCGCCATCTTCACGAGGACGAGGCTCGCCTCCTTTTCGAGGCCGAGTACCCGGTCCCGCCGGACATGCGGGTGCCCGGGGCGTGGAGGATCAGCGCCGGCGGCGTGCCGGTGCCACCACCACCCACCGGGGCGGCGCGGCGTGCAGAGATCGCACGTATCCGCGCGTCCCTGCCGCGGGCGGCGAGGGAAGGCCTGCGGTACACCCCCGACAGCCCGCTCTGGGAGCCCTACTTCCGCCGCCGCCACGCTGAACAGCTCGAGGCGACGAACGGCGTCGTGCCCTCCGGCAGGCTCAACTCCGAGGGCCGGCGCCGGTGGTGGGGCGTGCCCGGCCGCACGTGGAGGCCGTCCTCGAGTACATCGAGGGCGGCAACACGCCGCGCCTCGAGTACCCCTCTCCCCCGTCCTTCTCACGCCGCCGTGGGACCTCCTGGACGCCGAGGCGCATGGAGCGGCCCGGGGCGTCCTCCTCCTCGTCCGGCCGCTCGTCCGGCTCTCCCTGCCTCCGCCCCGTCAAGCCGGAGCCCCAGGACACGCCTGTCAGCGCGCGCACCCGCAGCTCCGGCGTCCGCATCGGCGACTCCACCCCCCCTCCGGCTGCTTCGTCCTCGTCGAGCCCAAGCCGGAGCCCGGCCTCCCCCCGGAGTACGAGGAGATAGCCCGGCGCGGCTTCTCCGACGAGGAGGCCCTACAGTGGGCGCGGGACGACTACTACCGCGACGAGATGGTCCGGCAGCGCCGGGCCCTGGAGGAGATAGAAGCCCGCAAACGTGGGCGCGAGGACGAGCACGGCGTCGTGATCCTCGACAGCGACGACGACGAGGACGCCCCCGGACCGTCCAACTCGCCGCGCCAACCAGGGGAGGGATGCAGCAGGGACGGCGGCGGCGGAGGCGGCGACTACACGCGGTTCTACAGCCTCCTCGGCATGTAGAACTGCAAGGGCGGGCGGCGGGCGGCGAGGAGCGGCGAGGGAGACGGCGAGGAGTGGCGATGGAGACGGCGAGGAGCAGCCCCTAGCAGTTTTTTTTTCTTTTTTTGTAAAATATGTTTAAATTTGAACGAACTCGCCGATGTTTGCGCTAAATTTGAGCCGTGTTTGCGCCGTATTTAAGTTTTTCAAAAAAACGTGGGCGCCGCGACTGGGGGGCATCACGCCCCCAGCGCGCGGTTTAGCGCCGGTGCGCCCCCAGGGGGCGATTTTCAGCCCCTCCCGGGGGGCCAACGGCTGGAGATGCTCTGACTATAATCTGGATAGGAGACGTATATGGTACTATGCCTGACCTACCACAATAAGAGGCATACTTCTTTTTTGTCACTGCACACACAGAGGGGGCCTTCCGGCGCAGTGCATTCGAGGGATGTGGGCAAGGGGTTAAAAAAGATCAATTCATGAAACTTGCTATTTCTGATACTTCTTGCTGTTCTGTATTATTATTACTTTAAAATTTTATAGGTGCTGCGGGGAAATTCTGTGGAGGCTTCGATATCAATGTCTTCACAAAAGTTCATGAGACTGGTAAGGGGTGTCTTCATTAGCTTTTTTGGACAAACTATTTTATTTTCTTACACATTGAACATGGGTTTGCACTTTGCAGGAGATGTGTCACTTATGCCTGATGTATCTGTTGATCTTGTATCAAACATGATGGAAGGTTTGGCATTTTTGTTTCTTGTTTTTTCATAGTTTCTATTATTATTTATGAATGATGGAACTCTTTAGGTACCACTAATTTGTATTGAGATCACAATATCTGGGCCTGATTGTGAAAACCTCTTTACATGTAGATGGCAAAAAGCCTTCTGTTGCTGCAATTCAAGGCCTTGCTCTTGGTGGTGGTCTAGAGTTGATTATGGTCTCTCATTTTTGTTGCTATCCCATAGAACATTTTTACAGTGATTTATCATTTTTAACTTGTAGCTGAACCTAAGTCCTGTTTATCTTATAAACGACAAATTTTTTAAAAAAAATTTGTCAGGGTTGTCATGCTCGGATATCTACCCCTGAAGCTCAACTTGGATTACCAGAGCTAACTCTTGGCGTGATTCCTGGATTTGGAGGTAGGGAATTAGGGATACATCTTTTTCCGGCAGCTTGAAATAATGATTTTATTTGCTTGCTTTGTATTGGGTTCTGAAACCTTTTCACTTATCATGTAGGAACTCAGCGTCTACCGAGGCTTGTAGGTCTGCCCAAAGCAATAGAAATGATGCTGGTAAGTCTAATCTATCTTCTGTGTAACTTGTTATGCTGCCCTAGCTGCGTCAAATAAACTTCGTCTCCTTAGTTGATTAACATATGCAAAGTACATTAACCTAGAGGCATATAATAGTGAAAGCCAATTTTAAGTTAGTGGCTTGAGTTATATTCATTCATATTCAACCATGATAGTATAAGATTTTCAAAGAACAATGAATTTTGAAAAACTAAAGCATAAATAAGAATCTCATTTCAAATTGTTAATGCCTGGTACATGTATGTAGCACCGAACATATTAGACACCCAATATTTTTTTGAACCACAGTGTGTATTAATCGTCCATGATGTAATGACGATCATCTGGAAATTAGTGTCAACCTATGTTCTTTCTTACTCTTATCATGTTCAATTATAATTAATGCATTCATAACATTTGCTTCAGCAATCGAAGTTCATTACGGCGAAGGAAGGAAAAGAACGTGGTCTTATTGACGCTCTTTGCTCCCCTGATGAGTTGATAAAAATGTCACGTTTTTGGGCTCTGGAGATTGCAAATTACCGCAAACCTTGGATAAAATCTCTTGGCAGAACAGATAGGCTTGGTTCACTGTCTGAAGCTCGTGCTGTATTAAGTATGGCAAGACAACAAGCAAAGAAGGTTGCACCAAACATGCCACAGCACCAGGCCTGCCTAGATGTTGTTGAAGAAGGTGTACTGTATGGAGGCCAGTCTGGTGTTGTGAAGGTTTGAATTTCCTATTTGTCTTAGTACATACTCTAATACCATCTATGTGCTTCTCTTAGTCAAACATTTAGCTGGGCACCATATCTCCCCAGAACTTCTAGAGATTAGGCTGGAATATGCCCTAATTTATTAATTGCTGATAAGCATAAGGTAAGAAAGCCCCTAAGCAGCCATGTCTCTACAGTCAGTTTCTCAGAAGAACTTAGATTTCTTAGCTGAATTTTGCCCAGGGTAACAAATTAACTTGACAGTTACGTTGGTATCAGTGCTCTGCATGACTTAGGCTCCATTCGGCATTGTGTTGGATTATGCTAATCCAGCTTATCTACGCAGTTTTATCTAGTTTACTGTTTGTATCCCTACTTCCACAGCTTCTTTAGCAGCATATTATAAAACAAGTTCAGCACAACACAATTTAGCAACCACAGGCTGAGCCTTAAAAATAATACTAACAAACTTTGATGTAGACAACAATTGTTTCTTCGTTCTGTTCTTATTACTTATACATGTGTTTGGTGAAATCTACCTAAATAATGCAGGAAGCCAAGGTTTTCAAGGAGTTGGTACTATCAACAACGTCAAGGGCACTTGTCCATGTATTTTTCGCCCAGCGTTCCACCACTAAGGTTGCCCTCCTATTTACCTTCTCTTTTCCTGATTCACTTCTCATGTGTTGCCACTGTCTTGATTTTGCATTACATAGTTAGCCTAACTTGGAAATACTTCCAACCCTTTGTTTTTAGTTATTTTATAAGCAGTTACACTGCGTCAATGCCTATCTGCAACTCCTTGGTTATATTTATTTCTACTATCAGAGAACAAAAGTAGAACTTTTAGAGCTCTTTTAACTTTCTAAATGCACTAGCATACCTCTTAAGAGGTAAGAGCAGGCACATCCAAACTGTCTGCCGGTATTGGTAACAAATAGTATTTTTTTTCCTAACCTGCTACTACCGTTAACTTTGATCTCCTTACAAATGAAAAGTGTAATTAATTTACCTTAACCTTGGTAATTACCATCACCCATTAAAAAGAAAATGGATCATGGCTAATCTTGTTTTTTCAGTTGTAGAACATAACTAAACAATATATACAAGCATGTGCTATCACATGTAATGTTACAAGTTCTTTTGAGTACAGCCTTTGCCCACAGATGCATGTCGTTACAAGCTGTTATTATTTTTCATGTAATCAAATAAGTACTTCAAGACATTTTCAGTTTTTCACCCTTCAAATTAACTATGTGAGAAGCAAATTCTGCTACGTGAGAAGCAAATATCGGGTTCTGAAATATAATCATGTAATTTTCATATTTGAATAAACCCATAGCTCCCCCGCAAAAAAAGAACAAACACATAGCTCATATGCACGACCATGTTTGAAAAAAATACTTAACTTATTCGTATAGTAGGAATGCGTAGCAATATTTGCATATTATCAACTGGTGAATTTTCAGTTATATTATTTCTTTGTATGCTAAATATCCAAATATATAAGCCAGTTGTACCTATTTAGGTCATGGATGACTTATCACCTTCTAGGAGCGTCTTAATTATTTTCAAACTTCTACATGTATGCTTACTGCAATATTTCCCCTTCTGTTCTTTGTGACCCAAATTAATTTCTTGTCCATTTATTTGTGTAGGTGTTAATTTTTGTTTGTACCACCATCCAACCAGACTACGTTACAGAATATGATACATGATCTTAACTAACCATGCAACCAGACTACGTTACAGAATATGTATGATGCATGATCTTAACTAAGCTTTGCTCAAATTGCATGCCATATGTGAACACATCAAAGCTAAATTGCTGCAAGGATGCCATTTGATGTGTCAACTTTTGTTTTGCCCTCTTTGGTTATTTGTAACCTGGTGCACTGTCTGACTCTTACAGTTGATTTTTTTAGGTACCAGGTGTTACTGATATTCAACTCAAACCTAGGAAAATAAGAAAAGTTGCTGTTATTGGTGGTGGTCTTATGGGCTCTGGAATTGCAACCGCCCTTCTTGTTAGCAATATATCTGTTGTCCTCAAGGAAGTAAACCCTCAATTTTTGCAAAGGGGACAAAAAACAATAGCAGGTCAATTTTGTGAAACTACTGTAGCATTTATTGGGAATTTCTTTCTGATGGATATTGGATTTTGATTTCTTGTTGGTGTAATATTTAAACATCAAGTTATTATAAATGATGTTACTGAACAACACCGATGATCTTTTGCACAGGAAATCTTGAAGGCCTTGTCAAAAGAGGCTCACTGACCAAGGATAAAATGAGCAAGGCAATATCACTTCTCAAGGGTGCATTGGATTATTCAGATTTCAAGGATGTTGATATGGTTATTGAGGTTGTCCTCATATAATTTATGATTTACTCAAGACAAATAGTTGTGCATATTATTTAGGGTCCCTCTAGTGTGTGAAACTTATATTCATGACATTGTAGTGCATTAATGAATCTTATGAAGGTTTCCATAAAATTATTATAGGGAATTTTAATAGATAACATTGTATGGTTATGCAATCTATTACATAGTCACATAGCACATTTGCTTGTTAGGTTCTGATGCCACAGATCTTCTCTTGTAGGCTGTTATCGAGAAGGTTCCTTTGAAGCAATCAATTTTTGCTGACATTGAGAAAATCTGCCCACCACATTGCATACTTGCAACGAACACGTCCACCATTGATTTGAATATTGTCGGCGAGAAGACAAATTCTCAAGATAGAATTATAGGGGCTCATTTTTTCAGGTTTGTCTTTCTCTTTTGAGTTATTTTTTAACACTCCCTGATAACTAGCAGTGTTCCAACTTAAGAAGTGTGCTTAGGACTTATGAATGAAGGCTACTGGAACCGTCAACACTTCACATCATAAAATTTGTTAACACATGCATGTAACTATCGAATCATTGACACCATATATTGGAATTTAACTGCATGCATCTAATTTACGGCGGGACAGCAAACTTATTCTACATAGAAGGAAATTTGATTGTTATGCTAACAATGAAGTTATCCTGAGCGCTAAGTGTTAATGTGTGAACTTTTCATGGAAGTTCCATAATATTCTAAAGTTACTAGATGTAGGACAGGGCTATTCTTGATGACTCTTTACTGCATGATAATTTTTTCCGATGCTAATACTCCTTACAATTCAAACACAAGGCAATGACCGAACAAAACCTTTTCACAAGTATTATTTCTGAAGGAATATCCAAAAATAAATCATAACCCGTTCTTCCAAATGGATAACCATCATCAATTCCTGCAGGAAAAAAATGTATAATCTATTGTTCTGCTCTTTAATCAATAGCAAAATGATGTTTGCATGTCCCAAACGACAAGTGGGCAATTTTGTTTGATTTAGCACAATTTCAAGTTAGATGCCTTCATAAGGTAGTAGATGTTGCAATATGTTCTTATAAGAATCTATTTTGGGAAGTTATGAGAAGCTATTTCTATTGAACTTTCATACAAATGTTCGGAAAATATGTTACAGACATGGAATTGTGGAAATAACTCTCCTTGAATTTTACTGAATTGGATGATATATCATTCCTTAAAGCTTTACTTGCTTATTGAGAAGGCGACTTGCTAATTTTATGTTATTTACAGCCCTGCTCATATTATGCCCTTGCTTGAAATTGTCCGGACGGAAAGGACATCACCACAAGCTATCCTTGATCTCATTACAGTTGGGAAAATAATAAAGAAGGTCCCTGTTGTGGTTGGCAACTGCACAGGCTTTGCAGTAAATCGTACATTTTTTCCTTACGGACAAGCTGCTCATCTTCTAGTTAGTCTTGGAATTGATCTTTTCAGAATTGATCGAGTAATAAGTAACTTCGGCATGCCAATGGGACCTTTTCAGTAAGTGCTTCGACTCTGTTTTTATGCTCATGTGTGGAATGATGGCCAATGGTCTCAAATTAAGTTCCTTATGTGAATGAGCATGCAAATATTCCCATTCAACTATAGACAATTTGTTTTCTATTTTTTGATGAAAATGTTCCAGTATGTATTGTCCGCTCACTTACCTAGAATAAAATGGATGCAACCCACTTCAGAGCAATTTTACTATAATCTTATGGTCCACTAAGAGTCTATGAGCATGTAGTTGTGATAATATTACTCAAGGAAAAAAGGGCAACTTATTAGGATATTTGCAATCCACCTAAAAAAAGAATATTTGCAATCAAAGAATTTGAACTTAATCAATAATATCTGCACAAATATATAGATCAAGCATTATTCACTCTAAATAATGTTGTAGTATATGTTAAATAGAAGTTGATGGTGAAAGTTGTGTTCTGCTTTAGAGACCATGTCAATTTCAAAATAATTTACTGACACTTTATTTGTGATATGCTTGTTGTGCCTTAGCTAACTTGCTATACAATGGACAGAACAGTGCAGTGCTCAGGCATCATCCATTGACTGTTCCAAAAAAATTAATCATGATTCACATGAGTTCTTATGTTTGGCTGTTTCCATTCCCCTGCAGACTCCAAGATGTAGCTGGATATGGAGTAGCTTTGGCAGTAAAGGATATATATGCAGCTGCCTTTGGAACACGGAATTTTCGCTCTGGTCTAGTGGAATTGATGGCAAAGGATGGACGGCAGGGTATGCTTCTGAACATGCTTTTGCTCCAGCTATGACTAAGAGTGGAATAGTTACTGCACCATTCGCATATATGCATTTTTCACTATTGAAATTTCCCTGTTACTTTACAGGAAAAATCAATGGAAAAGGTTATTACTTTTATGAGAAGGGTGGGAAGCCAAAGCCTGACCCTAGTGTTCAACATGTGATTGACGAGTACAGAAGACAGACAAAGACAATATTCGGTGGAAAGGTTTCCCTTCACTCTTTCTAACTGTCTGTGACATTGTTTCTGCATCTACTAAAAAATGCGTGCTATCTCATTTGTTAATGGAAGGTTTTTCTGATGTTGATACATTGACTTGCTTGCAGCTTGTTACTTTATCGGATCAAGATATATTGGAGATGGTTTTCTTCCCAGTCGTTAATGAGGCATGCAGGGTCATGGATGAAAATGTGGTCATCAGGGCTTCTGATCTTGATATTGCATCTGTCCTTGGGATGGGCTTTCCCAAGTACAGGTAGGCAACTGCTGCTTATCTCTGACTGTCCTAAATCCTAGTTTACCACTGACAATCTGCATTCACTCGAAATATGATTAAATTTGATATACAAGTTGAGATTCTACTGCTGGCTATAAGCTATTTTTACAACTAATGAACCTAATTTAATACTCCTTCTGTCCCATAATATAGTGCGCATTGGTTTTTGCGGAAATCAAGTTTCACAAACTTTGACAAGTTAATCGGAATATATATATATATATATGTATGTATATATACACATACATATATATATTTATAATACAAATATATACCATATGAAAATATATTTCATGATTAACCAATGGTTGATTTGGTATTCCAGATATTGATAAAATTTTCTGTAAACTTGGTCAAAGTCTGACTTCGAAAAATCATAATAATCACTATATTTTTGGGACACAGAGAGTACATACGTAGGCTAGCATTGTCTGTCTTATATCAGAACAGATTTAAGGCCGATCGATTAGGAGCGGTAGCGGGTGAGCGGCTGGCGTGCACGTGAGAAGAAACAGAGGCACGCGCGGGAATAAGTGGCGGTAGGCGAGAGCACGAGTGGGTGGGTGTGGGCGAGATCCATGGGAGCACACGAGCATGGGCGGGTGCGCGTGGGAAGTGGTGTCATCCAGCTGGGTGGGGGCAGGCAGGCAGTCTGAGTGTGGGCGTCACACGAGGGAAGCAGGTGGCTTCAATCCTGGATAGTGCGGGCTTCACGGCTTCAATCCGAGCATGGTAGTGCGGGCTTCACGCGGGGGAGACGGCTGTGGGCTTCGATCGGAGGAGAGCAGGGACAAGCTGGAGCGAGTATGTGGTCGAGGTGATGGAAAAGCAGAACCGAGGGAAGATCGACCGAGAGAGAAATCGATCTGGAAGAGACCGACCCGACGAGATCGATCGAGGGAAGGACGCGCTGCGGCGTCCAGAGTGAAAAAATAACCCCTAAACTGTGAGCTCTGATACCATGTGAGGAAATATGCAACTTGTATTTCCATGAGGCCATAGGTCAATATATATACACATGCAGGTGTGGTAAATTTGCAGAAAACCCCTTATACAGTGGGGATATTACATGGCTATATATATAATTGTAACAAGCATTTGAAGCTAGTGAGTTAGCTCTATAGCTGATTATTTTTTAAATTGCCATGTTCTTATCTTCTGCTCAGTTTAGCTGATAGCTTTAGTGATACTCAAGCAGTTTTTAGTTTAGTAAATATATCTGCAACCTATAATTTACCCAATGTAGGATACAGTTCCTGTTAGTTGTAGTCCTCTGTACAATGTGTATTTTGTCATTCAATTTTACTGTCAATTGAAGGAGGTGTGGTGGTTACTTTGGAGTATTAGTTGTAATCTGTAGTCTTTTAATGAAGGGGCGGCCTCATCTTCTGGGCTGATACGGTTGGAGCATCTTATATACATTCAAAGCTTAGCAAATGGGCTGAAATTTACGGTGATTTCTTCAAACCATCATCATACTTGGAGGAGAGAGCGAAAAGCGTCCGACCACTGGTACACTCTTGCATTCTCACTCTTTCTGATGGATTATCTTATCATAACTGACTGACTAAGTCCGACTTGTTGCATATAGATTTTGTGATTACATTTTACATACAAATAATGATAAACATAAAATATTCAAGATTGTCATATTTATAATCAGTGTATGACTTGTTTAACATAGTCTGCTGTGTCATTGCTGGAAATTATTTATTGACTTACAGTAAAAAAAAATCTGACCGGCAACTGTCATCAGTCTTGTTTTTTCAAGGCTGTTCGTCCACACACGGAAAATACTTGCATAGTACTAGTAGTTGAGAAGCTGGAAAATTAGTAGGTACTCCCTCCGTCCTTTTGACACTATACTAGTATCAAAAAGCGTCCTATATTATGGGACGGAGGGAGTAGATTTTATTTGGGATATGTTCTGGGTTATTGTTAAACAGTGAGAAGTTTCATAGTTGTTGTTCCAAAAGTGGATATATGATAACAGCGTGATGGCAGAAGTTCAAACTGGAGTTCATTTTCTGACCCCTACCCATGCCGTGCATCTTTTGACATAATCATTTTGGGGCATGCTGTCAATTGATTGAAATATTGGGTTGCTCCTATCCTTTTGGTTTTGTAACGTTAAGCCTATCAATCTTGTTGGAAATTAAACATGCCAAAATATCCGCAGGGCGCGCCGAAGACGGCTCAGCAAGCTCCGACGAGGTCACGCATGTGAGGTTCAGCATATGAGGCACTTGGCACGGTTTCTGCTTGAACAGCGTCAACACTGCCTTCGGCACATATTTGGTGGTACTCAGAAGGACCGCCAGGGCTGATACAACAATCAGAATAAATAAATGTCTAAGCAAACCTTTCTGATTGTAGTTCCCATGCCTCATAACTGTAAATCTGTAACTATATGGTACTGTGATTCTGTTGCAAGTAGAATAAAGAGCAGGTGTATGCTGTATTTGTCGAAGTGTACAACAGAGTCGGACACAGGGGGTTTGGAACTCGGCGCTATATGAGCCGGCAATCTGTTTTCTGATTAGTGCGCGTCGAATGAGCGTTCCCATAAATTAGTTGGGAAAAGAGCATTACGGCTATTTATAGTAATCGACTCGACGCTTGTCTAGACTAGAACCCAACCCAACGAAATTTACCCACCATTTTCCTTTTCTTTTCACCGCATACGGATCTCGCTCGCTCGTAGGCTTCGTTTGTTTGGTGCAGCTGCCGCTAGTCCGCCCGAAATTTGACGTCTTGGGGCAGCTTCAGACTGAAGTCTCTCTGCGGTCTTTATACTTGGAGCATGTTCGGATGCTCTCCGCTCCTCAGCACTGGCCCCGGTTACAGTGCCGTTAGAGCATCTCTAGCAAGAGACCCCGTATGATATCTAGATTCGCAAAATAACCGTCAAAATATTTGTCCGCGTGAAAAAATCTGCCTGATCAGACCCTGCAAACGCGTCGGACCCGTAAAATTCTATGCGGGGGGCGCCAAAATTCGAACACAGGGGGTTTGGAACTCGGCGCTATATGAGCCGGCAATCTGTTTGCTGATTAGTGCGCCAATACATTGGTCGAATGCGCGTTCCCATAAATTCGTTGGGAAAGAGCAACACGACTATTTAAGCTGTGTTCGGCAATCATTCACTACGGAGCGGAGTGTGTGGAGCACCCTTTTTAGCCGCTCGCCAAAATACAGCTGCATGCGCTCCGCTCCACAGCGGAGTTGCAAAGAGGAGGGATTCCGAACAGCCTCTTATAGCACTCAACTCGACGCTTGTCTAGACTAGAACCCTTATGGCACTGCGGCCGCCACTCTCCGCCACAGCCTGAACCCAACGAAATTTACCCACCATTTTCCTTCCTTTTTCCACCCTTTTCTTTTCACCGCGTACAGATATCGCGCTCGCTCGTAGGCTTCGTTTGTTAGGTGCAGCTGCCGCTAGTCCACCCGAAATCTGACGTCTTGGGGCTTCAGACTGAAGTCTGTCTGCCGTCTCACAGAGGAGACGGAGTAGGTTATATACTCGAGGTTTGTTTAATACGTATAATAGTAGTGGTTTGATTTAACCACTTGCATGTTTATGGACTAAAGTGTTCCTCCCTGCAAAGGTTATCACCGGTGCATTCTACTCTTTGCAAATATTGGGGCTATGCGGCTTCATATAGATCTTGTCTGGTTACAGGAACTTCGTAGGCTGGTAATTACGTATTCGCAATTTCAAAGCAATTAGTTTATTCTGCATCCTCCGGTTGTATAGGGACATGTACGCTTAGTGTGGGGATCAGTGTGTTCGCGGTCGAAGTCACCGGTGACCAGGCAACCAACTCTTTCGTGGCCTCAAGACTGAGAAGAACACTTGAGGAAACCTGTGTAGGAGATAGGTATTACAGAAATCTTGTATAAAACTATACCACCAAAGTGGTTGTAGTTTAGTGGTGAGAATTCCATGTTGTGGCCGTGGAGACCTGGGCTCGAATCCCAGCAGCCACATCTTATTTTTCTTTCTCTTTTCCCTATATCACATAAACTGTAAGTTAGTCTACAGATAATTGTTGTGGGTTCCCTTTCAAAGTTGATGAAACTGATTGTTACAAACCTTTGGCACAAATCATTGCTTTTATCATCTAATGAGATTCATATAATCTGATATGACTGTGTGTGTTCCGTGCTTGTCATTTCACTTCCTGTGATTAAATTATGGTGTTGGCACCATTGCAAATGACTCTCTTTCGCATCAGTAATACTGCTTGAATGGTAGATGATACTACAGAATCCGGTACCCTTTATGATCAAATAAGAAAGACCATGTTTTTTCTTTGTTCGTGCTTTGTTCATTGCACTATTGAGCCACATCTTATTTTTCTTTTTCTTTTCCCTATATCACATAAACTGTAAGTTAGTCTACAGATAATTGTTGTGGTTTCCCTTTCAAAGTTGATGAAACTGATTGTTACAAACCTTTGGCACAAATCATTGCTTTTATCATCTAATGAGATTCATATAATCTGATATGACTGTGTGTGTTCCGTGCTTGTCATTTCACTTCCTGTGATCAAATTATGGTGTTGGCACCATTGCAAATGACTCTCTCTGTCGCATCAGTAATACTGGTTGAATGGTAGATGATACTACAGAATCCGGTACCCTTTATGATCAAATAAGAAAGACCATGTTTTTCTTTGTTCGTGCTTTGTTCATTGCACTATTGAGCCAGATAGACATCTCCATGTTGGCAAGCTTATGAAAAAAGGGGAAATACTCACTTAAGCCAGATTACATATTTTACAGATGAGATTCATACAATCTGATATGACTGTGTGTGTTCTGTGTTGTTCTGTACTATACCACCAAAGTGGCTGTAGTTTAGTGGTGAGAATTCCACGTTGTGGCCGTGGAGACCTGGGCTCGAATCCCAGCAGCCACATCTTATTTTTCTTTTTCTTTTCCCTATATCACATAAACTGTAAGTTAGTCTACAGATAATTGTTGTGGGTTCCCTTTCAAAGTTGATGAAACTGATTGTTACAAACCTTTGGCACAAATCATTGCTTTTATCATCTAATGAGATTCATATAATCTGATATGACTGTGTGTGTTCCGTGCTTGTCATTTCACTTCCTGTGATCAAATTATGGTGTTGGCACCATTGCAAATGACTCTCTCTGTCGCATCAGTAATACTGGTTGAATGGTAGATGATACTACAGAATCTGGTACCCTTTATGATCAAATAAGAAAGACCATGTTTTTCTTTGTTCGTGCTTTGTTCATTGCACTATTGAGCCAGATAGACATCTCCATGTTGGCAAGCTTATGAAAAAAGGGGAAATACTCACTTAAGCCAGATTACATATTTTACAGATGAGATTCATACAATCTGATATGACTGTGTGTGTTCTGTGTGTGTTCTGTACTATACCACCAAAGTGGCTGTAGTTTAGTGGTGAGAATTCCACGTTGTGGCCGTGGAGACCTGGGCTCGAATCCCAGCAGCCACATCTTATTTTTCTTTTTCTTTTCCCTATATCACATAAACTGTAAGTTAGTCTACAGATAATTGTTGTGGGTTCCCTTTCAAAGTTGATGAAACTGATTGTTACAAACCTTTGGCACAAATCATTGCTTTTATCATCTAATGAGATTCATATAATCTGATATGACTGTGTGTGTTCCGTGCTTGTCATTTCACTTCCTGTGATCAAATTATGGTGTTGGCACCATTGCAAATGACTCTCTCTTTCGCATAAGTAATACTGGTTGAATGGTAGATGATACTACAGAATCCGGTACCCTTTATGATCAAATAAGAAAGACCATGTTTTTCTTTGTTCGTGCTTTGTTCATTGCACTATTGAGCCAGATAGACATCTCCATGTTGGCAAGCTTATGAAAAAAGGGGAAATACTCACTTAAGCCAGATTACATATTTTACAGATGAGATTCATACAATCTGATATGACTGTGTGTGTTCTGTGTTGTTCTGTGCTTGTCATTTCACTTCCTGTGATCAAATTATGGTGTTGGCACCGTTTCAAATGACTCTCCATTTCGCATCAGTAATATTGGTTGAATGGTAGCTGATACTACAGAATCCGGTACCCTTTATGATCAAATAAGAAAGACCATGTTTTTTCTTTGTTCATTGCACTATTGAGCCAGATAGACATCTCCATGTTGGCAAGCTTATGAAAAAGGGGAAATACTCACTTAAGCTAGATTACATATTTTGTTCTGATTTTTTTTCACCCATGCTATTCAGTTGATTCATGCTCTAACTTGATATCACGCGGTCATCTGCGATGTATGATCTGATTATGCCATGAACAATTTCAATAGCATGTCTTCTGATGTCATTGGTACAATTCTCGCAAGTGCGCCGATGGGTAATTCAAGCATGAACTTTTTGTTCGTCAGCCAAGTCTGGTGTGTGACTGATGAATCTTAAAATTCAGCTTGTGTTCGCTTGATGAAGCAATACATGTCATCACGATGAGTTGCTATGTGATCTGATGGTATTTTGAACTGTTGTTGTGTTGAGCCGGTTAGTTTTAATAAATTATTGATAATTGTTGCCATGTTGAGAAGTGTTGCTAGTGGGAGGAGCAACCGAACAAACTTTAAGTGGGGAGGGATCAGACCCCCTAGTCGAATGCTTCCATGTGGGGTAGGATGGAGACAAGGGGTTTACCCAAATCCTGGAGGGATTAGACCCACCAGGCAGTGTCAGAGCTTAGTGGGGGCCAACCCGGTCCGCCGCTCCCAGCCCAGAAGATTTTTTCCGGATAAACCCACCTTTCATAGCCCGACGATCGAGTAGGAAACCTGTGTGGGGGACATTGTACCATATTGCAAACGTTTTGTGTAAATTTGTGTCAATATAGTGGTTGTAGTTTAGTGGTGAGAATTCCACGTTGTGGCCGTGGAGACCTGGGCTCGAATCCCAGCAGCCACAATTTATTTATTTTTAAATTGCAAGTGAGTCTGATGTTAATTGTTCTTGATTGTTGCAAACCTTTGGCACAAATCATTTTTTCTATCATTTAATGAGATTCATATAATAGGATACGAATTTGTGTGTGTATGGGCACATTTGCATTTCTTGTTTATGGGGTCTCCTTGTGCTGTTCGTTGTTTCACTTCGTGTGATAATCAACTAATGATGTGGGCGCCATTGTAAATGACTCTCCCTTCTACATCGGTAGTACAAGTTGAATGGTAGTTGATACTACAGTTTCCAACTGGAAATCCAATTCGGCTCTTGGGAGCATATGCTCCTGCCCACCAAAAATATTTTTTGCAAATGCCAAAAAAAAATTGAAAAAAATAGTTGTGTTCATTGTCACACCAAAATGCTATCTGTATATTTTTAGGAGGAAAGCTTAAGTATTTTGATCTGTGCAAAAAAGGGAAAACAACAAGTCGAATGAAAAAGTTACCTCCAAATGTTACATTTATTTTGTCTTTTTCCACCGACGAAGCACCGTCATCCCGTTTTGCATGAAAATTGGCAACCACACTTGTTACACTACAAGAATATTTATAAAAAATTCAGAGTTTTTAATTTTTATTTACTATTTATTTTGAATTTACTGTTCATTAGGGATCATATGCACCCACAGCCAAACGCCCCCCCATTTCCAGCCCACTTTATGATCAAATAATAAAGACCATGTTTTTCTTTGTTCATAGCACTATTGAGACACATAGATATCTCCATGTTAACAAGCTTGTGAGAAAAGGGAAATACTCACTTAAGCTAGCTTACATATTTTGTTCATTTTTCTTCTTCCATGCATGCTCTTCAGTTGATTCGTGCTCTAACTTGACTTCGCTCGATCATCTGCAACGTAAGATCTGATGATGCCACGAGCAATTGCAATAGCATGTCTTCTGATGTCATCGGGACAATTCCCGCAAGTGCGCTGACGAGTTGTTCAAGCATGATATTTTTTTTCATCAACCAAGTATGGTGTGTAATTGATAAATCTTAAAATTCAGCTTGTGTTCGCTTGATGAAACAATACATATTATCGTGATGAGTTGCTATGTGATCTGATGCTATTTTAACCGATGTTGTATTGAGTCGGTTAGTTGTAATAAACTAATGACAATTTTTGACATGTTGAGAAGTGTTGCTGGAGCAACCGAACAAACTTTAAGTGGGGATGAATCAGCCTCCTTGTTGAATGCTTCCATGTGGGGTAGGATGAAGGCAAGCAGGGTTTTGATCCACTAGCTAGTGGCAGATATTTGTGAGGGCCAACCTGGGCCACCGCCCCCAACCCAGAAGATTTTCCCTGATAGACCCCCCTTTGTAGCCTGAAGACCGAGTAGGTCACCTGTGTGGGATACATTGTGCTATATTACAAATGTTTTGTGTAAAATTTTATCAATAAAGTGGCTGTAGTTTAGTGGTGAGAATTCCACGTTGTGGCCGTGGAGACTTGGGCTCGAATCCCAGCAGCCACATTTACAATTTTCTTTTTTCCTGTATTATCCATACCCGCTAGCGGGTACAATTTTTTTCATACCCGTCACGCGATAGTGTAAATGGGTACCCGTGGGTAAAAATACCCATGTTTAAATAACATAAATTTGAGCATCACATAATTATAAACAACAACATACAATCATATTTTATAAACAACAATACATAATAACATCAATAAATACTTATAAACAACAACACATTCTATAAACATAAACACTTTCTTGTAAACAATGATGCATCAAAACGTCAACACATAGGCATAAAAAGTAGAACAAAGTCATAAATTTAAGTTGACAAACTCACGACAAAGTGTAGAGATAATTTGTCCATATTTGTTAGATTTTATAAGGGTACATGGGCACGAGGGTATGGGTTATGTAACGTTTGTCCCATACCCTTACCCTAATAGGGTTTTTACGCATAGGGTACGTGCGTAATGGGTACCCATTGCCATCCCTACATGCGATTCATATAATCTGATATAAATTTGTGTGTATCGACACATGTGCACTTATTGTATATGGGGTCTCCTTTTATTGTTCAGAACTTGTAGTTTCAATTTTGGTGATTATCAAATCATGGTGTTGGTGCCGTTGCAAATGACTCTCACTTTCACATGAGTAATATATGTTGAATGGTAGCTGATACTACAGATTCCAACACACTTTATAATCAAATAAGAAAGACCATGTTTTTTTCTTTGTTCATGGCACTATTGAGCTAGATAGATATCTCCATGTTGACAAGCTTGTGAGAAAAAGGGAAATACTCACTTAAGCAGGCGCGCCGATGGGTAATTCAAGCATGAACTTTTTGTTCGTCAGCCAAGTCTGGTGTGTGACTGATGAATCTTAAAATTCAGCTTGTGTTCGCTTGATGAAGCAATACATGTCATCACGATGAGTTGCTATGCGATCTGATGGTATTATGAACTGTTGTTGTGTTGAGCCGGTTAGTTTTAATAAATTATTGATAATTGTTGCCATGTTGAGAAGTGTTGCTAGTGGGAGGAGCAACCGAACAAACTTTAAGTGGGGAGGGATCAGACCCCCTAGTCGAATGCTTCCATGTGGGGTAGGATGGAGACAAGGGGTCTTCCCAAACCCTGCAGGGATTAGACCCACCAGGCAGTGTCAGAGCTTAGTGGGGGCCAACCCGGTCTGCCGCCCCCAGCCCAGAAGATTTTTTCCGGATAAACCCACCTTTCATAGCCCGGCGATCGAGTAGGAAACCTGTGTGGGGGACATTGTACCATATTGTAAACGTTTTGTGTAAATTTGTGTCAATATAGTGGTTGTAGTTTAGTGGTGAGAATTCCACGTTGTGCCCGTGGAGACCTGGGCTCGAATCCCAGCAGTCACAATTAATTTATTTTTAAATTGCAAGTGAGTGTGATGTTAATTGTTCTTGATTGTTGCAAACCTTTGGCACAAATCATTGTTTTTATCATTTAATGAGATTCATATAATAGGATACGAATTTGTGTGTGTATGGGCACATTTGCATTTCTTGTTTATGGGGTCTCCTTGTGCTGTTTGTTGTTTCACTTCGTGTGATAATCAACTAATGATGTTGGCGCCATTGTAAATGACTCTCCCTTCTACATCGGTAGTACAAGTTGAATGGTAGTTGATACTACAGTTTCTAACTGGAAATCCAATTCGGCTCTTGGGAGCATATGCTCCTGCCCACCAATTTTTTTTCCAAATGCCAAAAAAAATTGAAAAAAATAGTTGTGTTCATTGTCATACCAAAATGTTATCTGTAAATTTTTAGGAGGAAAGCTTAAGTATTTTGATTTGTGCAAAAAAGGGAAAACAACAAGTCGAACGAAAAATGTTACGTCCAAATGTTACATTTATTTTGTCTTTTTTCATAGACGAAGCACCGTCATCCTGTTTTGCATGAAAATTGGCAACCACACTTGTTACACTACAAGAATATCTATAAAAAATTCAGAGTTTTTAAGTTTTATTTAATATTTATTTTGAATTTACTGTTCGTTAGGGATCATATGCACCCACAGCCAAACGCCCCCCCCATTTCCAGCCCACTTTATGATCAAATAATAAAGACCTTGTTTTTCTTTGTTCATGGCACTATTGAGACACATAGATATCTCCATATTAACAAGCTTGTGAGAAAAAGGGAAATACTGACTTAAGCTAGCTTACATATTTTGTTCATTTTTCTTCTTCCATGCATGCTCTTTAGTTGATTCGTGCTCTAACTTGACTTCGCTCGATCATCTGCAACGTAAGATCTGATGATGCCACGAGCAATTGCAATAGCATGTCTTCTGATGTCGTCGGGACAATTCCCGTAAGTACGCTGACGAGTTGTTCAAGCATGATCTTTTTTTTCATCAACCAAGTATGGTGTGTGATTGATAAATCTGAAAATTCAGCTTGTGTTCGCTTGATGAAACAATACATATTATCGTGATGAGTAGCTATGTGATCTGATGCTATTTTTAACCGATGTTGTGTTGAGTCGGTTAGTTGTAATAAACTAATGATAATTTTTGACATGTTGAGAAGTGTTGCTGGAGCAACCGAACAGACTTTAAGTGGGGATGAATCAGCCCCCTAGTCGAATGCTTCCCAGTGGGGTAGGATGAAGGCAAGCAGGGTTTTGATCCACTAGGCAGTGGCGGATATTAGTGAGGGCCAACCTAGGCCACTGCCCCAAACCCAGAAGGTTTTCCCTGATAGACCCCCCTTTGTAGCCTGAAGACCGAGTAGGTCACCTGTGTGGGATACATTGTACTATATTACAAACGTTTTGTGTAAAATTTTATCAATAAAGTGGCTGTAGTTTAGTGGTGAGAATTCCACGTTGTGGCCGTGGAGACCTGGGCTCGAATCCCAGCAGCAACATTTTCAATTTTCTTTTTTCCTGTATTACCCATACCTGCTAGCGGGTATAAATTTTTTCATACCCGTCACGCGATAGTGTAAATGGGTACCCGTGGGTAAAAATACCCATGCTTAAATAGCATAAATTTGAGCATCACATAATTATAAACAACAACATACAATCATATTTTATAAACAACAATACATAATAACATCAATACATACTTATAAACAACAACACATTCTATAAAAATGAACACTTTCTTGTAAACAATGATGCATCAAAACATCAACACAATCATAAAAAGTAGCACAAAGTCATAAAATTTAAGTTGACAAACTCACGACAAAGTGTAGAGATAATTTGTCCATATTTGTTAGATTTTATAAGGGTACATGGGCACGCGGGTATGGGTTATGTAACGTTTTTTCCCATACCCTTACCCTAATAGGGTTTTTACCCACAGGGTACGTGCGTAATGGGTACCCATTGCCATCCCTACATGCGATTCATATAATCTGATATAAATTTGTGTGTATCGACACATGTGCACTTATTGTATATGGGGTCTCCTTTTATTGTTCAGAACTTGTAGTTTCAATTCTGGTGATTATCAAATCATGGTGTTGGTGCCGTTGCAAATGACTCCCACTTTCACATGAGTAATATATGTTGAATGGTAGCTGATACTACAGATTCCAGCACACTTTATAATCAAATAAGAAAGACCATGTTTTTTTCTTTGTTCATGGCACTATTGAGCTAGATAGATATCTCCATGTTGACAAGCTTGTGAGAAAAAAGGGAAATACTCACTTAAGCAGGTGCGCCGATGGGTAATTCAAGCATGAACTTTTTGTTCGTCAGCCAAGTCTGGTATGTGAATGATGAATCTTAAAATTCAGCTTGTGTTCGCTTGATGAAGCAATACATGTCATCACGATGAGTTGCTATGTGATCTGATGGTATTTTGAACTGTTGTTGTGTTGAGCCGGTTAGTTTTAATAAATTATTGATAATTGTTGCCATGTTGAGAAGTGTTGCTAGTGGGAGGAGCAACCGAACAAACTTTAAGTGGGGAGGGATCAGACCCCCTAGTCGAATGCTTCCATGTGGGGTAGGATGGAGACAAGGGGTTTACCCAAACCCTGCAGGGATTAGACCCACCAGGCAGTGTCAGAGCTTAGTGGGGGCCAACCCGGTCCGCCGCCCCCAACCCAGAAGATTTTTTCCGGATAAACCCACCTTTCATAGCCCGGCGATCGAGTAGGAAACCTGTGTGGGGGACATTGTACCATATTGCAAACGTTTTGTGTAAATTTGTGTCAATATAGTGGTTGTAGTTTAGTGGTGAGAATTCCATGTTGTGGCCGTGGAGACCTGGGCTCGAATCCCAGCAGCCACAATTTATTTATTTTTAAATTGCAAGTGAGTGTGATGTTAATTGTTCTTGATTGTTGCAAACCTTTGGCACAAATCATTGTTTTTATCATTTAATGAGATTCATATAATAGGATACGAATTTGTGTGTGTATGGGCACATTTGCATTTCTTGTTTATGGGGTCTCCTTGTGCTGTTCGTTGTTTCACTTCGTGTGATAATCAACTAATGATGTTGGCGCCATTGTAAATGACTCTCCCTTCTACATCGGTAGTACACGTTGAATGGTAGTTGATACTATAGTTTCCAACTAGAAATCCAATTCGGCTCTTGGGAGCATATGCTCCTGCCCACCAAAAATATTTTTTGCAAATGCCAAAAAAGTTGAAAAAAATAGTTGTGTTCATTGTCACACCAAAATGCTATCTGTAAATTTTTAGGCGGAAAGCTTAATTATTTTGATATGTGCAAAAAAGGGAAAACAACAAGTCGAACAAAAAATGTTACCTCCAAATGTTACATTTATTTTGTCTTTTTTCACCGACGAAGCACCATCATCCCGTTTTGCATGAAAATTGGCAACCACACTTGTTACACTACAAGAATATCTATAAAAAATTCAGATTTTTAAGTTTTATTTACTATTTATTTTGAATTTACTGTTCATTAGATATCATATGCACCCACAGCCAAACGCCCCCCCATTTCCAGCCAACTTTATGATCAAATAATAAAGACCATGTTTTTCTTTGTTCATGGCACTATTGAGACACATAGATATCTCCATGTTAACAAGCTTGTGAGAAAAAGGGAAATACTCACTTAAGCTAGCTTACATATTCTGTTCATTTTTCTTCTTCCATGCATGCTCTTTAGTTGATTCGTGCTCTAACTTGACTTCGCTCGATCATCTGCAACGTAAGATATGATGATGCCATGAGCAATTGCAATAGCATGTCTTCTCATGTCGTCGGGACAATTCCCGCAAGTGCGCTGGCGAGTAGTTCAAGCATGATCTTTTTTTCATCAACCAAGTATGGTGTGTGATTGATAAATCTTAAAATTCAGCTTGTGTTCGCTTGATGAAACAATACATATTATCGTGATGAGTTGCTATGTGATCTGATGCTATTTTTAACCGATGTTGTGTTGAGTCGGTTAGTTGTAATAAACTATTGATAATTTTTGACATGTTGAGAAGTGTTGCTGGAGCAACCGAACAGACTTTAAGTGGGGATGAATCAGCCCCCTAGTCGAATGCTTCCATGTGGGGTAGGATGAAGGCAAGCTGGGTTTTGATCCTTTAGGCAGTGGCGGAGATTAGTGAGGGCCAACCTGTGCCACTGCCCCCAACCCAGAAGATTTCCCTGATAGACCCCCCTTTGTATCCTGAAGACCGCGTAGGTCACCTGTGTGGGATACATTGTACTATATTACAAACGTTTTGTGTAAAATTTTATCAATAAAGTGGCTGTAGTTTAGTGGTGAGAATTCCGCGTTGTGGCCGTGGAGACCTGGGCTTGAATCCCAGCATCCACATTTTCAATTTTTTTTCCTGTATTACCCATACCCGCTAGCGGGTACAATTTTTTTCATACCCGTCACGCGATAGTGTAAATGGGTACCCGTGGGTAAAAATACCCATGTTTAAATAACATAAATTTGAGCATCACATAATTATAAACAACAACATACAATCATATTTTATAAACAACAATACATAATAACATCAATACATACTTATAAACAACAACACATTCTATAAAAATGAACACTTTCTTGTAAACAATGATACATCAAAACATCAACACATAGTCATAAATAGTAGCACAAAGTCATAAAATTTAAGTTGACAAACTCACGACAAAGTGTAGAGATAATTTGTCCAGATTTGTTAGATTTTATAAGGGTACATGGGCACGCGGGTATGGGTTATGTAACGTTTTGTCCCATACCCTTACCCTAATAGGGTTTTTACCCACAGGGTACGTGCGTAATGGGTACCCATTGCCATCCCTACATGCGATTCATATAATCTGATATAAATTTGTGTGTATCGACACATGTGCACTTATTGTATATGGGGTCTCCTTTTATTGTTCAGAACTTGTAGTTTCAATTCTGGTGATTATCAAATCATGGTGTTGGTGCCGTTGCAAATGACTCTCACTTTCACATGAGTAATATATGTTGAATGGTAGCTGATACTACAGATTCCAGCACACTTTATAATCAAACAAGAAAGACCATGCATGTTTTTTTCTTTGTTCATGGCACTATTGAGCTAGATAGATATCTCCATGTTGACAAGCTTGTGAGAAAAAGGGAAATACTCACTTAAGCAGGTGCGCCGATGGGTAATTCAAGCATGAACTTTTTGTTCGTCGGCCAAGTCTGGTGTGTGACTGTTGAATCTTAATATTCAGCTTGTGTTCGCTTGATGAAGCAATACATGTCATCACGATGAGTTGCTATGTGATCTAATGGTATTTTGAACTGTTGTTGTGTTGAGCCGGTTAGTTTTAATAAATTATTGATAATTGTTGCCATGTTGAGAAGTGTTGCTAGTGGGAGGAGCAACCGAACAAACTTTAAGTGGGGAGGGATCAGACCCCCTAGTCGAATGCTTCCATGTGGGGTAGGATGGAGACAAGGGGTTTACCCAAATCCTGCAGGGGTTAGACCCACCAGGCAGTGTCAGAGCTTAGTGAGGGCCAACTCGGTCCGCCGCCCCCAGCCCAGATTTTTTTTGGGATAAACCCACGTTTCATAGCCCGGCGATTGAGTAGGCAACCTGTGTGGGGGACATTCTAACATATTACAAATGTTTTGTGTACATTTGTGTCAATATAGTGGCTGTAGTTTAGCGGTGAGAATTCCACGTTGTGGCCGTGGACATCTGGGCTCGAATCCTAGCAGCCACAATTTTTTTTAAAAGTGCAAGTGAGTCTGAAGTTAATTGTTCTTGATTGTTACAAACCTTTGGCACAAATCATTGTTTTTATCATTTAATGAGATTCATATAGTAGGAGATGAATTTGTGTGTGTATGGGCACATTTGCATTTCTTGTTTATGGGGTCTCCTTGTGCTGTTCGTTGTTTCACTTCGTGTGATAATCAACTAATGATGTTGGCGCCATTGTAAATGACTCTCCCTTCTACATCGGTAGTACAAGTTGAATGGTAGTTGATACTACAGTTTCCTACTGGAAATCCAATTCGGCTCTTGGGAGCATATGCTCCTGCCCACCAAAAATATTTTTTGCAAATGCCAAAAAATATTGAAAAAATAGTTGTGTTCATTGTCACACCTAAATGCTATCTGTAAATTTTTAGGAGGAAATCTCAAGTATTTTGATATTTGCAAAAAAGGGAAAACAACAAGTCAAACGAAAAATGTTACCTCCAAATGTTACATTTATTTATTCTTTTTTCACTGACGAAGCACCGTCATCCCGTTTTGCATGAAAATTGGCAACCACACTTGTTACACTAACAAGAATATCTATTAAAAAAATCAGAATTTTTAAGTTTTATTTACTATTTATTTTGAATTTACCGTTCATTAGGGATCATATGCACCGACAGCCAAGCGTCCCCCCATTTTCAGCCCACTTTATGATCAAATAATAAGGACCATGTTTTTCTTTGTTCATGGCACTATTGAGACACATAGATATCTCCATGTTAACAAGCTTGTGAGAAAAAGGGAAATACTCACTTAAGCTAGCTTACTTATTTTGTTCATTTTTCTTCTACCATACATGCTCTTCAGTTGATTCGTGCTCTAACTTGACTTCGCTCGATCATCTGCAATGTAAGATCTGATGATTGCACGAGCAATTGCAATAGCATGTCTTCTGATGTCGTCGGGACAATTCTCGCAAGTGCGCCGACGAGTAGTTCAGGCATGATCTTTTTTTTCATCAACCAAGTATGGTGTGTGATTGATAAATCTTAAAATTCAGCTTGTGTTCGCTTGATGAAACAATACATATTATCGTGATGAGTTGCTATGTGATCTGATGCTATTTTTAACCGATGTTGTGTTGAGTCGGTTAGTTGTAATAAACTATTGATAATTTTTGACATGTTGAGAAGTGTTGCTGGAGCAACCGAACAAACTTTAAGTGGGAATGAATCAACCCCCTAGTCGAATGCTTCCATGTGGGGTAGGATGAAGGCAAGCAGGGTTTTGATCCACTAGGCAGTGGCGGAGATTAGTGAGGGCCAACCTGGGCCACTACCCCCAACCCAGAAGATTTTCCCTGCTAGACCCCCCTTTGTAGCCTTAAGAACGAGTAGGTCACCTGTGTGGGATACATTGTACTATATTGCAAATATTTTGTGTAGAATTTTGTCAATAAAGTGGTTGTAGTTTAGTGGTGAGAATTCCACGTTGTGGCCTGGGAGACGTGGGTATGAATCCCAGCAGCCACATTTTCAATTTTATTTTTTCCTGTATTACCCATACCCGCTAGCGGGTACAATTTTTTTGATACCCGTCACCCGATGGTGTAAATGGGTACCCGTGGGTGAAAATACCCATGTTTAAATAACATAAATTTGAGCATCACATAATTATAAACAACAACATACAATCATATTTTATAAACAACAATACATAGTAACATCAATACATACTTATAAACAACAACACATTCTATAAAAATGAACACTTTCTTGTAAACAATGATACATCAAAACATCAACACATAGTCATAAATATTAGCACAAAGTCATAAAATTTAAGTTGACAAACTCATGACAAAGTGTAGAGATAATTTGTCCATATTTGTTAGATTTTATAAGGGTACATGGGCACGCGGGTATGGGTTATGTAACGTTTTGTCTCATACCCTTACCCTAATAGGGTTTTACCCACAGGGTACGTGCATAATGGGTACCCATTGCCATCCCTACATGCGATTCATATAATCTGATATAAATTTGTGTGTATCGACACATGTGCACGTATTGTATATGGGGTCTTCTTTTATTGTTCAGAACTTGTAGTTTCAATTCCGGTGATTATCAAATCATGGTGTTGGTGCCGTTGCAAATGACTCTCACTTTCACATGAGTAATATATGTTGAATGGTAGCTGATAGTACAGATTCCAATACACTTTATAATCAAATAAGAAAGACCATGTTTTTTCTTTGTCCATGGCACTATTGAGCTAGATAGATATCTCCATGTTGACAAGCTTGTGAGAAAAAGGGAAATACTCACTTAAGCTAGCATGGATATTGTGTTGTGATTTTTATTTTCATACATGCTCTTTGGTTGATTCATGCTCTAACTTGGCATCGCTCGGTCATTTGCGATGTAAGATCTGATGATGGCATGAGCATTTGCAATAGCATGTCTTTTGCTATCGTTGGGACAGTTCTTGCAAGTGTGCCGATGAGTAATTCAGGATGACTTTTTTGTTCATCAACCAAGTCTGGTGTGTAATATATGAATCTTAAAATTCAGCTTGTGTTCACTTGATTAAACGATACATATCATCATGGTGAGTTACTATGGGATGTGCTGGCATTTTTAACCGTTGTTGTGTTGAGCCGGTTTGTTTGAATAAATTGTTGTTTCGCAAAAAAAAAGCTTGAATAAATTGTTGCCATGTTGAGAAGTGTTGTTGGTGGGAGGAGCAACCGAACAGAGTTTAACTGGGGAGGGATCAACCCCCTAGTCTAATGATTCTATGTGGGGTAGGGTGGAGACAAGGGGTTTACCCAAACCCTGCAGGGATTAGATCCACTAGGCAGTGGCGGAGCTTAGTGGGGGAGAACCTGGGCCGCCGCCCCCATCCCAGATGATTTTCTACGATAACCCCCCCTTCCGTTGCCTCAAGACCGAGTAGGAAACCTATGTGGGAGACATTGTACAATATTATAAACATTTTGTGTAAAATTTTATCAATCAAAGCTGCTGTAGTTGATTGTTGCAAACCTTTGGCACAAATCATTGTTTTTATCATTTAACGAGATTCATATAATCTGATATTAATTTGTGGGTGTATCAGCATATTTGTGTTTATTGTATATAGGGTCTCCTTGTGCTATTCAAAACTTGCCGTGTCGCTTCCCGTGATGACCAAATTAGGTTGTTGGCACCGTTGCAGACGACTCTCCCTTCCGCATTAGTAATATAGGTTGAACGGTAGCTATACTACATATTCTAGTACACTTTATGATCAAATAAGAAAGACCATGATTTTCTGTGTTCATGGCACTATTATGCCAGATAGATATCTCTATGTTGATAAGCTTGTGAGAAAAAGGGAAATACTCACTTAAGCTAGCTTGCATATTTTGTTCTGATTCTTTTCATATAAGATCTTCAGTTGATTCATGCTTTAACTTGACATCGCTTGTTCATCTGCGACGTAAGATTTGATGATGCCATGAAAAATTGCAATAGCATGTCTTGTGCTATCGTTGAGATAGTTCTCGCAAGTGCACCGATCAGTAATTGAAGCACTGCCTTTTTTGTTCAGCAACCAAGTCTGGTGTGTGATTGATGAATCTTTTAATCCAGTTTCGTGTTCGCTTAATGAAACAATACATATCATTTTTAACTACTATTGTGTTGAGCCAGTTAGTTTTAATAAATTACTGTTAATGGTTGACATGTTGAGAAGTGCTGCTAGTGGGAGGAGCAACCGAATAGAGTTTAAGTGGGGAGGGATCAACCCCCCTAGTCGAATGATTACATGTGGGGTGGGGAGGAGACAAGGGGTTTACCCAAACCTTACAGGGATTAGATCCACTAGGCAGTGGCGGAGCTTAGTGAGAGTCAACCTTAGCCGCTGCCCCGCCATCCCAGAAGATTTCTCTGATAATCACTTAGCAGTTGGCCTTGTCTCAAAAAAAACTTTGCAGTTGGCCCATATAAGCAGTGAAATTGGCCCAAACATTGTACTCCCAGCCCCCAACCCATTGGGTCTCCAATATTTTGGCCCAAGCTCCGCAATTGCCATTAGGGGATCTGATCCTGCAACTAAACATAGCCTTAAACACTTGTGTTCTATATATAGAAAAAATGCACTATTGCTCTCACGTAGAAGACATGTCATCTAATGCCATGTCTATTTAGTGTAAGTGCCCAACTGTTTGAATCTAGGAACAACAAAAGTGAAGAACTTTCATGATAATGTCGAGGCTGTAAAGGTAAAGCTGAGCAAGGAAGATGTGATAGAAATCTCAGTTGTTGTCCCTGCTGGCGAGGTGGCTGGTTTGAGGGTCATGGGAATCCTGGAGCCTTATTCTTGGAGGATTGCGAACACTCCACCTAAAAAGTAGCCATTTTACATCATCACTTGCAAATCCAAGAGCATCTCACCTGGCGGCGCTAGCAGACAAAGCTTGTGATGTCAATAGCTCGAAACTGTACATTTATGTAGACATATACACCTAAACCATAGCTTACGGTTAGCTTGCTAAGCACATCTTTGTGATGTCGTTTGACATCACAAAATACAAGTAGCTTCGCTCACCGTGTTATGCGGTATTTATTTCAACCTTTCTGGTCACATACATTCAAGGGGGAAATGTGAAAGAAACAAGCTCGTCCATACTCAAGAATAGGGAAACAATGCCATTGGTTTTATGTGGGATGCATCAATTGCTACACATGATAAAAAAGAGTCAAATTCAAGTTAAACTCTTTCCTGTGGCAGATTTTCTTCCGGTGTCATCACTCATTGAAAAATGGCGCTCCTGCTGTAATATTTCCACACATCATTGAATGAGAGAGCTGGATATGGCCTGAGACCTCTCTCCCCCGGGCGGCGGCGCCGCCCCGCCCCCGGGGAGTCCCCGTCCACACCGCCCTCAGCCCTCCCCCTCTATCGCCTCCCACTACCGCCGCCGTCGCTGAGGATGCCGCGGGGCGAAGCCCCTGTGGCGAGGCGGCGGCGGCGGCGCAGTCCTCGGCCGGCGGTAACGCGTGGGGGCAGCGGCATCCATCTCCCTCCTACTCCAATGGCAGTGCGCAACGGGTTGGCGGTGGCCAGGAGATCTCCGGCGGCCGTTGGCGGATGCAATTTTGGCTGCGATGAGATCTGATCTGGCCCTGAGAGGTTTAGATCGAGATCCACTGCAGCTGCGCCTCGTCTCGACAACGGCAAGAGGAGATCCCCCTGGGTAATCTTCGCGGCACGAGGACGTCCGTGTCTCCTGGCCCGGGCATGGTGGTGGTGGCTGCCTTCTCCACCGAAGGCGGTTGGCCAGGCTAGTAGTGAGCTAATTTTTTTTAAATAATAATTTTTTTATTAATTTGCACAAATATTATGCCAAAAAAATAATTTTCAAAATACTACACCGTCGGTCCGCAGCTGGCCGACTGGACCTAGTCGGCCCACAGCAGGCCGACTGGAGGCCTATCGGCTTACTGCTGGCTGATTGGCCTGTCGGCCACAAGTTCAGGCCCAGTCGGCCATCTGTGGGCCGACTGGATCCAGTCGGCCATCTGTCGGCCGATAGGGACTAATTCGCCTGCTGTGGGCCGACTGATGCATGCACCATTTCCCCTCAACATTTTCCCGCCAACTCTTTCCCGCCACCCATTTCCCTCCACTCGTTTCCTGCCGTATGTTCCCGCCAACCCTTTCCCCTCAATATTTCCCCGCCAACTTTTTCCCGCCACCCGTTTTCCGCCATATGTTCCCGCCAACCCTTTCCCGCCATACCGCAGTCGTTCTTTCCTGCCAACCCTTTCCCCTCAATATTTTCCCGCCAACTTTTTCCCGCCACCCGTTTCCCGCCATATGTTCCCGCCAACCCTTTCACGCCATACCGTAGTCGTTCTTTCCTGCCATTTTCTCCTCTCTACCTATAAAACCCCCTTCAGACGGAGGTGGATAAGCATTCCAGTGTAGTGTAGTTGAGATGTACCATTATCCTTTCGATTGTAGTTTTCACCCTGGGATGAGCAGGACTCTTCTGAGGCTAGCTACCGATTTCAGGATTGACAATAGGATAGTTCCATGGGACGAACTCACCGGTAGTGACACCATAATGAATGAGTTGGCTCACGAATTACGTAGGTCTGGGTGGCCTGAAAGGACCTATGAGGAGGTACGTAAAGAACTTCTTAGGTTGCATGAAAGGTGGAAAAAGGTAGTGGAGCCGAAGAGTGAAACTTTCAGAAGGACTGCATCAAATAATCCATGTTTATGGACTAAGGAGAGCGAGGACGAAGACGATATCTTCATGCCGCCGCTTCCGGGTTCTGCATCGTCGAAGGGCAAGAGTTCTTCATCGTCGAAGGGCAAGAGTTCTTCATCGTTGAAGGGCAAGAGTTCTGCATCGATGGAGGATGACGATGATGACTTCATGTAGTTTTTATGCTGTATGTTGTAAGTTCAGTCGTACGTACCGTTTAATTTAGATGTAGTTCTATCTAGTTGTTTGTACTGTCTTGTTGTACGAGCATTATGTTCTATCTAAATATGATGTTGTAGTTCAGATAACATAGTGCTAAAATAGAGTGGCATATGTCTCATACATAAGTACATAGTCATTTGTCTCATACATAGAATAGACATAAGTCTCATACATAAATAGATGGTAATGTCTCTACTGATAGATAGAAGCGTCAGTGACGACGTCTGGCCTGGCGGGGAGGCGGATCTACAAGCGGCGTCCATCCCCACCTGTCGGGTGCCCTAATGTGACGGGGAGGAATCTCAGACTCTCCCTGGTCATGCTGTGTATCCTGTGTGGGGCCTGGTGGAGGAGTCGAAAACACGTTCATCCACTGGGTGTGTTGCGACATCTGAGCATGTATGTTCTCCTCGGGATGTTGATCACTCCCCCACGTATCATGTGACGCCGACATAGACGCCTGATATCCGTAGGCTCCTGCACGATGGAACGCTAAGTCATGAAGAATGAGGTCGCCTCAATTAATATTTAAAACAATAAATATGAAGACACATACCTGCTGGCTGTGACGGCTGCTTTGGCTCAAACACGAAGCTCGACGAGGGACCGTGCTGCTGTGGCTGTGGAGAAAACACAAAGCCCGACGTGGGACCATAGTGCTGCGGGTGCTGCCACGTTGAACTGCCAGGTTGGTCAGGACAGGGTGGCCTCGTTGCCGACTGATATGCTAGACATGGACATGGTTGATGTCGGTGTATGGAGGGACGCGGCTGCTGGTGCTGGTGCTGAACAACGTCGCTTCTCCGGGTGCACATGATAGCCTCGTAGACAGCCCATATTTTGTTCTGCATTCGTTCCAGGAAGGGCTGTAGCACAGCACGGTGCTGAAGAAGAGGTCCAGACGACAATGATCGTCCAAAGGTGGTCACATCGTCGTAGAGTTCGTGTGTCAAGGTAGCCTGCAAATTTCATGACAATTATTAAGTATGCACGTCAAAGTATGTGACAACATTACTTAAAGAAAATATATCTTACCGCGTACTGCCTAGAGCCCGAAGTATCATAGCTCGGGTACATATCCGACGGAGTAGGATCATGTATCTCCTCTGGGTGAGAGTTCTCAACGATGTGTAACCGTGTTCCGGTCATGTAGCGCCGCAAATAGAGATTGAATTCATTGAGATCAAAATTGTGATTCTCGTGCCATAGATGTGTGTTTGCTATCTCCCATTCTATAACATACGGCTCTAGTCTAACTAGCCAGTCAGCAGTTGTCCTAGTCATGCCCTTCCTTGTCGTCCTAAAATTGTGGCGTGTGTTCAACATTACCTAATGCTTCGAATTGAGTAATATGAAAGATGATGCAACATTGAAAAACTGGTTAATACCTGTGGATGTGTGCTGGCACCGGGTTCTCTGTAGGGGGTGGTAGCTCCAACTGCAGAAGACCAAATTGCCTCATAACCCTCTGTTATGCCATCTCCTCGACGAAGAAATCAAAGATGATCTTCGATTTCGTCATCCAGTAATCTCGGTCCCTTGTGCATAGCACAGACATACCACCAGGGTATCTCGCATTTATGGCTGCTTCCGTGTAGGGCTCCAGATGACCCCAGTGTACGTATCGAACTGCTCGTTCAATGCCGTGTATGCCTTCCTGGTCTGATCACTAGCAAAGCGTCTCTGCAAAAAACAAATGTTAGTAGCCGCTAGCATTGAACTATCTCTGGTGCACACAAAAGTTACATTAAACTATAACACGATACATACCTCGCGACGTGTCCAACACATACCAAAAGTAGGCATGTCGATGCCGTCAGCATCAAACATGGCGGCTATAGGCTGATTAACACGTACTGTAGGAGATATGCCCTAGAGGCAATAATAAATGATATTATTTATCTCCAAGTTCATAATTATGTTTATGTTCCATGCTATAACTGCAATGATTCTCGAGTCTGCAATATCCACGAGGCTCGGAGGGAGACTCATATGCACGTGTGGAATAATAAACGGTAAGAAGTATTCCTAGTCTGGCCTCTAAGACTAGCTCAAGTGTTGCATGATGGTTTTGTTTTCCTAATCATGGGCATGTCTATGCCATCAACTTTGAGGCCACAATGTTAAGAGAACATTTGTGTTGAATCGACCCGGATTGATGTTATGCTATGAGATTCATTCATCACAAGTTAATGGTACATAACACAGAGATGGTTAACGTTTGCATGATTCCTTAGACCATGCGAGTATCGAGTTTCTTCATGCTTGCTTCATGAACTTTGGGGTTTGTTAAACGTCATTCATAAATGGGTGGCTATTACGGCGGCTTACGGGTGCATGGAAAAGTATGTCAAGTAACTTGATAGCTCAAGATTGGGATTTGCTCCTCCGACGATGGAGAGATAATCTCGGGCCCTCTCGGTGTTACTGTATCCATAATCGTCTTGCCAGACACCTTGTGATTTGATCACTGGGATGCCGGAACACGGAAATGAGAAAAGAGAACAAAACCGGTAACGAGGTAACTTGCATGGTGGACAAATTTTTCATCCACGGGGATGCAATAAATCTCACCTCGGGTGTTTGTGACATATTGCGAAGCAACAGGAATAGCTCAATGCAACTGGAGGTTCACTCGAATATTTATTCGTGTGGGTATAGGGGTCAATATGGGTGTCCACGGCTCCGATGTTGATCATTGATCGGAAGGGGTTCCGGGTCATGTCTATACTTCACCGAACCTATAGGGTCACACGCTTAAGGGTCATCTATCTGTTGAATACTAGACATGGAGTCTGAGAGAAAATCACCGGAAAAGTTTCGGACATCGGAAAAGTTTCACAGAGAGAGGTCATCGGATGAGTTTCGGTGAAACCGAAAAGTTGTTTCGGGATATACTATTAAGTCAAATTGGTTCCGGCACATGCCTGATAATTCTTGGAGGGTGCCAGAGTCATTCTGGAAACTTTCTGGAATTTTCCGGGATAAAAGATGGAATTGCTCCGGAGCTGCCGGAACCACTTCATATGCTTTTCGCAGATGAAAATCACTAATACGGAATTGTTTCGGAACGCGTTGAAAGTTATTTGATTGGGTACTGGAAATGTTCTAAGCCCACATAATATTTTCAGTTCGAACGGACGCTGAAAAATGTCGTCGTGAATAGTGAAAGTGCTTTTTGGGATATTTATGGAAAGCCACCTTTTGGGGCTTTTCCCAAAAGGCTTCTAGAAGGACTTGGGGATCAAGGAACCCCCTTTGGGGGGCCCCAGGAAGGTGGGACGTTGGAGGGTGCGGCTTCTCCCTGGGGCTCCGCTTGTCATCCCTTTATGCCCTTTATGTGTGACATAAAGTGTGGGCATTTTTGGGTTTTTTCATGTGTCCCCTACCCCTTGGGTTTTCCTATAAATAGAGGTGGAGAGGCACTCTCCACACTCACTCTTTTCTCACATACAAGTGCCATTGCAATGATCTGGCTTCTCTCTCCCTCCCCGCGAAATAGTTTCGTAGAGCCGAAAGGCTGTCTGGGTTCCGGCAGGAACTAGTTCTGGACGGCGAAGCCCTTCCGGATAGATGACACCGTATGTGTGAAACTCTGTAGAGAGATTGTAATTTCGGTCTTAGTTCGAGAGTGCCTCCCGAAGGGCTGTCCATGTGACCGTCCGAGTTTCAAAGGTCCTCCCGAAGGGCTGTCTGAGTGACCATCCGAGTTTCGAAGGTCCTCCCGAAGGGCTGTCCGCGACACCGTCCGGGGGACTGTTCGACCACCTCCCGGAGGGCTGTCCGAGGGGCAGATGAGGGTATACATCCTCGCGGTTGGGAGGTTGTAAAATCCTGCGGGGATCTGCACCGCCGATCGTCATCGACTCTACTTCCTGCTGCGCTACAAGTCGGCAACGAAAAAGATCAAACCATGTGTGCAGTCTCCATAGTGGTCCTGGGCTGGTGCGTAGGTCGGAAATTTTTTGTTTTCTGCTGCGTTACCCTACACGTACATCTGGTCGCCCTATAGAGAACCTCTCCCACGACCACAGCTCTAGGAATAGAGGGCATCCAAGAAGGGCTGGCTTTTTTTTATGTAAGCTGGCAACCATTGCACATACCTCGGTATGTAGCCGCTAAGACCGCCGAAGCCCAACTCCTCTGTCTGATCTGATCTGCCGTCTGAGCACTCGCTATCTCAAGTGCCAAGGGGATGTAGAGCGTGCTAATAGTGGTGACATGGTTCTCTGTGAACATCACCTTTCCGAAAAGCCACATTAAGTAGGCCTCCAGGCTCCGAGTGATCTGTTCCACACTCAATGGCGCCCGGAACTTCTGGATCTGCATTAAGCAAAGCGAAAGTTTTAGTTAGCCGCGGGTATTTTCTGTAAAACCATATGCACGATAACTTGAAGATAAGAGCTAGGGGAAATAACCTGGAAATTGAGCAACCACTCATACTTAGGTCCATGATGCTCCCATACCGGATCCGGAGCATCCGGAAAAACAACATGAAAACATTGTGTAAGACCTCGCTCCCAACCAGCCGGTGCGTCCAATGGTCCTATGGCATGACCTGCCAACGGTAGTCCGAGCAAAAGTGACACATCCTCTAGAGTAGGAGCCATCTCTCCCCATCAAAAGTGAAACGTGTGGGTCTCTGGCCTCCAACGGTCCACTAAGCAACTCAACAAGGAGGAGTCGATGGTGAGGCGTTTCTCACCCGGGATAGACTCAACCAGACGCGCGAAAGGTAAAAGTCCGGCCCATTTCAACCTTCATCAGAGAACATTTCAGCTAGTGTCTCCCATTAATATGCATGTCAGTTTGCAAATTAATAAAGCACGCACCGCTGAACCCATCCTGGGTGTATCATCCAGTGCTCCTTAGGAGTGCGAGTGACCAGAGGCTCAAGCTTGCGCTCATAACATATCGCAGCATGATGACCCCTATCAATGTCCCCATTCAGCAACCACAGTCCCGATATTCCTGCACATAAAAATTCTGAACATAGTGCCACACTTAATACAAATTCAGAACATAGTGCTACACTTAATACAAATTCAGAACATAGTGCCACACTTAATACAAATTCAGAACATAGTGCCACACTTAATACAAATTCAGATCATAGTGCCACACTTAATACAAATTCAGAACATAGTGCCACACTTAATACAAATTCAAAACATAGTGCCACACTTAATACAAATTCAGAACATAATGCCACACTTAATACAAATTCAGAACATAGTGCCACACTTAAAAAAAAATTCAGAACATACTACTTCTAGTTTAGCTTCTTCCTCTCCCTCTTACTCCTTTGTTTCCTCTACCTCCTCTTCGTCCCCGGTTTCCTCGTCCATGCCCAGTGATGAAAGTGGGACAATTAGTGTCCCTATGGCCAAATTCATTGCATAGAATGCATTGCCTAGTCGGACCTCCTGCTTCAGATTCATCCATATCATTCCGGATGCGCTGACACTGCCGTCTGCCTCTACTTGTATGCATATGCTCTGGGTTTGGAATGTAACGCCTTTCAGTGGGGTTGACGCTGTTGAAGTTACCCACTGATCGAAAACCCATCAGCTCACCTGTCCAGGTATTGAGGACAGACTCTTTCAGAAAAAATGGAGACACAAACGATATTGCATCCATTCCAAGCTGCCCGCAAGCTGCAAGACATGTGAGCAAGGTAGGTGAAGCAACTTTGGTTTGTTGCATGTGCACTCACACGTTGGCCAGGCTTCATTACCAATTTTCACCTCATGCGTCCTCAACTCATTTGCACATTCGAATTTGTTGTTGGTTAAGCGGACCTCAAACCTTCTTTCTTGATTACCGATGGCGACTACAGTGTGTGACCTAGCTTTTTGCATCTTGTTGTCCATGTACTTCGTGACTCTTTCACAGTAACGTGTATTCGGGTTGTTGCAGATATGCTGCTATGCTTTTTGACGTCTATCTCTGAAATACTTGACGGTGCCATAGAAAATACCCTCAGCGATGGCTGTAAGTGGCAATGTACGGTTTCCTCTGAGGACAAAGTTGTATGTTTCCGCGAGGTTCGTTGTCATGACACCGTACCTTGCTCCATGTGTGTCATGTAGCAAAGACCACCTCTCCAGAGGCTCATGCTCTATCCATTGCTGGAAGGTTTTAATCGACCTCCCGAGCCTTCTCCTAGTACCAGGTGGGTCAAAGCCTGGCAGGTCCAATAGCCCAACAGGCTCCTCCTCCACGGCCGTTGTTCCTGTTGCCAACTGTGCAGCTACTGCTTCAACATGTGCCCTAACTGCTGCATCTCTTGCAGCTTTCCTGTCCGTCACGTGTCTCTGCGTGCACACATTAAGTCTGTCGCGTATCAAATTGTACTTCCATAACTGGTTCTGCTTGCAGAGTTTTTTGAACAGATTCATTAGGTTCTAATTTCTAAACTGCGAGAAGAAATTAGCCCCCAGATGGCGCATGCACCAACGGTTCTGCAAGTCCGGCCATGGAACTTGTTCCTCAGGGCCTGGGTTTGTCAGTGTCCTTATCGCACTGAGTATACCTGCATGCCTGTCATGAAGGATGCACACATTGGGCTTCCCCTTCACAAGTGATATTTTCAACTGCCTGAAAAAACCATGTCCAACTTTCAATGTTCTCACTCTCCACAAAACCAAATGCGAGTGGGACGACTTGATTTTGGCCGTCTTGACCTATGGCTGTCAGGATCTGACCCTTGTACTTGCCTGTGAGAAAAGTACCGTCAACACATATCACCGGTCGGCAATGCCAGAAAGCTTCGATGCATACACCAAAAGAGAAGAAGAGACGATAGCTCAAGATTGGGATTTGCTCCTCTGACGATGGAGAGATATTCTCGGGCCCTCTCGGTGTTACAGTATCCATAATCGTCTGGCCAGACACCTTGTGATTTGATCACTGGGATGCCGGAACACGGAAACGAGAAAAGAGAACAAAACCGGTAACGAGGTAACTTGCATGGTGGACAAATTGTTCGTCCATGGGGATGCAATAAATCTCACCTCGGGTGTTTGTGACATATCGTGAAGCAACAGGAATACCTCACTGCAATTGGAGGTTCACTCGAATATTTATTCATGTGGGTATAAGGGTCAATATGGGTGTCCACGGCTCCGATGTTGATCATTGATCGGAAGGGGTTCCGGGTCATGTCAGTACTTCACCGAACCTATAGGGTCACACGCTTAAGGGTCATCTATCTGTTGAATACTAGATAGGGAGTCTGAGAGAAAATCACCAAAAAGTTTCGGACAGCGGAAAATTTTCACAGAGAGAGGTCATCGGATGAGTTTTGGTGAAACCGAAAAGTTATTTCGGGATATACTATTAAGTCAAATTGGTTTCGGCACATGCCTGATAATTCTTGGAGGGTGCCAGAGTCATTCTGGAAACTTTCTGGAATTTTCCGGGATAAAAGCTGGAATTGTTCCGGAGCTGCCGGAACCACTTCAGATGCTTTTCGCAGATGAAAATCACTAATCCGGAATTGTTTCGGAATGCGTTGAAAATTATTTGAGTGGGTACTAGAAATGTTCTAAGCCCACATAAATATTTTCAGTTCGAACGGACGCTGAAAAATGTCATCGTGAATAGTGAAAGTGCTTTTTGGGATATTTATGGAAAGCCACCTTTTGGGGCTTTTCCCAAAAGGCTTCTAGAAGGACTTGGGGATCAAGGAACCCCCTTTGGGGGCCCCCATGAAGGTGGTACGTTGGAGGGTGCAGCTCCTCCATGGGGCTCCACTTTTCATCCCTTTATGCCCTTTATGCCCTTTATGTGTGACATAAAGTGTGGGCATTTTTGGGTTTTTCATGTGTCCCCTACCCCTTGGGTTTTCCTATAAATAGAGGTGGAGAGGCACTCTCCACACTCACTCTTTTCTCACATACAAGTGCCATTGCAATGATCTGGCTTCTCTCTCCCTCCCCGCGAAATAGTTTCGTAGAGCCAAAAGGTTGTCTGGGTTCCGGCAGGAACTAGTTCTGGACGGCGAAGCCCTGCCGGATAGATGACACCGTATGTGTGCAACTCTGTAGAGAGATTGTAATTTCGGTCTTAGTTCGAGAGTGCCTCCCGAAGGGCTGTCCATGTGACCGTCCGACTTTCAAAGGTCCTCCCGAAGGGCTGTCTGAGTGACTGTCCGAGTTTTGAAGGTCCTCCCGAAGGGCTGTCCATGACACCGTCCGGGGGACTGTTCGACCACCTCCCGGAGGGCTGTCTGAGGGGCAGATGAGGGTATACATCCTCACGGTTGGGAGGTTGTAAAATCCTAGCTGCGGGGATCTGCACCACCGATCGTCATCGACTCTACTTCCCGCTACGCTACGAGTCGGTAACGAAAAAGATCAAACCATGTGTGCAGTCTCCATAGTGGTCCTGGGCTGGTGCGTAGGTCGGAATTTTTTTGTTTTCTGCTGCGTTACCCTACAGTGGCATCAAGAGCCGTGCTATGCGTAGATGCAGGTTTCGATCTAGAATACATGGAGATGTATGGGTATTGCATAATATAATTAGGTAGTAGATGAGATCTATTGCTGAAAATTATTTATGCGGGTGACAGATGAAATCTATTACCCGACGTTCTTGTTGCTTCCCTAGAATTTGCGTTTGCTCAATCTCGAGACAGCATGGTGGAATTTGACAAAGTTCTGGCAATCCGTGATCCTGATTGATCATGGAAGTGCTATCAGTTCTTTGGGTTCTGCCGTAGTCAAAAGAAAGATGAAATTCGCAGATGAAAGGGCATTGCAGATATGATCTGCACAGGGGTCATGCGTATGACGAAGTTTAGTATGGGGCTCGAGATTTAATTATCTCGTGTTTCATACACCCCGAGATGTTAATCTAGCAACTTGAATAATCATACTTGATGATAAAACGTTGGTAGCTGCGGTTTAAGTCAAAACCTTAGAAGCCACGAAAAATAAAATTTTGCAGGCGTCTAAGTTGGTTTTGCAGGATATGCATGTGATGTGGTATAGCAGTGCTCATAATAATTTCATTATGTATGAGATGACTATATGATGTAAATTGATTAACATGACCTGCGTGTCATGATTCGGCATGATGGCTGGAGCCATATGATTGTCACTTTAATGACCTGCGTGTCAACCTTAAGTAATGCACTTATTTTATTAGCTATAGAGATAGCAATATTATCTGGTGCATCGAGAAGGTGGTGGCAATCTTCGTGAAGGTGAACACTGACGCGAATGCCGAAGACGAAGGAATGAAATACTTCCCCGTCAGAAAGGGCTATACCATATCATGCTATTATGAATTGCCGGACATGTTTATCCCTTATGATGCACCCTTCTTGATTGCGCGGTAGTCGCTTTTTATTAGGGTGATCTCTCACTTAAAATATCAAAGTAGTTAGTGTTCACCCAAGTGTAGCACCTCTGAAATTCGTATCTTTTTGGGGTGCGCCATGTACACATGAGCACGAACGAATCAAGAGGAATGAGGCAGGTGAGGTCAGACCTCGCAGCAAGATCACTTGGTTGTCTTTGACGTTCAGGTAGGAGAGTCCTGAGCTCGGAACACGCCCATCGAAAGATGAACAAGAATCACATAGAGATGTGATCGGCAAGTTGGCCTACCGATTGAAATTCGTGTCATTAGTGATGAACCCGTCAATGGCATCGAATAGAAATATGGATCTTGAATCACTCTAAATCAATTATGAGAGATATTGAATTGAGTGGGAGCGCACTATAGAAATAACTTGTTTAATTCTCAGTGCAATTAATTATGAACACTGTCTAAGTGTTTCTTGCAAAATAGTTGTAGAATAATGGCTCGTGTTTCCACCTTCCCTGTTAAAATTGAATAGCTATTAAATATCTGGTTAAAACTTTACGTTTGGTAATGTAATGTGAGGATTGTCCTCAAAAGTGCCGAGAAGGATTTTGTCCTATCGCATGCTTTCCGTATCCTCCCGCTAATGCTATGGATCATGTGACTCCCGTCCTTCGATCCAAAAGCTAGAATTCTGTTACGGTCAAATGGAATATGTTTGCTTCCATGAAACCCAAACTTCGAAAGTTGGGATAGTTATATGATATTCATGGAACTGAAAATTATTTTCAGATACAAACAAAGCAATGTTTGTTTGCAAGTATTAGTAAAAGTGTTTACTATGCATTTGACTGTTGGGAAAGGGATCCAGAATAACGCCTGTCATATAATGAAAGGTGAATAAAACAACAACTTAAAGAGAAAGGAAGTGTCCAAAGGGTGTTAGTATGACTTACACGCCTAGGAAGTCCGGGGCTAATGCCACTCTTAAGTTGGGTGCTTCTTTTGCAAGTAGGAGAAATACTAAAAGTTAAACAGTTAGAAGTATAAAGGTAGAAAGAGAGATGACTGGAATATCCAGCTCATGTATGAATGTCATACAAGTTTTTGATGTATAGTAGGCTGGTCAAAGATATAGTTCTTGGGAATTATGGTTAAACATGTTAATCACTAATTCTTGGGTATTGTGAGTTAATCACAAAGATACCCGCTTGATTGCATTCTGTTGCGAATCAATGTAAGAGCTACTATGGCCTAAAAAGACTAGCCAGAAACGAGGTTAAGGTATACACAAGGAACATAGTAAATGTTACTATACCTTCCATCGGTGTATTGCCGTCTGTATTTATTTTCATAATTCATTTAGAGTTTTACAAACTCTAGCCCATTGCATAAGGTATCTTGCAAGAAGGTTGTTCATAAGAGAACTTTTTATGTTCGATGTTATGAATAACACAAGGGCCATACTTTCATTATGAATGAGATGTATGTTATGAATATTGATAATAATACAATACCTCTGGGTTTACTTTCATAATTCATTTTAGAGTTTCTTACACTCTAGCCCATTGCATAATGTTTATTGCAAAAGGGTTGTTCATAAAAGAACAATTGTTGTTCAGTATTATGAATAACATGAAGGGCCATGCTTCCATCCTAGATGGGATGCATGTTATGAATATTGATGGTAAAATGATACATCCATAACACTGACGCTAAATGTCGCAAGACTATGAGAATACCACACATATGTGGCACTACATTTGGTCACATTGGAGAAACCTGCACGGAAAAATTCCATCATGATGGATTTTGATGTCGTTTGATTTTTAATCATCTGACACTTGCAACTTTCCTCCGAAAAGTGAAGTGACTGAAATACCATTCGCAGGCCATAAGGAACGAGCAACAAACTTGTTGGTGATCATACATTTTGATGTGTGTAGTTCAATAAATGTTGTTGCAAGTAGTGGATTAATCTATCTTCAGAAATGAATCAAGTAGATATATGGATATTTGCTTGATAAGACGTAAGTCTGGATCTTTTGAAATCATTCGAAAGGTTTTCAAAAATGAAGTAGAAGTTATTGTAACAAGGAAATTATGTTTCTACAATTTGATTGCGGAAAGGAATATTTGAGTTACAAGTTTAGCGAATGTCTGATGAGTTGTGAAAAGAGTTTCATAACTTACACCTCCCGGAACACCACTATGAGTGGAATGTCTGTGAAGATGTAATCAAACCATTTATGACATGGTAAGATCAAAGATGACATAAATAAATTTGCCATTATCACTTTTAAAGAGTAATGCTTTAGAGACTGCGACTTTTACACAGAAAAGAGCTCCATCAGGTCTGTTGAAATGATGGCATGGTATGGTACGCCCAACCATGTTATATCTTTTCTTAACATTTGGAATATGGAGCTTGTGTAAAAGGTTACAAACCTATTCCAAATTAGACAAGTGCTACTTTGTAAGTTATCCCAAGTCATTGGGTATTCCCCCACCACTATACCGAGGCAAAGGATTTTTGCCACAAAACGGTATGCTTTTAAAGAGAATAGTTCTTGCAAAAGGGTAAGTGGGAGGACAGTGCAACTCGACGAGATAACAAGTATCTTAGTCATCACGTTAAAGGAAAGGAACCTTGGAAGTGATTCCAGAGTTTCCTACTGCGACTGACACGGAAGCCTCTACATTAGATGTATGGACTTCGGTCGAACTTGCAGCTGAACAACGTAGGCAAAGCTCGTGCAAACCTCTCAGGTGTGCAAACAAGATATTGTTGTTAGACAACAGTATACCTATGATACACAAGGAAGCGTTGATGGGCCCTGACTCCAGAATTGGCTAAATGCCAATATAATCCGAGCTAGTTTCCATAAATGATTCAAGATTTAAATCTTAATAAACCCTCCGAAAGACTTGAAGTCTAACGGATTGTAATGGGACTAAAAACTGATACGGATAAAAATGTTTTATCCATTAAACTCGACTTGTTGCAAGAACAAGTTCAAGGAGTTGACTACAATGAGATTGTCTCACCATAGCAATGCTTAAATTCGGTTCGGGTTAAACTAGCAATTAATACATATTTCAAACATGAGATATGAAACATGGATGACAAAAGAATTTCCATGAAATGGAAATACAACCTAGGACTTGTATGTGATACAATCCAAAGTATTTTGTCAGTCCAGAGTATGCTAGTAAGTATGCAAACTTTAGAGTTCCAACAATGGACAAAAGAGAGAAAAATGGAGTAGGAATCTTCGTTTTTGATGGAATGGTCAAAGGGGTTTGACTTCATCAATGGGTAACGAAGATGCTTGTGGTTTCAAGAAAGTAAGTGGGAGCATAATAATATTTCTGAAAACCTTGTGTGCTTGACACATTGTTAATTGGAAATAAATTTCTTGACATGAATTAGGACTTCATTTGAAAATAGTTTTTCGATGAAGTGCTTGGGCTAAATAGCCTTGATATTAGGCATAATGATCTATGGAGATAAATTTACGTAATAGGGCTGGGAAAAAAACATATTGACAAGATGCTAAAACCTTTCAGCACTAAGAACGACAAGGAGTGATTCTTGCCAAAGTCACATGGAAAGAATTTTTGCAAGAATCGGTGTCCCAAAACACTGATGAGCAAAATACATGATGGAGATTCCACACACTCATGTGTTTGGATTAATCATGTATTCCATGGTATGTAAAACAACCAGATATGTCCAATACTCCCAAGTTGTTGCGAGTATAGATACCAAAGTGATCAAAAGTACTGATCATGGGACAACAGTGAAAAAGGATCATTGAGTACTAAAGTAGCACTGATGACATATTTTCTCGCAAGTGGAGATCATGAAGAGTTCGTTGTAAAAGGTTACATCGATACAATCTTCATCATTTCACCATGCGATTTTCGATTTAAATTGAGGGTTTTGTGTAACACACAATATGGTGGTGCAGTTAGTTGGAATTTGTTCCAAACAAGTTACTGTGGCGAATTCTATAACAGAGGCGAAGTATGTTGCCTCTTTAGAAGCGACAAAGACAAAGATGTTGAATCATATAGTTCATTCATGAACTTAGTATGGTTCCAAGAAGGCTTTGGTCAATGGGACACTATTGCAGATAGTTGCTCCATAACTCAGTCCGAGGAATCAGGTTTCGACCAATGATTCACATATATACAAAGCCAAGTCCGCACAAAATATGAATTTTGTGAAAGCGTGAAAACGCGAGGATATGCAGAGATACACATGGAGCTGAAGTTGTCAGATCCGGTGGACATCAGGCTATACCACATGCGAAGCATTTTTTACACCGGTATGCCATAGGTGTAAAGTGCATTAGCATTAACTAGATTATTGACTCTAGTGCAAGTGGGAGTCTGTAGGAGATATGCCCTAGAGGCAATAATAAATGATATTATTTATCTCCAAGTTCATAATTATGTTTATGTTCCATGCTATAACTGCAATGATTCTCGAGTCTGCAATATCCACGAGGCTCGGAGGGAGACTCATATGCACGTGTGGAATAATAAACGGTAAGAAGTATTCCTAGTCTGGCCTCTAAGCCTAGCTCAAGTGTTGCATGATGTATTGTTTTCCTGATCATGGGCATGTCTATGCCATCAACTTTGAGGGCACAATGTTAAGAGAACATTTGTGTTGAATCGAACCGGATTGATGTTATGCTATGAGATTCATTCGTCACAAGTTAATGGTACATAACACAGAGATGGTTAATGTTTGCATGATTCCTTAGACCATGAGAGTATCGAGTTTCTTCATGCTTGCTTCATGAACTTTGGGGTTTGTTAAACGTCATCCGTAAATGGGTGGCTATTACGGCGGCTTACGGGTTCATGGAAAAGTATGTCAAGTAACTTGATAGCTCAAGATTGTGATTTGCTCCTCCGACGATGGAGAGATATTCTCGGGCCCTCTCGGTGTTACGGTATCCATAATCGTCTGGCCAGACACCTTGTGATTTGATCACTGGGATGCCGGAACACGGAAACGAGAAAAGAGAACAAAACCGGTAACGAGGTAACTTGCATGGTGGACAAATTGTTCGTCCACGGGGATGCAATAAATCTCACCTCGGGTGTTTGTGACATATCGTGAAGCAACAGGAATAGCTCACTGCAACTGGAGGTTCACTCGAATATTTATTCGTGTGGGTATAGGCGTCAATATGGGTGTCCACGGCTCCGATGTTGATCATTGATCGGAAGGGGTTCCGGGTCATGTCTATACTTCACCGAACCTATAGGGTCACACGCTTAAGGGTCATCTATCTGTTGAATACTAGACATGGAGTCTGAGAGAAAATCACCGAAAAAGTTTCGGACAGCGGAAAAGTTTCGCAGAGAGAGGTCATCGGATGAGTTTCGGTGAAACCGAAAAGTTGTTTCGGGATATACTATTAAGTCAAATTGGTTTCGGCACATGCCTGATAATTCTTGGAGGGTGCCAGAGTCATTCTGGAAACTTTCTGGAATTTTCCCGGATAAAAGCTGGAATTGCTCCGGAGCTGCCGGAACCACTTTAGATGCTTTTCGCAGATGAAAATCACTAATCCGGAATTGTTTCGGAAAACGTTGAAAATTATTTGAGTGGGTACTGGAAATGTTCTAAGCCCACGTAAATATTTTCAGTTCGAACGGACGCTGAAAAATGTCGTCGTGAATAGTGAAAGTGCTTTTTGGGATATTTATGGAAAGCCACCTTTTGGGGCCTTTCCTAAAAGGCTTCTAGAAGGACTTGGGGATCAAGGAACCCCCTTTGGGGGCCCCCATGAAGGTGGGACGTTGGAGGGTGCTGCTCCTCCATGGGGCTCCACTTGTTATCCCTTTATGCCCTTTATGTGTGACATAAAGTGTGGGCATTTTTGGGTTTTTCATGTGTCGCCTACCCCTTGGGTTTTCCTATAAATAGAGGTGGAGAGGCACTCTCCACACTCAATCTTTTCTCACATACAAGTGCCATTGCAATGATCTGGCTTTTCTCTCCCTCCCTGCGAAATAGTTTCGTAGAGCCGAAAGGCTGTCTGGGTTCCGGCAGGAACTAGTTCTGGACGGCGAAGCCCTGCCGGATAGATGACACCGTATGTGTGCAACTCTGTAGAGAGATTGTAATTTTGGTCTTAGTTCGAGAGTGCCTCCCGAAGGGCTGTCCATGTGACCGTCCGAGTTTCAAAGGTCCTCCCGAAGGGCTGTCTGAGTGACCGTCCGAGTTTCGAAGGTCCTCCCGAAGGGCTGTCCGCGACACCGTTTGGGGGACTGTTCGACCACCTCCCGGAGGGCTGTCCGAGGGGCAGATGAGGGTATACATCCTCGCGGTTGGGAGGTTGTAAAATCCTAGCTGCGGGGATCTGCACCGCCGATCGTCATCGACTCTACTTCCCGCTGCGCTACGAGTCGGTAACGAAAAAGATCAAACCATGTATGCAGTCTCCATAGTGCTCCTGGGCTGGTGCGTAGGTCGGAATTTTTTTGTTTTCTGCTGTGTTACCCTACACGTACATCTGGTCGCCCTATAGAGAACCTCTCCCACGACCACAGCTGTAGGAATAGAGGGCATCCAAGAAGGGCTGACTTTTTTGATGTAAGCTAGCAACCATTGCACATACCTCGGTATGTAGCCGCTAAGACCGCAGAAGCCCAACTCCTCTGTCTGATCTGATCTGCCGTCTTAGCGCTCGCTATCTCGAGTGCCAAGGGGATGTAGAGCGCGCTAATAGCGGTGACATGGTTCTCTGTGAACATCACATTGCCGAAAAGCCACATTAAGTAGGCCTCCAGGCTCCGAGTGATCTGTTCCGCACTCAATTAAGCAAAGAGAAAGTTTTAGTTAGCCGTAGGTATTTTCTGTAAAACCATATGCACGATAACTTGAAGATAAGAGCTAGGGGAAATAACCTGGAAATTGAGCAACCACTCATACTTAGGTGCATGATGCTCCCATACCGGATCCGAAGCATCCAGAAAAACACCATGAAAACATTGTGTAAGACCTCGCTCCCAACCAGCCGGTGCGTCCAATGGTCCTATGGCATGACCCGCCAACAGTAGTCCGAGCAAAAGTGACACATCCTCTAGAGTAGGAGCCATCTCTCCCCATCGGAAGTGAAACGTGTGGGTCTCTGGCCTCCAACGGTCCACTAAGCAACTCAACAAGGAGGAGTCGATGGCGAGGCGTTTCTCACCTGGGATAGACTCAACCAGATGCGCGAAAGGTAAAGGTCTGGCCCATTTCAACCTTCATCAGAGAACATTTCAGTTAGTGTCTCCCATTAATATGCATGTCAGTGTGCAAATTAATAAAGCACGTACTGCTGAATCCATCCTGGGTGTATCATCCAGTGCTCCTTAGGAGTGCGAGTGACCAGAGGCTCAAGCTTGCGCTCATAACATATCGCAGCACGATGACCACTATCAATGTCCCCATTCAGCAACCACAGTCCTGATATTCCTGCACATAAAAATTCTGAACATAGTGCCACACTTAATACAAATTCAGAACATAGTGCCACACTTAATACAAATTCAGAACATAGTGCCACACTTAATACAAATTCAGAACATAGTGCCACACTTAATACAAATTCAGATCATAGTGCCACACTTAATACAAATTCAGAACATAGTGCCACACTTAATACAAATTCAGAACATAGTGCCACACTTAATACAAATTCATAACATAGTGCCACACTTAATACAAATTCAGAACATAGTGCCACACTTAAAAATTATTCAGAACATACTACTGCTAGTTTAGCTTCTTCCTCTCCCTCTTACTCCTCTGTTTCCTCTACCTCCTCTTCGTCCCCGGTTGCCTCGTCCACGCCCAGTGATGAAAGTGGGACAATTAGTGTCCCTATGGCCAAATTCATTGCATAGAATGCATTGCCTAGTCGGACCTCATGCTTCAGATTCATCCATATCATTCTGGATGCGCTGACACTGCCGTCTGCCTCTACTTGTATGCATATGCTCTGGGTTTGGAATGTAACGCCTTTCAGTGGGGTTGACGCTGTTGAAGTAACCCATTGATCGAAAACCCATCAGCTCACCTGTCCAGGTATTGAGGACAGACTCTTTCAGAAAAAATGGAGACACAAACGATATTGCGTCCATTCCAAGCTGCAAGTACATGTGAGCAAGGTAGGTGAAGCAACTTCGGTTTGTTGCATGTGCACTCACACGTTGGCCAGGCTTCATTACCAATTTTCACCTCATGCATCCTCAACTCATTTGCACATCCGAATTTGTTGTTGGTTAAGCGGACCTCAAACCTTCTTTCTTGATTACCGATGGCGACTATAGTGTGTGACCTAGCTTTTTGCATCTTGTTGTCCATGTACTTCGTGACTCTTTCACAGTAACGTGTATTCGGGTTGTTGAAGATATGCTGCTCTGCTTTTTGACGTCCCTGAAATACTTGACGGTGCCATAGAAAATACCCTCAGCGATGGCTGGAAGTGGCAATGTCCGGTTTCCTCTGAGGACAAAGTTGTATGTTTCCGCGAGGTTCGTTGTCATGACACCGTACCTTGCTCCATGTGTGTCATGTAGCAAAGACTACCTCTCCAGAGGCTCATGCTCTATCCATTGCTGGAAGGTTTTAATCGACCTCCCGAGCCTTCTCCTAGTACCAGGTGGGTCAAAGCCTGGCAGGTCCAATAGCCCAACAGGCTCCTCCTCCACGGCCACTGTTCCTGTTGCCAAGTGTGCAGCTACTGCTTCAACATGTGCCCTAACCGCTGCATCTCTTGCAGCTTTCCTGTCCCTCACGTGTCTCTACATGCACACATTAAGTCTGTCGTGTATCAAATTGTACTTCCATAGCTGGTTCTGCTTGCAGAGTTTTTTGAACAGATTCATTAGGTTCTTATTTCTAAACTGCGAGAAGAAATTAGCCCCCAGATGGCACATGCACCAACGGTTCTGCAAGTCCGGCCATGGAACTTGTTCCTCAGGGCGTGGGTTTGTCAGTGTCCTTATCGCACTGAGTATACCTGCATGCCTGTCATGAAGGATGCACACATTGGGCTTCTCCTTCACAAGTGATATTTTCAACTGCCTGAAAAAACCATGTCCAACTTTCAATGTTCTCACTCTCCACAAAAGCAAATGCGAGTGGGACGACTTGATTTTTGCCGTCTTGACCTATGGCTGTCAGGATCTGACCCTTGTACTTGCCTGTGAGAAAAGTACCGTCAACACATATCACCGGTCGGCAATGCCTGAAAGCTTCGATGCATACACCGAAAGAGAAGAAGAGACGATGCAGCACCCTCGCAGTTGGGAACTCTGGCATGAACATGTCTTGGATATCGATATAGGTGCCTGGATTCCGCTGCTGCAGGGTGTGGAGGAGCTGGACAACAGTGTCATATGCATCAAAATGAGAACCAAATCTTCTCTCAAGCGCCGCATGCTTAGCCCTCCAAGCCTTGGCATAAGAAATTCTGTAGTTGAACCTGGCGAAGACTTTTGTCTGGACTGCCTTCACTTCCATAGCTTTGCCCTGCACTATCTCATCGTAAAACAACCGAGCAATAAGCGTGGATGACAGGTTGGCATGATCTTGAGGGATGCAGGGAATAAGACAAGTGTGATTAACTAAGTCACTTATCACCCAACTTGTGCCATACTTAGGGAGAAAGCCGTGCACCCTGGCAGGATAATCTGCGTTCTTGCATACCACTGTCAGGAATTTCTGACTGGACACCTGAGCTGTGAAAACCCCTTGCGTGGACATTGCCCAATTAATTATTGCATCCTTCAGGGCTTGCTTGTTCGGATACATAGCACCCGTCGCAATATTGTTCTGGTGATATTGCCAGGCTGAATCATGTCCATCATTCACGGTCATTGCAGATGAGAAGTCATGATTCCATGATGCAGGATTCGGGACCTCCTCTGCATTTTCTTCTTCATCTGACTTGTCAGAATCATCGGCATGACCCCTTTCAACATTGGTGTCTTCTTCCATCTAGTCCTGCATGTGCCCATCTACCTCGTCAGCGTCCACCTCGCCATTGTAATCACCATCGGCATTTCCTCCTTCTACCTGACTACTCTGCCCTGGTTCATAACCATAAGCATTTCCTCCTTCTACCTGACTGCTCTGTCCTTGTTCGTAACCATCATCTCCAGCATTTGACATAGATAACTGCCTCCCTACACTGCTATGACCAGGATCGTAGCCACCCTCGCCTTCATGTGCAGTGACCTCCTTCATGATGGGAAGCACTAAAGCAACATGATTGCATCCCCTTCGTTCACAACCTTGTAACCACCGCACCCAATCGGAGTCTCGCTCTATTGGCCTCAAATAAAAGTAAATTATTGAACTTGACCGTGTCCACAATGCATGAACACCGACGGTGTGTGTTTCAGTATCAAGACCTAAACTTGCCGCAATCCATTCTTTCAACTGACTAACAGACCATGTTTGAGGTGCGCTCATTGGCACCTCTATGTGAGTAAATTCACTCATATCTTCTCCCATCTCAGTTGTTTGGACAGTACCAGGACCGTAGTAAAATCTGAACTTCACTACATCGGACATCTCGGCTCACCTATTTTTTCTTCAACAACGAAATACAAATATTAAGCAACAACTTGAAATACCCCCACTAACAAATATTAGACATGTCTATATATTAGCTAGCTATATATTACAGAATATTAACGGAGCAACTAATACAATTCACACACCTACAAGTATATTACGAATATTTGCCGGAGCAACTACAAATATTGACAGATTAATATATTTTACTGGACTGCCTATATTACGGACCTTTTTTTGGAGCTACTACAAATACTGACACTCCTAAATACTTGACATCCACATATAGTACGGAATATTACCGGAGCAACTACACATTTTTAGACAACTAATTAGTTGACATCTAAATATATTTACGTATACTACCGGGGCAAATTACAATCGCACGCACACGTAATTTATTCCACATCGAAACATATTAACAAATACTACCGGAGCACCTACGAAAAATAAAATGTTTGTTGAAATATACCCTTGAAGCGTGCGTGCGAACGAAGAATGACAAACGGTGGCCACCAAACTGCCGGAGCTTCACCTCCACCACATTGCCCCAACTTCACCACCACCACCTCCACCAAAATTCTCACCACGACCACCACGAGCTACCCCATCAGTAGATCGAGACCTCTTTTGGCTGCCCTAACTAAGTTGAATCCATTCACGGTGCCAAAACCGTAAAAAAACTGGCTCACTTAGGTCTAGAAATTGGAGGCATTTTCGTGTAGAGAGAGGAAAAGGAAAGAACAGAAGAAGAACAGAAGCTCTCGCGTGGAGCGTGGAGGAAAATGAGGATAAGGACGTGATACGTCTCCAACGTATCTATAATTTTTTATTGCTCCATGCTATATTATATTCTGTTTTGGACATTATTGGGCTTTATTATACACTTTTATATTATTTTTGGGACTAACCTATTAACCGGAGGCCCAGCCCAGAATTGCTGTTTTTTTGCCTATTTCAGAGTTTCGCAGAAAAAGAATATCAGACGGAGTCCAAATGGAATGAAACCTTCGGGAACGTGATTTTCGGAACGAACGTGATCCAGAGGACTTGGACCCTATGTCAAGACATCAACCAGGAAGGCACGAGGTAGGGGGCGCGCGTACCCCCCTGGGCATGCCCTCCACCCTCGTGGGCCCCACGTTGCTCCACCGATGTACTTCTTCCTCCTATATATACCTACGTACCCCCAAACTACCAGATACGGAGCCAAAAACCTAATTCCACCACCGCAACCTTCTGTACCCGTGAGATCCCATCTTGGGGCCTTTTCCGGAGCTCCGCCGGAGGGGGCATCAATCACGAAGGGCTTCTACATCAACACCATAGCCTCTCTGATGATGTGTGAGTAGTTTACCTCAGACCTTCGGCTCCATAGTTATTAGCTAGATGGCTTCTTCTCTCTTTTTGGATTTCAATACAATGTTCTCCCCCTCTCTTGTGGAGATCTATTCAATGTAATCTTCTTTTGCGGTGTGTTTGTTGAGACCGATGAATTGTGGGTTTATGATCAAGTTTATCTATGAACAATATTTGAATCTTCTCTGAATTCTTTTATGTATGATTGGTTATCTTTGCAAGTCTCTTCGAATTATCAGTTTGGTTTGGCCTACTAGATTGATCTTTCTTGCAATGGGAGAAGTGCTTAGCTTTGGGTTCAATCTTGCGGTGCTCGATCCCAGTGACAGTAGGGGAAACGACACGTATTCTATTGTTGCCATCAAGGATAACAAGATGGGGTTTATATCATATTGCATGAGTTTATCCCTCTACATCATGTCATCTTACTTAAGGCGTTACTCTGTTCTTTTGAACTTAATACTCTAGATGCATGCTGGATAGCGGTCGATGTGTGGAGTAATAGTAGTAGATGCAGGCAGGAGTCGGTCTACTTGTCTCGGACGTGATGCCTATATACATGATCATACCTAGATATTCTCATAACTATGCTCAATTCTATCAATTGCTCCACAGTAATTTGTTCACCCACCGTAATACTTATGCTCATGAGAGAAGCCACTAGTGAAACCTATGGCCCCCGGGTCTATTTTCTATCATATTAATCTTTCAACACTTAGTTATTTCTGGCGCCGTCTTTATTTTGCTTTCTTTACTTTGCATCTTTATCATAAAAATATCAAAAATATTATCTTATCATATCTATCAGATCTCACTCTCGTAAGTGACCGTGAAGGGATTGACAACCCCTTTATTGCATTGGTTGCGAGGATTTATTTGTTTGTGTAGGTGCGAGGGACTCGTGCGTGGCCTCCTACTGGATTGATACCTTGGTTCTCAAAAACTGAGGGAAATACTTACGCTACTTTGCTGCATCACCCTTTCCTCTTCAAGGAAAAACCAACGCAGTGCTCAAGAGGTAGCAGGACGCAGGGAGCCGGGCCAGCCACGCGTGAGGTGGGGCCGCACCCTGTCGGCCAGCAGCAGGCTGATCGGCCAGCGGTAGGCTGACAGGGGCGCCCCCCGTGACCGCCCGCGCCGACAGCTCCCTCCCTCCCCCTCGCGACGTGGCCTGCCCAATGCGCGGCCGACACGTGGCAGGCGGGCCAGCTGTCGGCCAGCTATTGGCCGACTGCGCCCACTCGGCCTGCTGCGGGCTGACTAGGCCCAGTCGGCCTGCAGCGGGCCGATGGTGTATTATTTTTGAAAATTATTTTTTCGGCGTAATATTTGTGCAAATTAATAAAAAATGTATTATTTAAAAAAAATAAGCTAGTAGTGACGGGTCTTGGATCCCACTATTAGCACCGGCGGCGAGTTGGGGAGACATAGTTGCCGGTGAAAACCGAGCCGACTCTGGTCATGGCGGCGTCTACGTCGTTACCTTGATGAAGGCATCGTCAAGCAACTATCATCAACCTGCTCGTGCCGCTCCGGGAGAAATCCTAAGATCACCGGATCGGACGAGGGCGGTGCTGCGGTGTCGTGTTCCCTATTGGGGGCATCGTTTGTGGAGTGGCGCCGGATGGAAGGGGCGTGAGGTGGTGTGGCGTGCCTTCTCTCGCGACGATGACGGCGGGTCTCGGCGGCATGGAGTAGCGGGGTCTCGCTGGTTGGCATGTGATGATGGACGAGCACAGGATGGTGGCGTTGTCTGGCGTCGTGGTGGCGTCGACGGCAACTAGACCGGGCAAGGTAGATGCAACAGTACAGCACTGAAGATGGATTGGTGGCAGGTGGCTGCGGCGGCCTCATACCCGGCAGGCGTCCTGGTTGGGTGCCCCATACCCGGCAGGCGTCCTGGTTGGGACCTCAAGTCTTAGATGTTAGGTTTGGCTACGAAGTCTGTTTGGTATTAGGACCAGACTATCAGCTGGATAGGAGATAGCGACAAATGTTGCCTAGACGGTGGCTTTAGTCTTACTGTTGTACGACTTTGTAAGGTCTTGTGTGAATAATTAATAAAGTGGCTGCATGCATCGTCCAGATGCAGAAGCCGGGGGTCCTCCTTTAAAAAAAAAACATCATTGAATGAGATTACTGACAGAATCCACACACAACTTCCTGTTTATATTACACCAAAGTAGGGATATGTATGTTCAACCTCACTAGTGCCACTAAAAAGGAACATTTACTGCATCTGCTACTTTCGGCTTCTCAGGTTTCTACTTTTTACCATGCACCCCATGTTGCTGCAGAACTTGTGCTACCTCGTTGCTTTTCATTCACTGTTCATCTGCTGCTGCTTCGTTACTTTCCATTTACTGTTCGTTTGTTGATATATATCCCCAGCTGGTTTCTAGTTCAAATCTGCCACGATATCTTTACAGGTTAACTTGTGCTGATCTGCAATATGCTGAACTTTACAGGCATCACAAGCAACGTACAACGACAAACTGCAATGGACAAGTAGGGCTGCACCGGCGCCCATGGTGTCCCTTTCAGGAGGAACCTTGGGGGGTAGCTGACCAATTCCTAATGGATCTCGAGGCTTGCTGTTGCTCATGCACGCATTTCGAGCATCACCGGGGATCGTGCTCGGCGGCCGGGCCGGCGATGATGCACTGGGGATGTGTGGCCACCGAGAACATATGTGCCCTCCTCCGGTCCTCCCACATGTGGGAGGGAGCCCTTGGGTTCCTGGTCCACCTCCCCAAGTCTTGCTGCTGCTGCTGGAATCCCTGGACCAAAACCTTGATGCCGTTGAAAGCAAGGCGTGCGCCATTCATGCAATAATAACCAGTCCATAATTATTTAATGATTATTTGGTTGGCTGTGTTTATGCTGTTCTCTGATCAAACTATGAATGTGCAATGCAATGGCTCTGCAACATGGTACAGTACCACCGTACATGCTGAGGAAAGCTGTTCTTCTTGTCAGGAGCGAACTCTTGGACTCATCTGAGGTAGATTCTACAAAGAATTCATTCTATAAGACTACAGGCCAGTTGAGGTATGTTGATAGACAAACTTTGATTGTATATCCTGCAGTGCAAAGCCATTGTCAGGAAGCAGAGTAAAAGCTTTTTGTTAATGCTGCCTGGATTGCAAAAGCCAGGGAGGGGAATAAAGAAAGAATGGAAAGCAAAAGAGGAAGAAAAGCCCTGCAGTGATCTTTTGAGAGGGCAATTGGCATGTATATTGGGGTTTGCTCCTGCTAATTCCCATAGGGCTTTTCATGGAAAGCCTGGCTAGGTATATGCAGAGTCCCTTTGCGTGCATGCTTGCCGTGGGATATAATCCCTAGGTTTATTCCCAAGCAAGTCCAACTTTATATCCTTTATCCACCACAACTCACCGAGAATATTCCACCATTAGGCTTTTCATCTTTTGCATGCCTACTGCCGCATCTTTTGCCAAAAGCATTTGGTTGGGATCCATTCCAAATATTGGCTGCAGGCTCTAGTTACTAGTATGTCAACCATATGTATGTAAATATAGCTAGTTGTAAAGGTCTAAACACCCGGTAAACATCCTATACCGATGTGTGAGATTAAAGACACCTACAGGTTGATGATTTTCTTTCTTCATAAATCAAGATGGAAAAGAAAGGATCCAGATTTTTTTTCCCCGAGGGACTTGATTATTACATTGCGGACTGATCAAGAGAGAAAAACATGTGCCTCTTATCAAGAAATACTTTTCCCGGACTGTAGTAATTGCATTGGGATTAAGAAAGAGAAGATGCGATGAGGGCGACAGGGCCAGTGTGGGACACATGAACATGATGCTTGTCAACGCACGGCAGCAAAGAAGCTCCCCGGGCCCTTTTCCCTCTTCCTCATCTTTCTCAAACTACGCGCTCGATCAATTCTAGGGATTGCACGCACATGCATATCGCCGGCCAGCCAGCCATGGTCCCAGGGATCAGGCTCGGACTCCCATATGCATGAGCTAGCATGACACTATATCAGGCTGGTCATAGTGGGGAGGGATTGAGATCAGGTGACTTGCCATGGGCGAGTCATTGATGAACAGTATGGTGACATTCCCCCTTGTCTACACCGTCAGATCAAGAATCAATGGACAGATCTCCTGAACAATGAGCAACTAGAGTGCATATCTACCGTGCCTGGCTACAGGACCCGTGCTACAGGACCGGTGTACTGTACGCGGTCACAGTGTTTCTTTGCTACAGGGCATCATCTAGGCTCTTCATTCTTGATCCAACGGCCATGTTACATGGTGACATGCTATGGGCATGTCACTGGATCCCTGTCCGGTGGGGAGTAACTTAGACTAGTAACATGCATATGTTACTAGTCTATGTTACTACCTCTATAGTGCATAGTATCATAAGTGGTCTCATTTATTGCCATGCATGACATACATAGTAGTCTCACATTTATTATGTTACGGTATCTACCTATGTTACTATAACCATCTCTCTCTTCTTTAATTGCCTGCCACATAAGCATGTTTGCGAGTCCCAAGTGCATGATACTACTTATGTTACCCCATTATGGCTAGCCTTAGATTTCATATGCATGATGATCATCATTATGCATGCATGCATGCAAGCAGATGCAGATGCAACGAATACATGCATGCACTCTTCTTATCATATCTAACCAGAGTGCTCCCACCCCGACCCGTCCTCTCCCCTCCCTTGTTGGCTATGTGTCCAACGTGTCTAGAACACTAGAACTACAATTGGATTTGGTGTCGGAATAGGACACTTGTCATTCAGACATACTCCCTCCATCCGGTGAAGAGTGTACATCTAGAAATTTTAAGACAACTTATGGAGTTGTGTAAATAATGCATTGGAAAGGTGCAAGCTACCATCTCTCTCCTCTTTAATCACCCAACCCCCAATGAGCTAAGTGCATGTAGAAATTAATAAGACCATGTGTAGATTGCTATTGGTCTTGATTACCGTGTGATGAGGGAGAAGTATTTTTTCTCACTTTAAAGTGCATTGGGAAGATAGAAGTACACTCTTTTATGGATAAATTTTGAAGCTAGATGTACACTCTTCATCGGACGGAGGGAGTAGTATATATTCCTCTGTAAAGAAATATAAGAGTGTTTAGATCACTGAAGTAGTTATTGAATTCATGCTCCAGCCAACTTATCCAAAAGTCCGAACTCGGATACCATATTGAATTAATGCTCCAACCAACTCATCCAAAAGTCCCAACTGATGGAGGGACGTGGGCAATATATTTTAACAGTAGTGACTAAATGCTCTTATAGTTCTTTACGGAGGGGCACAGCTGGAAATCGAACCAGCAATCTCCCGTACCAAACATACTACACTAACCACACCGACAAGGTAAATTTGTTGCTCAATAAGCATCGCTGTTCTTTATCAACCCTAAAGCGCTAGTGGAATTAAATGAGCTGCAATCTATGCGGCCCGTTTTCCACAAGTTAGTTTTTTATTTATTAGAAATTACAAAAATATTCAAGTATTATATAAAGTGTTCATGCTATTAGGAAATGTATTTCTAGTTTTAAAATGTGTTCATGCTATTAGAAAATGCATTTCTAGTATTGAAACGTGTTAATGCTATTAGGAAATGTATTTCTAGTTTCAAAAAATGTTCAAATGTTTCAATAAAGTTTATGTGTTTGTTAACGGATATATTTTTGAATAAAGATAACCTTAAGAATATGTGTGGAAAAATAACTAGTAGCCTAGTGCGCCCCAGGATTATAGATCCTCAAATGAACAATTTTAAAATTATACATGCATTTTTATAATTGAAGAATTATTTTATTTACACGATTGTCTAAATGATACGTAGATATTTTCAAAAATTACACTAACATGTTTTAAAATTATACATACACTAACCTGCGCCGGCGCCGACGCCCTGGGCCATCATAGACATACCGGCTAGGAAGGACCGATCCATGCCGATACACCTAAGGGAGGAGAAGCAAGTGCCCCGCCGACGTCGGCGCAGACACGGATTCGCCCGGCCGCGCCCTCTGGCAACTGCGAGGGAGGAGGAGGAGGGAGGGGTAGGAGGGTTCGGCGTTGGCGGCTAGGAATCCCTCCCCGTCGCACGCGGGGGCGACGAGGAATGGGGAGGGGTTTCAAGGGATCGTTCAAATGGACTGGAATTTGACATAATTCCAAGAACACTATGTTGTAATAAATACGCAAAATGAAATCTTCCATCAAACCGCATACTGAATTACTGATGTCTCATGCATGTTGGATACCCAAAAAGTTACTGATGAATAAGTTCCTAACATGTAAAAAAAATATGACCATCTTTGTCATTTTTCGATAAAAGGATGCGTTTATTACTTTATAATGTAACATCAAGCGGATACAAAGAATGATGATCAGCACCAAGCCTCTGCATAGATAAGATACACACAATGAAATAACAACAGTCTGAGAACAGAAATGATGAAAAACTGACATATCGACAACAGTAAAATTAAATAGGACCAACACTCTGCCTATATCGAAGAAGGTGGTGTACCGATTCGGAGATTATGTTGTCATCCATGTTGGATAAAAACCTTCAACATACGCGTGCTAAACGTAGCTAGCTAGTACGTGCATCCAACATGAAGAAATTAGCACAACGTACGGATCATACATGAAGGTGTCATCCATCGACATTTGGCCAGGCATCTCTCACAGAGAAAAAAAAAAACAGAAAAGCAAAGGTTGGATCGATCCACGCATAATCCATATATGATCGACGTACCCTAATGTGTGATAGGGAAATTAAGCGTCTAATTAACATGAATTCAAGCATGAAGATAACCATTGACATCAAAAAGGTGTTCGTGTGGCTAGCCTAGAAGAACAGGCTGTGGAAGTGTGGATGATAGATAAGCTGGCGAGGTGTCAATTACCACACCCTTCGATTTGCCTGCCTTTTGTTGTCAGAAGCCGGTGGAAAACCGGGCGATCACATGTGATCTGCCGTAACAGTACTTTGCATGTTCCATTTCTCATTCTCAAAATGCAAAAGACGCACATAACTTGTGTTCTTGAAAAAACAATCATGGACAAGAGCTAAGGTAACGAGCGCACACAAAGCTAGTTTTTGGCTGTCAAGTCTTCGGTGGTCATCTTGTTGATGAGTTGTTGGTGAGTCCCTAGAAGTTGTGGCTCCACGGCTCGTTCACCGGCGGCAGCCGGCCGAGGTACTGCCTGGTCAGGTCGGTGGCGCAGCAGGCGGTGGTGGGGCCGATGGAGCGTCCCTGGTACGCGGCGGCGCACAGTGGCACCGGCATCTGCAGCTCCTCGACCTCCCCGGCGTTGTCGACGCCTAGGAAGTCCCTGGTGAGGTGGCGGCCACCGGCGTGCATGGTCACCGAACCTTCTGGGGTGAGCCGGAAGCTGACCGTGTCGGCGCTGACGGTCGAACCGCTGCCGGTGGTCATAGGGAGGTCATCAAGGTATGTCAGGGGCTGGAACGGAGGGAGCACCTGGTGGTGGTGAGGTTCTTGGGAGAGAAACATGAGGGGGTTAGGGTTTTGAGCGTGAGGAGGGCTTGAGAAAGGGAGAAAGAGTGGCGAGCTGTTGCTTGGCATGAGCATATTGCTGATGTCGTTGCTGCTGCCGCCGCTGTTGTTGTTGCAGGCGGTGGTAGTGGTGATGCTGTTGTTCGCAGCTGCGATGAGCCTTGCACTCTCTTCGGCTAGGGCGTCGCAGAAGGCCCTGTGGGTCAGCAGGCTGTCCTTCCTGCATGCATGCATGGAGGCGCACGTTAACACATATAGGATGACATGAAATAATCAGCCAAGTAGTTCAATTTGTTGGCTAACACACTCGTATATATGCATGCATGCATGAAAAATTGAAGGTGTATTCGATTATTTCTTTGAACTGTGTAGTATTTAACTTTGTTGAAGAAAAGTTCCTGCCACGTGAGAGAGGGAGAGTTATGATGGAAGTCAAGGATTCGCATGCAGGTGATAGCTGGAGATGTAAATTCCATGATGGTTCCTGCAGCCAGCTGCAGGTTTGTGTGTTCATACAGTATTGTGCATCTTCGACAGTTTTTCTAACAGGTCCCCACCATGCATGTACCATTTACGTACAGTGCTTGCTTGAATCTGCACCTTCAACCCCCCTTGCTAATGCAGGGAGTGTGTGCCAAGAAATGGAAGTATGAAAACGATCCTACTGCAGGGACAGGCTGCCTACAAATGCCAAGTGTTTCATCAATGCCTCTTGGTTACATGCATACCATATATAGGCAAGCTTTGGGCAGGGCCTCGTGCTTTGCACAGCCAAAATTAAGTGCTTGCTGCAGGATGGTGATATATTTTTGACCAGGAAATATTTGATCGCGGTTTTCAAGGGAAATGGGAATTCGAAAATTGCAGGTTGAGCATGTAATCATGTAGTATGAACACATTAAGTGAAAAGGGAAGCCCTACGTGACTACGTCTAAGTGACATGCAGCGATCGATGAATTAATTGATTATATGAAAAAACTTTGAATTAATTTCAAATGTATGTGTCTACCGCATGCAGTGAATCCCTTTGTAACATCTATCCTGGTGAAATCACCGACTATCGTACTGCCGGTGCCGGCCAGGTACGTTACGTACCATGAGAATTCAGATAAAAGTTCAGAGATCCTAACGAACGAACGAACAGAGATGCAAAGGGCAGCTGTGCCGAAGAATCCAGCAGCTTGAGATACATGCGTACGTACCTGGAGAAGAGGATGCCGCAGTCGCAGCGGTACTCGCGGGTGCCGCAGTTCTTGACGTGCGCCTTCCAGTCCGAGTGCACGGCGTAGCGCTTGGCGCACCGCTCGCACTTCCACCGCTTCTCGCCGTGCTTCCGGGAGAAGTGCTTCTTGATGCCGGTGAGGTCGCCCAGCGCCCGGGCCGGGTCGTGGTGGACGCAGGTGGGCTCGGGGCAGACGTACACGCGCTTGCGCGGCGCGCCGGAGCCGTCGCCGCCGGGCCTGGGCAGCAGCACTGTGCGCTGCCGGAGCTTCCACGGCAGGTTGTGGCCGCGGCGGTGCAGCTGCAGGTTCTGGTCCCGCTGGAAGCCCTTGTTGCAGATCTCGCACACGAAGCGGTTCGTCGCCACCAGCGTCCGCGGCGACAGCGCGATCACCTCCGCGCCAGGGTCTGCCGTACGTGCGTTCCATCAGAGAGAGAAACCACAAGAACAAATTAATTCCCTAATCAGCATGCTTGACGAGAGAAATCAACACATGCAGCTTGAGGATTTCAGGGAGAAGTTGATGATCTAGGTCTTGGGTAACTTTTCATACCTGGGTTGCCGGGCTGGCTCCTCTTCCTCTTGGCCCTGGCGGGCTCCTCCAACCCCAGCAGCGGCGGTGCCGGCCTCGGTAGCAGCGGCGTCGGCGTCGCCGCCGGCGCGAAGAGAGGGCTGAGCAGGACATGGCTGCTGAAGCCGAGGTCTCCGCCGTGGGAGCTGGATCCGGTGGCCTCGTGGTGGTCAGAAGAGAGATCACAGAGCATCATGTTCACTCTCCTTCTGGTCTCTTTCTCTTTCGCCTCCCCTTCTCTCTCTGTCTCGAGGTGGATAAGTGGGCTCGAGGCTACCACTGATGAGATACTGCTAGCCCAGCTTCTGCGCAGACTGCGTGTGATGGCAGGAGACGGTGGTGGTACTGGACTACTGCTAGTGGGGTGAATACGACGAGGGGGAGGAGCGCTAGGACAGGAGAAGCGATCCGGTTGCAGGAAAAGGCGTCAGAGAAGAGGATGTGACGGAGGAGGGAGGGGTGAGGGTGAGGCGTTGCCTTCTGCAGGCTACTGTTGCCGCAGCCAGCCGGAATAAGAAGGGCGTGGCGCAGGCGAAAGCTAGCAAGGTGCAGTGCAGTGCCCGGCCCCCGCTCTCGACTAAAAAGCTAGGCACGCCCATCCTTGCTTTACCATAGTGGAAGCATGCACATCACAAACACATCACCAGGTTAAACATGTGGTGAAAACAAGAGTAAAATAAATAAATCTAATTCCACTTATCAACCAGATATTTGTCTCTTCATGCAAGCTTGATTTTGTGTAAGAAGCAGATTCATTTTCTGATAGAAAATGAATAGAATATGATACGACGTCAAAGTAGGCACGGCCCATGATCGATCGACCCTACATATAAATGGTTTATAGTTTTTCTCTTATGCTACTTACTGAAGCTTTCTTTGCTGTTTACCAGTGAACAAACGTTGCGCTTCTACAGTACTGCTAGTATTTTTTTCTCTATTACCGAAAAAGGCTTTCGCCCCGCTTTATATATAAAGCACAGATCACCAACAACTCAGTACAACACACGTCACCAACACACACGCACACACCCAAGGCAGGATACATAAACGCTGAGCGCAGCAACACCACCCCTAGCACTACAAGAGCCATCGGGGCCTCAACCGTGAACATGCCACCGCGAAGAGGAGAAGCTACATACGACGCTCCGTGGGCTCCAAGGCGGTGCCACCAGGAAGGTTACGACACCGAAGCGCCGCCACCGCCCGATCCAAGGATCAGGGTTTCCCCCAGAGCAACACGCCGGGCAGCGAGAGTCGCGGCGACGCCTTCAAGAATGGAACGAGCTTCGCCGTCGCGGGTCAGTCCGAAATAGAACAGGTTTTCACCCCGACCAATATTCACCGCCACCGAACGCTGCACCCTGGCTACCACGCCGCCTACACGGCCATGGCCACCAGGCAGCACCAAGTCACGGGCTTTGCCCAGGAGCACCGCGACACCACCACCAGGGCCGCCGCCCTAGAATCCATGACCTTGACGCCACCTCACCCGCCACCCACCGCTACCCCAACCAAAGAGACGAATGGAAAGGAACCGCCTTTCGCACTCCTGAGTAGTCCTCGGCGTCGAGACCCGAAGTCCGGCCAAACCTGGCCACCATCGACCCGTCCTGCTGTCGGGCGCGAGACGAGCTCGGTCCTGCTGCCGGGCGCGAGACGAGTCAGATCCTGCTGCCGGGCGCGAGACGGGCTCAGTCCTGCCGCCGGGCGCGAGACGAGTCCGGTCCTGCAGCCGGGCGCGAGACGAGCTTGGTCCCGTCGCTGGGCACGAGACAGGCGATGGGCGCTGCTGGGAGAGGGCCAACCCTCCGATGAAGGTAGCGCCTGAACGACGGGGAGAGGAATCGAAGGTCGTCAAGGGCGCTCACCGACAGGCAGATGCCGAAGAAGTCCAGCCGCCGCCGTGAAACGACCCAGACTACCGCCGTGGGCCACCACCACGCCGTGGCAGCCCACATCCACGCCGAGACCCCGAGGGACTGCACCGAGCCCCCCGCCGACGGCCCTGTGCCAGATCCAAGGAGCAGGTCGGCAACCGCCGCCGTCCCCTCCCGAATCCGCGACTAGGACGAGCTCCGGCCACCGCCCTGCGCCACCAGCCGGGTCCCCGGCGACAAATCCAGCCGGATCTGGCCGGAACCCGGCTCGCCCGCAACCGCCAGCACGCCGCCGCCGCGTCAGATCCGCCGCCCATCGCAGCCACGAAGGCCGCACCTTGAGCAGGATCCGCCGCCGCCTTCAGCCGCCGCTGCCGCTAGCCAGCAAGACGACGGCCTCCAGCCCACGCCGCCACAGCCCGCGTCGCCCGGCTGCCAGATCTGGCCGTTGCAGCCTGGGCACGCCCCGCCGTCGCAGTGCCCGCCACGCAGGCTGCACCAGCGCGCCGCCGCCGCCAGAACGCGGAGCCGCCACACCCGCACAACGCCGCGCCGTCGCGCCCACCGCCGCGCGACGCTCCGGCCCGAAGAAGCACGCCCGCGCAGACCCCTCGAGCAGGAGGACGCCAGCGCCCCGCCGTCGCCGGCACCGGTCGGGCTTTGCCCGGCCGTGTCCTCTGGCGGCGGCGGAGCAGGGGAAGAGGAGGAGGAGGGGGGCGCTCAACGGGATCTGGTCGCCCTCCCCGTCGCCTCGCGGGGGCGACGCGGGAGGGGTCGGGAGGTTCCTACCTGTCATTATTTGCCTGTACGCAATGCTCACATATTGCAGCAAGCCACTCTTTTCTCTATTTTTCAGTACTAGTATTGAAGATTACCACATGCGTATTCAGTGACACAGATATCATAATGTTGCTAATGGATGTAGTGAAAAATATATAAAAATATGGTAATATTGCTAATTTATGCGGTGAATTTGGGGGAGGCGTTTTGGCTCTCCGGAACATTTGCTCCCACGTGGACAGTAAACCTGAAAAAAAATAGTAAATGTTTTAGAAAATTATGATATTTTTGTGGATGTTCGTGTTAGTGTCGCAAGCATCCTTGGCAATTTTCATGCGAATTGGAGCAGCCGCATTTCATCTATGAAAAGAATAAATTTGGGGTGACATTTGGTGTTCAATTATTATTATTATTTGCACATGCCAAAATGTTTAACCTTTTTGCCGAAAAATTTCTAGCAGCATTTGGATGTGACTATGAACACATAGAGTTTCTGTTGGGATTTTTCTGGCATTTTGAAAATTATTTTTGCATGCAGGAGGACGTGCACCCGGGAGCCAAATTGGATTTTCAGTGAATTCGTTCTATTAGTGTTGCTTTAAATCTGCAGGAGTGAGGGTTAGTGTAGTGGATGGATCTTTGAGAACGTGGTTGACAACTTTCATGTCGATCGGTCTGGTTTATGGTTTTTCCTCTTATGTAATTATGCTACTTACATAGTGAAAGTTGTTTGTTCCTTAACCAGATTTAGTTGATTGGTGGCAACATGACTGGCTATCTGAGGTGTTCACACTGGACCTTGGACCAAGTTGTCACCTCTCGGTCGAGAATAGAGGCTGAAGACTTGACCGTTGTAAGTACTAACCCTGCCCCTCTTCACTTGCTCAAGTCTTGTCGTTCGAAGATTGGTCTAGTATATGAGAACACTCAATTTCTTCGATGCAGGTGTCGCTTGATGGGGGACCTAAATTTTCTTTTGTCGCATAATGGTTCCCTAAATTCTTAACTTTGAAGTATGGATGCCAGAGAGATTTTGTACCCACGCGTAATGGATATCCATACCCACAAAATATATGAGTAGGATATGTGTATGAAATTATGCCCATAGGTAACCCAATGGATACCCAGAATAAATTATTTAATGAAAATAACTCCTATGACATGTGAAGGGATGGCAATGGATAGGGTATAGGCGGGTAGAACATCCTTCTGCCCATACCCATACCCACTGAAAATTTCTACACCCACCCACTTCAATACCCGTGGGCATAAATTAGCACACATGCCCATACCCATCGAGTATTCTATACCCAATGGGTATCCAGTGGGCACACTATATAGCATTTAAAAATTAAAAGGTAGGGAAATAAGTTTAAAATTCAAGTGATGATGGGCGAGCAGTATAGCACTCGTGCGGCCTCCTCCAGTGGGTGGCCTCTTGTAGGCATGGTGGGAGCCCGGCGCAATGGGAGGCGGTGGCTAGAATGGGGGATCGCTGCATTGAGAGTTGGCAGGAGTCCGGTAGACAAGAGTTGGGATTTCATCTTTTCGAGGAGTCATATAGGACGTAGGAGAAGTGGCGAGCAGGTGATTACGGGCCTATGAGCTATAGCTGGTTAAAAACTACGAGATTTATGATGGGCCACAGGAATTGGATGTTGATATCACCGGGATGGCAGTTTTGCCCGTGGGTACGGGTACCCTACCCAAAAATAATGGCATGGGTGCTAATTCATGCCACGGGTATTAAAGTGGGTGGGTATAGAAATTTTTTATGGGTATGAGTATGGGCAGGTATGGGCAGAAGAAGGTTGTACCCGCCTATACCCTACCCATTGCCCCACATCGGCATTTAGTTGTCATGTGCTGGTGTGAAAATGTTTTACTATATGAATTTGCTAATTCTCGTCTAGACGAGAATTAACAAAGTCTCGTCTACTACTACACTACTTGATTAACCAAACAAAAAATAAAAGAAAAAAGCCATACGAATTACGGTGTAAAATTCTAGAAGTTAGATGAGATATGGTTATTCTCAGCTAGACACACCCCTTTACTGTATATTCTTTGAGTGACGTTTTGTTTTTGAAGTCTGATCTTTAGTCAGCTCAGCTATTGGCATCTGGGTGTGGGCCGGTTTAGTCATTTTTCCTGCCACTGTCCATTTACTGTTACCTTTTGGCCCGGGCCCCGTGTGATGATTGGTAGTAGTATCCTGGAACCTCTCTGTTGTTCACATGCATTTTTCTTGAGATATAAATATTGATAAACTTTACAAGGCATATCGATTGGGGTCATTATTTTCTAACTCGCATGATTTGGCTTAAGCCACTCAAAACTATTGTTTTTCAACAGCAATAGTTAAGCAGTGGAAATGCAAATAGGAACTAGATTCCTCACCAATAGTTGACGGTTGTGTGGATGGATAAAAATCTGCAAAGTTACTGCACCACTTTGAGGGTAATTTACTTTGTAAACACATACACACACATACAGGAGGAAAGGTTGAACAGAAATGACCAGTGTTCAGTACATCTGCATTAGATCCAACCAACCAGCAGAAGAGGAGCCCACGGAGCCAAAGAGAATAGGAAAACGGACACGAAATTCCCATCAGTGGGGGCCGTCAGATTCTCTCGCTGCACTTGATACACAAAAGAAGGAAAAGATTAAAGCCACAAGCAAGGAATTGAACAAGACCAGGCCCCTCTCCAGAATCAGAAATATTGGTAAGGAAAAGAATGCTTAATTAAGTGTGCGATCACACATCAAAGCCTGCGGAAAAAAGAAAGGCCGGCGAGAGTAGAGACAAGGGTAGATGCCTGATCTGACTCTTAAGCTTTAAGAGCACACACACTGGCTTTCTAGCTCTTAACACCTACACAAAATATACCACCTACAACAAACAGGAAGTGGTGTTTAAACATCAATCACAGTGTATGCATAATGCATGTGTGTAATTAAACTTAAGGCCAAAAGATGTAGTTGGAAAAATTAGGTCATGAAGTTGGGTAAAAATCAAAATTTAAAGAGGAACATCAATGAGATGTACAGTGGGCTCTGGGCCTTTTTATTTTAGCTCTTCCTTTTTTAGCCCTTCCTACGATTTCTTGGTGGTCTCTGACTGCACTGCAGGTCCAACAAATTAATGCTCTTGCCCAGAATAGCAGCGGAGAAATATATCCAGCGCTGATCATTTCAGTGTATGCAGGCCTGATCTATTGATGCTCATGACTTGAATTTTGCAACAACCGCACAAAGGGTGATGTAGAGAAGGAACAAATGTATAGTCAGTGGTTTTGCTGATTCTGCCCTTCTACATGATAGGTTACACCATAATGCTAGCTCTCGTCTTCTGCTAGTCTGGGAAAAAATTGTTAAAATTAAGTCCATGAAGTTCAATCATCTGTGTATGGTACTCTAGAGCTCCTAATGAATGAGAAGAAAACGCTTTTGTTGATATTAATATGTACTCCCAATGTAATACTATGTATAAGACATTTTTTTATCACTAATCGCCTTAATCATTAAGGATGTACTCCCTACAATCATCTTATATTTTGAGACAGAGGGAGTATAATTAAAAAGACATAATACAACCAGTGGCAAAGCCCATCGAAGCTTCAACGTCTCCAACCACCTGACACAGCCAGTACGGTCTAGCTAGACAACCCCTCCATGCACGTACGTCTGGTGATCCCATTTTTTCGACAAAGAAAATATATTAATATCGCGAAGATATCAATTACACCCGGCCTCTGTACTAACAAGATGTCCAAAAAAATCAAGGATACACATAGCCAAAAAAGAAAATAAGAAAACATAATAAAGAAAAAAGACCCGGCATGGTGAACAATCACTAGCAGCAGCAACACTCTAACCACATTTCATGATCCCATGTCTATGCTATCAGCTTCGTCTAGTTTTTCTTTTGTTACCTTGTGGTGTCTTTATATTCTGTTCCAACACCAAATCCAATTGTAGTTCTAGTCAACAAGGGAGGGGAGAAGATGGGTCGGGGTGGGAGCACTCTGGTTGGATGTGGTAAGAAGAGTGCATGCATGTATTCGCTGCATCTGCTTGCATGCATGCACAATGATGTTCATCATGCGTTTGATAGTGTCATGCTTCCTCATGCATATGGGAGTCCGAGCTTGATCCCTGGGACCATGGCTGGCTGGCTGGCGATATGCATGCATGTGCAATCCCTAGAATTGATCGAGCGCATAGTTTGAGAAAGAATGAAAAAGACCCGAGGAGCTTCTTTATTGCCGTGCGTTGACACGCATCATCTTCATGTGTCCCACACTGGCCCTGTCGCCCTCATCACGTCTTCTCTCTTTTACTCCTAAAATGCAATTACTTCCTCCATCTAGGTGTATACTAGTGTCATGCATATGACACTAGTCTAAATTATTACCTCCATAGTGCAAAGTAACATAGTACTCCTTTCATTTATTAGCTTGTAGACTTATCCTTTCTCTGGAAGCGCTATGTTACAGTAACATATTATGTTACTCTAATTAATTATATGACACATAAGCAAATTTGTCTTGAAATACGCTATGTTACTAGCTAAGTTACTCCCACTATGTCATAGTGGGGAGTAACGTAGACTAGTAATATGCATATGTTACCAGTCTATATTACTACCTTCATAGTGGGTAGTGTCGACATGGTAACATAGAGGGCTTCATTTAATACTTTGTAGACTTATTTTACATTGAGAACCGCTATGTGATGGTAACATATTATGTTACTCCATTTGCATCTCTCCTCATTAATTACTTGCCACATCATATTTCTTGCCTATGTGGCATGCATGTTACTAGCTATGTTACTCCCACTATGAGCAGCCTAAGTCATTTTAGACTAGCCACAATGGGTAGTAACATAGACTAGTAACATGCCCATGTTACTACCTCTATAGTGGGGAGTAACATATGTGTGGTAACATGCAACACTTCATTTATTAGGCTATAGACACATCTTGCCTTGATATGTGTGATGTTACTCAGACTAGCCACAGTGGGAGTAACTTCGGTAGTAACATCGAGTCCAACTCAGCAATTTTGCTTATGTGGCAATGAGTTAATGAGGAGAGATGTAGTACTAGTAACTTAGCTAGTTACTGTAACATCACATGTCCCAATGCAATATGAGTCTATAACGTAATAAATGAAGCTTTGCATGTTACCACACTTATGTTACTACCCACTATTGAGGCAGTAACATAGTCTAGGGAAATGTGTATGTTACTACTCTATGTCACTACCCATTGTGGCTAGTCTCATACTACTAGTAACTAGCTATGTTACTACTTTTCTCTCTTTCTTCATTTATTGTTTGCCACATCATCTACTTTATCTAGATATGTGTGATGTTACTACCTATGTTACTTCCATTGTGGGTAGTCTTAGGTTGTGCACCGCAACCAAGATGGAGGAAAAAAAAAAGAGAACTTAATGTTTATTTGCTAATTAATAGCATTGCATGCAATGAACTAACCATTGCATGTCGTGTTTGATAGTCTCAAGTCATTGAAAGCATGTACGCCTCACATCTCTTATTGGTTGATATGTCAAGAAACTAGAAACAAATTAGGAGTTAATGCACCGCACCTAAGTGTTTTGGGATTATTTGGTTTTCGTAAAGTGACTTAATTATACACCTAGGCGGAGGGAGTAATAGACAATGTCAAGTCTTAGGGGGTGCTTGTTTCCAGGGACTTTTTTGTGTAGGGACTAAAAAAGTCCCTGTTAGAGACTTTTTTACCAAACGGGAGGGACTTTTTAGGGACTAAACTAGGCATTTGGGACTAAATGAAGAAGACTCTCAAGGAGAGTCTTTTTGAGACTTTTTGGGACTTTTTCAATAATGCCCCTCCATGCACCCATTGGCCCGCCACCCCATGGTGTTGTTTGATTGTTATTTTTCTATATACTAGGGGCAACATGGTCATTTAATAACCTCTAGGAAGGGACTAGGGACTTTTTAGTCTCTGGAAACAAACAGGGAGGGACTTTTTAGGGACTAGGGACTTTTTTAGTTGGGACTAGAAAAAGTCCTAGGACTAGAGAACCAAACACCACCTTAATCTCCTTTCGACCAGACGGTTCATTCTGCTTAGCAATCATCAGATCAGCTCAGACTGCGAGCATTTGCATTATATAGCAGAATTTATGTGGCTCTAGAAATTACATGCTGGATTACAACTATAGTGTGGCTCTAGAAATATAAGACTTTTGAGGTCACTAAACCTAAAATGTCTTATATTTCTTTCCAGAGGCAGTATATATTTTTCTCTCTTGATTAGTCCTCAATGTAAAATCAAGTCGGGGGGGGGGGGGGGGGGGGGGGGCTGGCTCCTTTATTTTTTTTATCTTGATTGATTTATATGAAGGAAAAAAATCATCAATTTGTAGGTGTCTTTAATCTCACAGATGGGTATAGGATGTTTATGCCTTTATTAGCTAATTACATGCATATGGTTGACATACTAGTAACTAGAGCCTGCTGCCAACATTTTGAATGGATCCCAACCAAATGCTTTTGGCAAAAGATGTGGCAGTAGGCATGCCAAAGATGAAAAGCCTAATGGTAGAATATTCTCGGTGAGATGTGGTGGATAAAGGGCATAAAGTTGGACTTGCTTGGGAATAAACCTAGGGATTATATCCCACGGCAAGCATGCACGCAAAGGGAGTCGATCTGGATATACTTAGCCAGCCAGGCTTTCCAAGAAAAAGCTGCTCTATGGGAATTAGTAGGAGCAAACCCCAATACATGCCAATTGCCCTCTCAAAAGATCACTGCATGGCTTTTCTCCCTCCTTTGCTTTCCATTCTTTCTTTATCCCCCTCTTTGCCCTTTGCAATCCAGGCATGCCCCTCTTTTGCTTCCTGACACTTGCTTCGTGTTGTTGATTCTGACAATCAAAGTTTGTCATCAACATACCTGAACTGGCCTCTAGTGTTATATAACGAATTCTTTGATGTAGAATGTGCCTTGCAGCAAAGAAAAAGAAGCTGGATGAAGTACCTACCTCAGAAGAGTCCAAGAGTTAGCTCCTGGCAACAGTGATGATATGATAGATAAACAACAGCTTTCCTGCAAATGTATCAGCAGATGCGAAGCGTCAGAGAGTGGTACTGTACCATGTTGCAGAGCCATTGGCATGCGGTCAGGCACTTCATCAAGCTTGTCGGTATAGCCGATAGAGGTAGTAAAATAGGTGGCTTTGGGTTGATCCATATATTAACTTTGTCAGACTCTGTTGAATAAGTTAAAAAAAAATAGCTGCGTGCATCCTACGATGCAGAGGCCGGGGGTTTCAATCTCCAGCTCGGAAAAAAATGATGCAGAGCCATTCCATTGCAGATTCATAGTTTGATCAGAGAACAGCATAAGCACAGGCAACCAATCAATCACCAAATAATCATGGACTGCTTGAGTATTTGTGGGTGCCTTGATTTCAAGTGCATCAAGGTTTTGGTCCAGGGATTTCAGCAGCAACATCACGATTTGGGGAGGCGGTCCCTCCCACATGTGGGAGGAGGGCATATATGTTCTTGGTGGGCACACATCCCCAGTGCATCATCGCCGGCCCGGCCGCTGCCGAACACGATCCCCGATGATGCTCGGAAGTGCGTGCATGAGCAACAACAAGCCTTGAGATCCATTAGGAATTGGTCAGCTACCCCCAAGGTTCCTCCTGAAAGGGACACCATGGGCGCCGGTGCAGCCCTACTTGTCCATTGCAATTTGTCGTTCTACGTTGCTTGCATGCCTGTAAAGTCCAGCAGTTGCAGATCAGCACAGGTTAACCTGTAAAAGATATCGTGGCAGATATGAATTAGAAACCAGCTGGGGGCCTGGGGCTATATATCAACAGATGAACAGTCAATAAAAAGTAACAAAGTAGCAACAGATGAACAGTAAATGGAAAGTAACAAGGTATAGCACAAGTTGTGCAGCAACATGGTAACCTGAGGAGCCAAAGGTAGCACATGCAGTAAAATATAGTATTTTTTAGCGGCACTAGTGAGGTTGAACATACATATCCCTACTTTGGTGTGACTACAGGAAGTTGCATGTGGATTCTGTCAGTAATCTCATTCAATCATACGTGGAAATATTACAGCAGTACCATTTTTCAATGAATGATACCCAGCAAACCTCAACTTGAATTCAACTCTTCTTTTTTTTATCATGTGTGTAGCAATTGATACATCCACAGGAAACTATGAGTATGCTTAGGTACAATGTTTCCCTATTCTTGATTATGGACGAGCTTGTTTCTTTCGCATTTCCCCCCTTGAATGTACATAACCGGAAAGGTCGAAACAAATGCAGCATAACACGGTGAGATGCTCTTGGATTTGCAAGTGATGATGTAAAATGGCTACTTTTGAGGTGGAGTGTTTGCAATCCTCCAAGAATAAGGCTCCAAGATTCCCATGACCCTCGACCCAGCCACGTCGCTAGCAGGGACAACAACTAAGATTTCTATCAGATCTTCCTTGCTCAGCTTTACCTTTACAACCTCGAAGTTATCATCAAGGTTCTTTCCTTCTAAACCAACTGTGACTATTTAAATCAGCCATGACAAAACTTAAGGGTCCTAAACAACATTATACCAAAATAGGGTTTCCCCCCGCTTTGTATACAAAGCAACCAACCAAGCCGTACAAGGATAGGTGCTGGGGCGGAAGCAACACAGTCACACCCAAAAGAAACGACAGAGAAAGAGCAAAAGAAACAAATACCGACAACGGCGGATCAACGAAAACGAAGAAGCCTCGCGATCGCTGCGCCCACCGGGATCTTCCACTAGGCTCCAAGACTCCGAAACGCCGGCACCTATCAACACCTCCAAGAAGGATCGCGACGATGACGACGCTGCTGCCAAGGGTTTCCCCCGGTACACGACGAGGCGAGAGGAAGGGTAGCCCCCGACGCCCTCCCGGAAGGTCAGGTGGCACCCACAGGCGCCACCGCGCCGGTGTCAGCCAAGCCGACAGGGGTTTCCCCTGATCCCAACCCGCACCTCGGGCGCTCCGGAGCCAGCCACCAAACCAACCACCACCCAGCGCCACATGGTCAAGAGGCCCCCACGCCGTCTCACCACGACACCGCGAAGTGAGGACAACACGGCGAAGAATCAGAGCCGGGACTAGGGCATCAGCACCGTCGGCACGCGGGAGGGCCCCACCTCCACCGTCAGCGACGGTAGCCGTCCGGACGCAATAGCAGGAGCACACCAGGCCCGTAGGCCCACAGGCCCGGCCAAGCCCTCATGGGCCCGTAAAGCTCCCGCCCTCGCGCTGCTGCCGGCACGCCGCCGGCGCCGCCGCCCACATCCGAGTCGCTCCTCCTCCACATCGAGCCGCAGACAGCGAGGCCACATCGGCGCCGGCCCGCTAGGACCCAAATGGGCCCCTAAGGGTCCAGATCTGGGCCGAGGTCGCTCCGCCGTGCACCAGTGCCACCAGGCCACCCCGCCGCCAGGAGGCAGCGCCACCACCGCGCCAGCCGCCGGCCCCCACCACCAGGACGCCGGACCACCGCCAGCCGAGCTGCACCTGCCGCCGAGCCCTGCCCCGGGAAGAGCGCTGCGCGCGGGGGAAAAGAAGGCCCGCCGCCGCCGAGCCACCTGACCAGATCCGGGGGCGCCGTCCGGCGGCGGCGGGGGAGGGAGAACGGAGCGGTGGGGGCGAGGAAAGGATGCGGAGGAGCCGTCCCGGCCGCCGCCCGGGGAGGCGGCGCGAGGCGGAGTCGGGAGAGGTTTTCTGACTAGAATTTCCTAAACAACATTATCAATCAAGAACATTACCATAGTACTGGAGTTCTCTTCCTCCCTTGAAATTAACAAAAAGAATATATATTAAAAAAATCCTTGGATCCGATACATGGAGGGCAGTATCAATGCAACACCTACTTCTCAGTTCTCACCCATATTTCCAAACTACATCATAAATTTCACAAGGCGTGTAGAGCTGTTCTAGTGAAAAAACAAACAAAAAGCTTCTATGGGAGATCACAAAAAAGAGAAACATTCAAGTAACAATGAATGATAGACTGAAATGCAAAAGAATGAATTAGAATCGTAATTTACAGTCCCTAGCAAGTGCAACAAACTGTAGTTCTGCAAATAAGTACATCTATCCTCTTACATAAATATACATTTATCCTAGATATTTTTCAAACCTATCCCTTTTTCCCTGAAGCCAAGAATCAAAACAACATTATGCAGGTCTTTCTAAACTGACACCATACGTGTTAGCAAAGACAGGACCGCATGTGAAAGCATATGCCTATTCTTACCGGCAAGTATTATATGTGCAAATTGGGATAAATTCGGCTATTGTGTTGAAAAAAAAAATCAGAAATTGAATTGTTAAAGTTAAAAATATCTCCTCTCTTGATCTTTAAAGCCTTTTCCACTATGGTCATGTTCAATAGACATTGAATATTTAGCATAACTTGTATTCTATCTCAAACAAGAATTGAACAATAGATCTATTACTCATTCTTACAACAAAACTGACCGCCATACAAAATAACAGGCTACAACAAATCTTGTGACAGAAGCTAGATAGTAGAAATCATACATCTTTTTCAAAACAATGGACGTTGTTGGCTTGGAGCTCCTGAACCTGTTGTTCGCAAGAGTCCAGCTCAAATACCAGCCTCTTGTTATCGTCAAAGACGCATAGTAGTCGATCTCCCCTGAAATCCTCCTCATGGGACATAGTATGTTTAGTTGAGAAAAGTGTGATAATAAGTATTAAGAAAAAGGGTTTTCCCCCGCTTTATATTATAAAGCAACGAACCAAGCATCCAACACAGCAGTACAGAGTACAAACAAGTCGTAAAGTCATGCTGGGGGCACAACAAGACAAGCCCCAAACAAAGCTAAAAAAGCTAATCCGGCTCGGGAGGTGGTGGCGGTGGAGGAGCAAATGCCGACGCCGAGGAACGAAGACCTGCTGCAATGATGTTGTCGATGACGTCTCGGTCGCGCCGCTTGCTAAGCGGTCTCCAGAGCTGTAAGAAGCCATGCATTTTATAGATTGCATCAGTCACACGGCATGGAATCATGCGCTCGATGACTAGTTTATTGCGGGTACACCAGAGGGTCAATGCCAGGGTACCCAAAGCTACCCAAGTGGGGGCGCGACTAGCGCTGGGGAGCCTAAGGACCTCCCCAAACAAGTCCGGGAGGTTGTCATGGCACCAATTGCCGCCAACCACCTCCCGAAAGCAGCTCCAAAGAAACTGCGCCGCAGGGCACCGGAAGAAGATATGGTTGCAGTCTTCCGGTACCAAACAAATGGGGCAGAGGCCATCCCCATGGCCATTACGTTTTCTGACCTCCGTGCCCGAGGGGAGGCGGCCTCAGACCCATTGCCAGAGAAATATGCGGGTTTTCAAGGGGAGTTTGATCTCGCAAAGTACCGATAGCTCCACCGGGCCAGGGGTGGGAACAATCGCCTGGTAAAGGGATCTAGTCGAGAATCGACCACTTGGCTCGAGATGCCAAGACAACGAGTCGGGTTCTAGGGAGGGGGAGTGGAGGGCAATACACTCGAGCAATTCATCCCATTGCTCGAGCTCCACCGCCCCGAAGGTACGGCGGAAGGCAATAGCGCCCAGGTCAGCTAAAGCCACCGCCACCGAGAGCTGAGGGCGGACACAAATCGAGAATAACGCGTAAAATCGTTCTGCAAAGGGACGGGTCCCGGCCCATCTATCCAGCCAAAATAGGGTGCCGGAACCGGTGCCCACTTTAATGGAGGTCCGAATGCGCAAGACCGACATCAGACGGATCACCGATTGCCAGAATTGGGACCCTCCAAATCTAGGGGCGAAGGCCAGCGGTTGCCCGCGGAGGTACTTTGCCTGGATAATCTCAAGCCAAAGGCCGCCCTCATCGGCCTGAATCCGCCAAAGCCATTTGGAGAGGAGGGCAATATTCACCCGCTTGGAAGAAATGACCCCAAGGCCTCCTTGGCCTTTAGGCTTATAGATCTCAGACCATTTCACCATGTGGTACTTCTGTTTATTGTTCTCTCCAGCCCAGAAGAATCTGGAAAGGAGTTTGGTGACCTCATGATGCAGGGATTCATGTAGACTATAGAATCCCATGACGTACATCAGTAGGCTAATAAGGGAGGAGTTCATCAAAATCACTCGAGCGGCTTTGGAAAGACATCTCCCCTGCCAAGGCTCCATCCGAGGTTGGAGCTTGGCAATTATCGGGTGGAAGTCTTTCTCCAGTAGACGCGTGTCACTAATTGGCATGCCTAGGTAAGTAGTCGGGAAGGACCCCAAGCGGCAATTCAAGCGATTGGAAATTCGCTGAGCTTCTGCCTGAGAGTATCCAAGGACCATCACCTCACTTTTGGCGAAGTTAATCGTGAGGTCCGACATCTCCTGAAAGCAGAGGAGGAGGAACTTGAGGTTCTGGATGTCCTCGTCCGATCCTTCCACCATCATAATGGTGTCGTCTGCATATTGGAGGTGGGTTAGACCTCCATTGGCCACGAGATGGGGGCAAATCCCCCTAATGTGGCTGGCTCGTTTGGCCAAGTCTAGGATCGAAGCCAGGGCATCGACCACAAGGTTGAAAGAAAAGGGGAGATCGGGTCACCCTGCCGTACTCCTTGGCCAGTCATGAAGTAGGCCCGATCTCCCCATTAATGTTCACCGCTGTACGACCGCTCGTTACTAACTGCATCACCCGGGCAACCCAGTGGGAGTCGAATCCACGCTTGAGCAACACCTCCCGAAGGAAGGACCAATGAGCGGTGTCGCATGCTTTATGGAAGTCAATCTTGAAGAACACAACACGAAGGTGCTTGCTCTTGACCTCATGGATGACCTCGTGAAGAATGAGGATCCCATCCAGAATATACCTGCCTTTCGTGAAGGCCGACTGGTTCGGGTCGTGGATCCGGGGGGCGATTAGGGCCGCCCTAGTGGCGTACCCCTTCGCCAAAATCTGGAATATCACATTGAGGATTGTGATAGGGCGGAACTGCCTAATGTCCGCAGCTCCCGACACCTTGGGAATCAGGTAGATGATCCCGTAGTTAAGCCGGGACATGTCTAATGTCCCCCTAGAGAACTCACGGAACAGGTCAAGGATGATCTCCTTGACCATCGGCCAGAAAGCCTGGAAAAAACGGACCGGCATTCCATCGGGACCTGGGGCCGAGGCCGGGTTCATGGCTTTGACAAAGGCCTCCACCTCTGCGGCATCAAATGGGGCGAGCAGGGCCGCATTCTCGTCCGGGGAGATTTGTTGGTTAGGCGACGAAATATGGTCAGCAAGGGCGATACCACCCCGAGGGCGCCCTGCAAATAACGACTTGTAGAAGTCGTCGACCAGCAAGCGGATAACCTGAGGGTCTTGAAACAGCTGACCTCCTTCCCATAAGAGGGGAATGGAGCATCGTCGCCTACGACCATTCGCGATGGCCTGGAAGTAAGCTATGTTGGCGTCACCAAACATCACCCAATTTATAGAGCCTCGCTGGCGCCAAAATTCCTCCTCCTTGGAATAGATCTCCATGAGAGAATCTTCCAGATCGTATCTATGAGCCCACTCCTCCGCAGAGATCCCTGAAATATATGTGCGGAGGTCAAGGGCCTGGATTTACTCGAGGAGGGAGGCCTTCTGGATCCGAAGGTCCCTCCCAATATTAGCACCCCATCCTTTCATGAACTTCCTGGACCGCTTGGACAGGTGTTGCCATTCGTCCAGGATCGACATCTGCCTACGGGGCTCGGCTAACGCCGAGACCCAGTGAGCCTGGACGGCGGCCATAAAGCCTGGCTGCCAGAGCCAGGAAGCTTCCAAACGAAACCGCGGGGGAGGGGGGGTCTCTCATCTCTAGACGACAAGAGAAGCGGAACGTGGTCAGACCCAATGCGGGTAATAGCCTGGAGAGAGGACAAAGGGAACCGAAGCTCCCAGTCAGGGGAGACAAACACACGGTCCAGCACACTAAGGGTCAGGGTAACCTGTCGATTGGTCCAGGTAAATCTCGCCCCGACCCTGTCGAACTCTAGAAGCCCTAAGTTTGCAACCCAGTCGTTGAATCGATGAATCTCCGCAAGGTCGACAAGCGATAATAAGTATTGGGTGAGTATGTTTAGTTTCAGTAGAAAGATCGAGCCTAGGAGCATCTATTTTGTGTGTCGTTGTGTATTGCAGCTGCATAAAAATAGCTCAATTCATTTAGTAAGTAATTTCTGGGCCTTAGCAAGATAGTGGTCTTGCTGGTTGGCAGCGGCGCGCAGCTGGGACATTGCTGGGATAGCGAGATTGCAACAGCCTACACCACGTGGGGACGGTGGAGGAGAGGGATTGCGGCTGCGCCGAGGTATGAACCGACGCCGGATGATACGTCCATTTTGCATCATGCTTTTATATTGATATTTATTGCATTATGGGCTGTTATTACACATTATGTCACAATACTTATGCCTATTCTCTCTTATTTTACAAGGTTTACATGAAGAGGGAGAATGCCGGCAGCCGGAATTCTGGGCTGGAAAAGAAGCAAATATTAGAGACCTATTCTGCACAGCTCCAAAAGCCTAAAACTTCACGGAAGCAGTTTTTGGAATTAATAAAAAATACTAAGCGAAGAAAGTACCAGAGGGGGGCCACCCACCATCCACGAGGGTGGGGGGCGCGCCCTACCCCCTGGGCGTGCCCCCTGCCTCGTGGGCCCCCTGGCAGGCCTCCAGTGCCCATCTTCGGCTATATGAAGTCTTTTACCGTGGAAAAAAATCATAAGCAAGCTTTCGGGACGAAACACCGCCGCCACGAGGCGGAACCTTGGTGGAACCAATCTAGGGCTCCGGCGGAGCTGTTCTGCCGGGGAAACATCCCTCCGGGAGGGGGAAATCATCGCCATCATCATCACCAACGATCCTCTCATCGGGAGGGGGTCAATCTTCATCAACATCTTCACCAGCACCATCTCCTCTATAACCCTAGTTCATCTCTTGTATCCAATCTCTGTCCCAAAACCTCAGATTGGTACCTGTGGGTTGCTAGTAGTGTTGATTACTCCTTGTAGTTGATGCTAGTTGGTTTATTTGGTGGAAGATCATATGTTCAGATCCTTTATGCATATTAATACCCCTCTGATTATGAACATGAATATGATTTGTGAGTAGTTACGTTTTTTCCCGAGGACATGGGAGAAGTATTGCTATTAGTAATCATGTGAATTTGGTATTCGTTCGATATTTTGATGAGATGTATGTTGTCTTTCCTCTAGTGGTGTTATGTGAACGTCGACTACATGACACTTCACCATTGTTTGGGCCTAGAGGAAGGCATTGGGAAGCAATAAGTAGATGATGGGTTGCTAGAGTGACAGAAGCTTAAACCCTAGTTTATGCGTTGCTTCGTAAGGGGCTGATTTGGATCCATATGTTTCATGCTATGGTTAGGTTTACCTTAATACTTCTTTTGTAGTTGCGGATGCTTGCAATAGGGGTTAATCATAAGTGGGATGCTTGTCCAAGAAAGGGCAGCACCCAAGCACCGGTCCACCCACATACCAAATTATCAAAGTAACGAATGCGAATCATATGAACGTGATGAAAACTAGCTTGACGATAATTCCCATGTGTCCTCGGGAGCGTTTTCCTTTATATAAGAAATTGTCCATGCTTGTCCTTTGCTACAAAAAGGATTGGGCCACCTTGCTGCACCTTGTTTACTTTTGTTACTTGTTACCCGTTACAAATTACCTTATCACAAAACTATCTGTTACCGATAATTTCAGTGCTTGCAGAGAATACCTTACTGAAAACCACTTGTCATTTCCTTCTGCTCCTCGTTGGGTACGAAACTCTTACTTATCGAAAGGACTACGATAGATCACCTACACTTGTGGGTCATCAAGACTCTTTTCTGGCGCCATTGCCAGGGAGTAAAGCGCCTTTGATAGGTGGAATTTGGTAAGGAAATATTTATATAGTGTGCTAAAATTTACTATCACTTGTTACTATGGAAAGTAATCCTCTAAGGGGCTTGTTCGGGATATCTTCACCCTGACCAGTAGAGCAAAGAGTTGCTCCTCAACCTACTGAACCTACTAAAAATGTTTACTTTGAAATTCCTTCGGGTATGATAGAGAAACTGCTAGCTAATCCTTTTACAGGAGATGGAACATTACATCCCGATTTGCACCTAATCTACGTGGATGAAGTTTGTGGATAATTTAAACTTGCAGGTATGCCCGAGGATGTTATCAAGAAGAAGGTATTCCCTTTATCTTTGAATGGAAAGGCATTGACATGGTTTAGGCTATGTGATGATATGGGGCCATGGAACTACAACCGATTGAAATTGGAATTTCATCAGAAGTTTTATCCTATGCATCTTGTTCATCGTGATCGCAATTATATATATATTTTTTGGCCTCACGAAGGAGAAAGCATCGCTCAAGCTTGGGGGAGGCTTAATTCAATGTTATATTCATGCCCCAATCATGAGCTCTCAAGAGAAATTATTATTCAAAATTTTTATGCTCGGCTTTCTCTCAATAATCGCTCCATGCTCGATACTTCTTGTACTGGTTCTTTTATGATGAAGACTATTGAATTCAAAAGGGATTTATTGGAAAGAATTAAACTGAACTCTAAATATTGGGATCTCGTCGAAGGTACGGAGTCAGGTATAACACCTAAGTTTGATTGCGTTAAATCTTTTATGGATACCGATGTTTTCCGTGAATTTAGCACTAAATATGGGCTTGACTCTGTGATAGTAGCTTCTTTCTGTGAATCATTTGCTACTCATGTTGATCTCCCTAAGGAGAAATGGTTTAAATATAATCCTCCCATTGAAGTAAAAGTAGTTGCACCTATTAAAGTTGAAGAAAAGACTATCACTTATAATGATCCTATTGTTCCTGCTGCTTATATTGAGAAACCACCTTTCCCTGTTAGAATGAAGGATCATGCTAAAGCTTCAACTGTGGTCAACAAAAATAATATTAGGACACCCAAACCCCCTGAGCAAATTAAAGTTGAACCTAGTATTGCTATGGTTAAAGATCTCTTGGCTGATAATATTGATGGGCATGTTATTTACTTCTGTGATGAAGCTGCTAGAATTGCTAGACCCGATACTAAAAATAAACACAGACCTGTTGTAGGCATGCCTGTTATTTCTGTTAAAATAGGAGATCATTGTTATCATGGATTGTGTGATATGGGGGCTAGTGCAAGTGCAATACCTCATTCCTTATACAAAGAAATTATGCATGATATTGCACCTGCTGAAATAGAAGAAATTGATGTTACAATTAAGCTTGCCAATAGAGATACTATTTCACTAGTTGGGATTGTTAGAGATGTTGAAGTCTTGTGCGGGAAGGTTAAATATCCTGCTGATTTTCTTATTCTTGGTTCCCCACAAGATGACTTTTGTCCCATTATATTTGGTAGGCCCTTCTTGAATACTGTTAATGCTAAGATAGACTGCAAAAAGGATGTTGTCACTATTGGTTTGGGGGATATGTCTCATGAGTTTAATTTTGCTAAGTTTCATAGACAACCCCATGATAAAGAATTGCCTAGTAAGGATGAAATTATTGGTCTTGCTTCTATTGCTGTGCCTCCTAATGATCCTTTAGAACAATGTTTGCTAGACCATGAAAATGATATGCTTATGAATGAAAGAAGGGAAATAGATGAAGTATTCTTTAAACAGGGACCTATTTTGAAACACAACCTGCCTGTTGAAATCCTAGGGGATCCTCCTCCACCCAAGGGTGATCCCGTGTTTGAGCTTAAACCATTACCTGATACTCTTAAATATGCTTATCTTGATGAAAAGAAGATATATCATGTTATTATTAGTGCTAACCTTTCAGAGCATGAAGAAAAGAAATTATTAAAAACTCTGAGGAAGCACCGTGCTGCTATTGGATATACTCTCGATAATCTTAAGGGCATTAGTCCCACTTTATGTCAGCACAAAATAAAATTGGAGAAAGACGCTAAACCGGTTGTTGATCACCAACGACAGTTAAATCCTAAGATGAAAGAAGTGGTAATAAAAGAAATACTAAAGCTTCTGGAGGCAGGTATAATTTATCCCGTTGCTGATAGTCAGTGGGTAAGCCCCTGTCCATTGTGTCCCTAAGAAGGGAGGTATTACTGTTGTTCCTAATGATAAAGATGAATTGATCCCACAAAGAATCGTTACAGGATATAGAATGGTAATTGATTTCCGCAAACTAAATAAAGCTACTAAAAAGGATCATTACCCCTTACCTTTTATCGATCAAATGCTAGAAAGATTATCCAAACATACACATTTTTGCTTTCTAGATGGTTATTCTGGTTTCTCTCAAATACCTATGTCAAAAGAGGATCAAGAAAAGACCACTTTTACTTGCCCTTTCGGTACCTTTGCTTATAGACGTATGCCTTTTGGTTTATGCAATGCACCTGCTGCTTTTCAAAGATGCATGATGGCTATATTCTCTGATTTTTGTGAAAAGATTATTGAAGTTTTCATGGATGATTTCTCCGTTTATGGAACTTCTTTTGATGATTGCTTGAGCAACCTTGATCGAGTTTTGCAGAGAGTGAAGAAACTAATCTTATCTTGAATTGGGAGAAGTGCCACTTTATGGTTAATGAAGGTATTGTCTTGGGGCATAAAATTTCTGAAAGAGGTATTGAAGTTGATAAAGCTAAAGTTGATGCTATTGAAAAGATGCCGTGTCCGAAGGACATTAAAGGTATAAGAAGTTTCCCTGGTCATGCCAGTTTTTATAGGAGGTTCATTAAGGACTTCTCAAAAATTTCTAGACCTCTGACTAATCTATTACAAAAAGATGTTCCTTTTGTCTTTGATGATGATTGTGTAGAAGCATTTGAAATACTTAAGAAAGCTTTGATTTCTGCACCCATTGTTCAACCACCTGATTGGAATTTACCCTTTGAAATTATGTGTGATGCTAGTGATTATGCTGTAGGTGCTGTTCTAGGACAAAGAGTTGATAAGAAATTAAATGTTATCCAATATGCTAGTAAAACTCTAGACAGTGCCCAGAGAAATTATGCTACTACTGAAAAAGAATTTTTAGCAGTTGTATTTGCTTGTGATAAGTTCCAGCCTTATATTGTTGATTCTAAAGTAACTGTTCACACTGATCATGCTGCTATTAAATATCTTATGGAAAAGAAAGATGCTAAACCTAGACTTATTAGATGGGTTCTCTTGCTGCAAGAATTTGATTTGCATATTACTGATAGAAAGCGAGCTGAGAACCCCGTTGCAGACAACTTGTCTAGGTTAGAAAATGTTCTTGATGACCCACTACCTATTGATGATAGCTTGCCTGATGAACAATTAGCTATCATAAATGCTTCTCGTACTGCTCCATGGTATGCTGATTATGCTAATTACATTGTTGCTAAATTTATACCACCTAGTTTCACATACCAGCAAAAGAAAAAAAAATTCTATGATTTAAGACATTACTTCTGGGGTGACCCACACCTTTATAAAGAAGGAGTAGATGGTGTTATTAGACGTTGTGTACCTGAGCATGAACATAAACAGATCCTACGCAAGTGTCACTCCGAGGCTGATGGAGGACACCACGCTGGAGATAGAACTGCACATAAGGTATTGCAATCCGGTTTTTATTGGCCTACTCTCTTCAAAGATGCCCGTAAGTTTGTTTTATCCTATGATGAATGTCAAAGAATTGATAATATTAGTAGACGTCAAGAAATACCTATGAACTATTCACTTGTTATTGAACCATTTGATGTTTGGGGCTTTGATTATATGGGATTGTTTCCTTCCTCTAATGGCTATACACATATTTTAGTTGCTGTTGATTATGTTACTAAGTGGGTAGAAGCTATTTTAACTAGTAGTGCTGATCATAACACCTCTATTAAGATGCTTAAAGAAGTTATTTTTCCGAGGTTTGGAATCCCTAGATATTTAATGACTGATGGTGGTTCACATTTTATTCATGGTGCCTTTCGTAAGATGCTTGCTAAGTATGATGTTAATCATAGAATTGCATCTCCTTACCATTGACAATCTAGTGGCAAAGTAGAACTTAGTAATAGAGAGCTCAAATTAATTTTGCAAAAGACTGTTAATAGATCTAGAAAGAATTGGTCCAAGAAACTTGATGATGCACTATGGGCCTATAGAACTGCATATAAAAATCCTATGGGTATGTCTCCGTATAAAATGGTTTATGGAAAAGCATGTCACTTACCTCTTGAACTAGAACATAAGGCATATTGGGCCATTAAAGAGCTCAACTATGATTTCAAACTTGCTAGTGAGAAGAGGCTATTTGACATTAGCTCACTTGATGAATGGAGAACTCAAGCCTATGAGAATGCCAAACTGTTTAAAGAAAAAGTTAAAAGATGGCATGACAAAAGGATACAAAAGCGTGAGTTTAATGTAGGTGACTATGTGTTGCTATTCAACTCTCGTTTAAGAATTTTTGCAGGAAAACTCCTCTGTAAATGGGAAGGTCCTTATGTTATCGAGGAGATCTATCATTCCGGTGCCATAAAAATCAACAACTTCGAAGGCACAAATCCGAAGGTGGCGAGCAGTCAAAGAATCAAACATTATATCTCAGGTAATCCTATAACGTTGAAACTAATGTTATTGACACCGTGACCCCGGAGGAGTGCATAAGGGACACCTTCCATAACGTTTCAGACTCCGAAAAGGATTAGGTATGTGGTACGGTAAGTAAACCGACTCCAAAACAGTTCTAATGGTATTTTTTCTCCGTTTTGGAATATTTAGGAAAATAGGAAAATAAGAAGTAGTCCGGGAAGGACACGAGGCGTCCATGAGGGTGGAGGGCGCGCCCCTGCCTCATGGACACCTCGTGTGCTCTGTGGACTCCGCTTTCTTGCACGATACTTCTTTTGGTCGGTAAAAATTCATTATATAATCTCCCGAAGGTTTTGACCACCGTATCACGCAAATATCCTCTGTTCTTGTTTCGAGCTGTTTTTCTGATAGATCTAGATCACCATGACGTCTCCAAGCGCCCCCAAGGACAAGTTCTTCGTGAAGGTCATCAATCCCTACCTCGCGGAGGTGCTGCAACATCCTCTAACCATTGAGATGCGCGAGGGATTGCTGCATATCCGCGATGTTGAGGGACCAAGGAGGACCGGAAGCATGGAGACAAGGCTCGAGGCAATGGAGCAACAAGTTTTCAAGTGCCAGGATATGGTGGAACGTGGACTCGACACTAATCACATAATGATCACAGAGTTCACCAACAACCACAAGCTGGACGCCAAGAACATTGGGGAGGCCGTCTTCAAGCTTCACGAGAAAATCGAGCACCTCCAAGCCCAGATCTATGACCTGCAAAACCAAAACTGTGAGTATGAATATAGATTCAAGAGGATGAGTTTGGCTGCAGATTTGAGTATCCCGGAGACTCGATCATCCTTCTATGATGGTGAGCCTATGCCTTGGAAGATGGACGACAAGCCTACATCATCAACAACCCCATCACCACCACCTCCAAGGAAAGAGACATAATCACATGGGTATGGGCACTCCCCTTGGCAGCTGCGAAGCTTGGGGGAGGTGCCCTGGTATCGTATCACCATCGCACTCCTATCTTTACTGCTTTTCTTAGTTCGATCCTTTTAGTAATATCTTGATCCAGTAGAATAAAGTTTTAGTATGATTTAGTTTTGAGTTTTGCTTTATGATCCCTCTATGTAATCGAGTCCGTGAGCTATATATAATAAAGACTAGTTTTGAGTCAAGGGCTTGATTATCTTGCTATGATCTTGAGGGAATAAAATAAATGGAAAGAATAAAAAGAAATAAAGAGATCATATTGATCTTATGGAGAGTAATGACTTCACATATAAAGAGTATGATGAATAAAAGTTGTTGAGAGTTGACAAACATAGTTTTGGTCATCGTTGCAATTAATAGGAAGTAATAAAGAAAGAGAGGTTCTCACATATAAATATACTATCTTGGACATCTTTTATGATTGTGAGCACTCATTAAAATATGACATGCTAAAGAGTTGATGTTGGACAAGGAAGACAACGTAATGGGTTATGTTTTCTTATATCCGAAGAAAGTATATTGCCATGGATCATCCAACATGTTGAGCTTGCCTTTCTCCCTCATGCTAGCCAAATTCTTTGCACCAAGTAGAGATACTACTTGTGCTTGCAAATATCCTTAAACCCAGTTTTGCCATGAGAGTCCACTATATCTACCTATGGATTGAGTAAGATCCTTCAAGTAAGTTGTCATTGTTGCATGCAATAAAGATTGCTCTCTAAATATGTATAATTTATTAGTGTGGAGAAAATAAGCTTTATACGATCTTGTGATGTGGAAGAAATAAAAGCGACGGACTGCATAATAAAGGTCCATATCACAAGTGGAAATATAAAGTGACGTTCTTTCGCATTAAGATTTTGTGCATCCAACCATAAAAGCAATGACAACCCCTGCTTCCCTCTGCGAAGGGCCTATCTTTTATTCTTGTCTCATACCTTATACAAGAGTCATGGTGATCTTCACCTTTCCTTTTTACATTTTATCCTTTGGCAAGCGCATTGTGTTGGAAAGATCCTGATATATATTTCCAATCGGATGTAAGTTATCATGAACTATTATTGTTGACATTACCCTTGAGGTAAAAGGTTGGGAGGCAACACTATAAGCCTGTGTCCGATTAAAACTCAATACCCATAAGTATTGCGTGAGTGTTAGCAATTGTGAAAGACTAAATGATAGTTGAGTATGTGGACTTGCTGAAAAGGTCTTATATTGACTCTTTCTGAGGTTATGATAAATTGCAATTGCTTCAATGACCGAGATTTTAGTTTGTTAGTTTTCAATGAAGTTTCTGATTCATACTTTACATTGTGAATAGATTGTTACTTGAACATAAGAAATCATATGACAATATTTATATGTTGCCGTTATAAGAATGATCATGATGCCCTCATGTCCGTATTTTATTTTATCGACGCCTCTATCTCTAAACATGTCACTACTAGGAAAAGGCCTGCTAGTGGCGCACCTGTTTTGGCTACTAATGGCGCACTACAGGTGCGCCACTAGCATCACGCCATTAGAATTTTTTACTAATGGCGCACCTGGTATACTAATAGCGCACCAGGGAGTGCGCCATTAGTATATCCCACGGTGCGCCATTACTATTTTTTTCAGAATTTTTTTTTCATTTTTTTTAAAATCACAATTTTTTCATTTTTTTTCTTAATCTCAGGTCACTATGGCTTAATCTCAAGCAAATATGCTTAATCTTAAGTCAAATCGCACTCCATGGTCAAACTTCCTCGAGCACGCTTAACTTCGCAGTTCTATCCAACCCCAGCACCAGCTCACTTCACAGGCACTTGTTGATATATCTATCATATCAATCCTATTAAACCTTGTTGATGTCTAGGACTCTGTTCATGTTCATGAGTGTGATGAAATTTTGAAAAAATATTTCAAACTTCCCGGTCATATTACGTATCATATTTTGAAAAAAAATTCCAATTTTTTTAAACCAATTTTTTTCTGTTACTAGTGGCGCACTAGCAAATGGTGTGCCACTAGTAAGTTTGAATTGTTTTCATTTTCCCCCTCTAGATCTTAAAAGCCCCGTATCTTTCATTCTGTTAGGTTTTTGGGGATTTTGAAGATGTTGAACAAAGTTCCCCCAGTTCAAATCGTATGGAACTTTTCGAGTAGATGATTTTTCATATAAAAAACTTTTTAATCCGAGTTCGTATGCAAAAGTTATGCCCATTTTACAAATTCCAGAGAGATTTTGCAAATAAAGTCGAAATTCATATTTGTAAATTTTCCCAACCACTAGACCACATATCACATAGGAAACTTATTTTATTTTATTTTTTTTGACATTTCCATCATTTTCTTTTATTTTTTCTAAAACTGAAAAGGCGGTCCACGGGGGGGGGGGGGGGGGGTGCATTCGGTGGAATTTTTGGGCAAAGTGCGCACCACACCCACGGTGCGCCATTACTAAATTTGTTAGTAGTGGCGCACCGAGGGTGTGGTGCGCCATTACTAGTAAAAACTAGTAATGGCGCACTGTCCCCTCGGTGCGCCATTACTAGTTTTGAATTTTTTTATTAGTAGTGGCGCACCGAGTGTGTGGTGCGCCATTACTAGTTAAACTAGTAATGGCGCACTATCCCCTGGTGCGCCATTACTAGTTTTGAAAAAAAATGTTAGTAGTGGCACACCGTGGATGTGGTGCGCCATTAGTATTTGGACACTAATGGCGTACCAACACATGGTGCGCCATTAGTATATAGTAGTGGCGCACCACATGTGTGGTGCGCGATTAGTGTCCATATTATCTTTAGCCCTTTTCCTAGTAGTGTGTGGACATATTTTTCGTTATCGGTTTCCGCTTGAGGACAAGCGAGGTCTAAGCTTGGGGGAGTTGATACGTCCATTTTGCATCATGCTTTTATATTGATATTTATTGCATTATGGGCTGTTATTACACATTATGTCACAATACTTATGCCTATTCTCTCTTATTTTACAAGGTTTACATGAAGAGGGAGAATGCCGGCAGCTGGAATTCTGGGCTGGAAAAGGAGCAAATATTAGAGACCTATTCTGCACAGCTCCAAAAGTCCTGAAACTTCACGGAAGTAGTGTTTGGAATTAATAAAAAATACTGAGCGAAGAAAGTACCAAAGGGGGGCCACCCACCATCCACGAGGGTGGGGGCGCACCCTACCCTCCCTGGGCGCGCCCCCTGCCTCGTGGGCCCTCGGCAGGCCTCCGGTGCCCATCTTCTACTATATGAAGTCTTTTACCCTGGAAAAAATCATAAGCAAGCTTTCGGGACGAAACACAGCCGCCACGAGGCGGAACCTTGGCGGAACCAATCTAGGGCTCCGGCGGAGCTGTTCTGCCGGGGAAACATCCTTCCGGGAGGGGGAAATCATCGCCATGGTCATCACCAACGATTCTCTCATTGCGAGGGGGTCAATCTTCATCAACATCTTCACCAGCACCATCTCCTCTAAAACCCTAGTTCATCTCTTGTATCCAATCTCTGTCCCAAAACCTCAGATTGGTACCTGTGGGTTGCTAGTAGTGTTGATTACTCCTTGTAGTTGATGCTAGTTGGTTTATTTGGTGGAAGATCATATGTTCAGATCCTTTATGCATATTAATACCCCTCTGATTATGAACATGAATATGATTTGTGAGTAGTTACGTTTGTTCCTGAGGACATGGGAGAAGTCTTGCTATAAGTAGTCATGTGAATTTCGTATTCGTTCGATATTTTGATGAGATGTATGTTGTCTTTCCTCTAGTGGTGTTATGTGAACATCTTCTACATGACACTTCACCATTGTTTGGGCCTAGAGGAAGGCATTGGGAAGTAATAAGTAGATGATGGGTTGCTAGAGTGACAGAAGCATAAACCCTAGTTTATGCGTTGCTTCGTAAGGGGCTGATTTGGATCCATATGTTTCATGCTATGGTTAGGTTTACCTTAATACTTCTTTTGTAGTTGCGGATGCTTGTAATAGGGGTTAATCATAAGTGGGTTGCTTGTCCAAGAAAGGGCAGCACCCAAGCACCGGTCCACCCACATACCAAATTATCAAAGTAACGAACGCGAATCATATGAACGTGATGAAAACTAGCTTGACGATAATTCCCATGTGTCCTCGGGAGCGTTTTCCTTTATATAAGAAATTGTCCAGGCTTGTCCTTTGCTACAAAAAGGATTGGGCCACCTTGCTGCACCTTGTTTACTTTTGTTACTTGTTACCCGTTACAAATTACCTTATCACAAAACTATCTGTTACCGATAATTTCAGTGCTTGCAGAGAATACCTTACTGAAAACCGCTTGTCATTTCCTTCTGCTCCTCGTTGGGTTCGACACTCTTACTTATCGAAAGTACTATGATAGATCCCCTACACTTGTGGGTCATCACCGGACGCCATCACCGGAGCAACCACACAGGCCTCCCCTGCCATCTCTCCTTCTCCTCCTTCCCTTCACCCTCTCTCTCTCCTACGCCACACTGCCCTTTCTCCTCTTCTGCTCCTTCCTTCCCCTCTCTCTCCCCTGCATCTCGCTCTCCCTCAATCCATCTCTCTCGCTCGCCGCCGATCTATAGGAGCTCGCCACCGCCACCGGATCTCGGCCCCACCTTTCGCCCCCGCCGCTTGCCGGAGATCACGCCATCACCGCCGCCTGGTTCCCCTGCCCCGTGTACCGCAGATTGGAAGGGATAGGGGGCGTCGCAGCTGAGGGAACCCTGTGTTCTCGTGCGGGGCTGCAGTTTCAACGATGGCCGACTTTGCACACGAAAATGTGGACTGCGGGTTGAATACCTGAAACATCAGGGCCTTTTCTGCAAACTAGAAAATGCGTTGCAACGGAAGAAAAACAATCAGATTACGCAGATATGGTAGAGATAAAAAAGTCTGAATCAAATGCCAGGATGAGATAAGGAAAATGTCATTTCACAAACTATTTCTGAATGATGTGATGATGAGATAAGGGACTTTTAAAAGGTCATTCTAAAAACTTAAATGTGATGGTCTCATAACGACTTGATTTCGTAAGACGCCACAATGAAATATTTTTTGGCTGAGCAAACTGCATTAATGGATCATGATTGAGCTAGACTGATGAATGATGTGTCTTGCCTTGACCTAGCGTAGTGGTGTTTTCCATAACCAATGAAAACTGTGGCACCAGAATAAACATAGTTGTGTATGGAGGCAAAATAAACAGTTAGTCATTTTCATATAACTTACAAAAATGAACCCATGGAAAGTTGTGTCAATTTTGGGGCTCAGCTTTGTAACGAACACGGATACCTTTTTCTTCCCGACGCACGAGGGACTAAATAAAATCATAAAATGACCTCTACATATCCTCTAATAAAACCTCTACGTAAGCGACAGTTTGTTTTGTTCGTCTTTTATGGATCTATTTTAATTTTTGTGAATATTTTCAAAAAATTCATGGACATCAATTTCTCAAAATCGTGAACATTTCTCTAATTTTATTTTTAAAATCGTGAATTTATTTATAATGTGCGAACAGTTTGTTGAAATCACGAACATTTTTATGATTTCTCGATATATTTTTTCAAAAGGCACAACTTTTGGAATATGGATTTTTTGAAAATTCTGAATTAATTTAAAGAAGGGAAAACAAATATAGAAATGATAAAGGAAAACAGCAAAATAATCTCTACTCTTATAAAAATGGGAGTTGGTGATGATGGTGTGTCTGCCATCATGCCATCCCCACCGTCCGATATGAAATCTAAGGCTGAGACAGAGACATCACGCCGCGCCAAGTAGTCTACTTCCCTCGCGAAAGAAACCGAGTCTTCGAGAAACCCTCCCGAATTCCTCACCGCCGGAATCTCGCGCCGGTCAAGCTCTATTCTATGCGCACGCGCCCCAGCCACCCCGTCCAGATCGTGAGGATTAGGGTTCAACGCCAGCTGCTGCTGCCTACCGCCACGCATGCGCGCGCGCCCCGGTCACCCCGCCTGCTCCCGAATAGGGATGATTAGGGTTCGACGCCAGCTGTTGTTGCCTACCGTGCGGCGGCGGAGGAGAAGGAAAGGGAGATGGATGGGCTCCTGTAGAAGCTGAAGGGGATCGACGCCTACCCCAAGGTCAACGAGGACCCTACAAGCACACGCTCTCTGGCGGCGTCGCCAGGCTCGTCTCTGTCCTTGTCATGCTGCTCATCTTCGTCTCCGAGACAAGTAAGTGAGGCTTCAGACGCGGAGTTTCTGCACCCGAGCTCAAATGAGCTCGGGTGAACAGTAAAATAAAAACTAAATCAAAAAAGATTAAAAAAATCCAATTTTTTTGGAAGAAACATTGACAAAAGTTCTAAGTGCTTGCAAAAATTCGTCATGAAATCACATTCCTAGAAGGCATGGCAAAAAAACAAAAACAGTACTCTGAAAAAACTACTTTCAAAAGCATTTTGAAGCACTGAATTTGTTTTTTTGCCACGCCTTACAGGAAAGCGATTTCATGATGAATTTTTGCAGGCACTTAAAACTTTTGTCAATGTTTCTCTCAAAAAAAATTGGAATTTTTTTGAATTATTTTTGATTTTACTGTTCACCGAGCTCAAATCAGCTCGGGAGCAGAAAGGCACTTTCGGCTTCTCCTTCTCTTCAGCCCGCAATGGCATCGCCGTGATGCGGAATCGAGGTCCACGGCCCAGAAAACACGTCCAATTATACTACTACCTGCTAGGTGTCATTGGGAATTAATGGGTTGTGCCAGATCGGATTCGGGCGACGCTCGATTCCAATGACGTGGATTTGGTACTGTCTGCTTTAAATTGAATGTTGTGCAAGATTTCTAGATTCTTTTGGGTTTCTCTGTGGTAAATTTCTTTTCCGTTTGACAATGGTGATCCATTGGGCCAAGCAATGTCTTTGCCTTCCGGGGAGGGAATGTCAGGACCCTGACAAGAGAAGCTACTGAAGTTATCTGAAGAAACCTGAAGATAGAAGAGGATAACTGACGAACTCTGCAGCAACGTTTCGTCAGTTATCTGACGATGGAGATGCGAGAGCATTAATGAAGGTGGATGGTTCAGATGCTAAGTAACTGGAGTAGGAGGACCAATGTAATTCAAATAGTATTGTGTTAAGTGTGCTTTCGTTTCACCCACTGTGTTGGGGATATAACTATTGGTGTAACCCGCCCAGGAGGGGCCGGGTTACGCTATAGCAATTCATTGTATGAAGCCCAATATCAAGCTTGAAGATGGCGGTTCAATAAAGGGCCTAAAGCCCATAGGCGACTTAAGGCCCGTAGTGATAAACCGCCGTAATGGCGTGACTTGTGTTGTAAGGCAAGATTAACTAGTTACCGAGCCGGATACTGTTTATAAGCCGGTCGGGATTCTGTAGGCCGCGGGCCGTCAACCCGTGTATATAAGGGGATGACCCGCCGGCGGCCTAAGAGAGATAACAACAAATCGGTAGCCAGGCATAGCGGATTCGCTCCCTGGTCATCGAAACCCTAGTAATTCCACCTCAACTGGAGTAGGCTTTTACCTTCACCGTAAGGGGCCGAACCAGTATAACCCTCGTGTCCTTTGTCCCGCTTTAACCCCTTTAAGCTTCCTAGTTGCGATGGCTCCACGACTAAGTCCTTTCACAAGGGCATCTGCCGTGACTATTCCACGACAGTTGGCGCCCACCGTGGGGCCAGCGCACGGTGGATTTGAGTTCTTGAAGGGCAGCTTCGAAGGGCTCAAGGGATACACTGTGGGCCGGATGACCAAGAGTCGTCGCGGCAAGCTCTACATCGACGATGCAGGCTGGGGCCCCGACGCTGGCTCAATCGAGTACGGGTACCGGGTCCCCTTCGGCGGAATCCACGTTTTCATTGGCAAGATCGGCGAGCCGGGCCCTGAGCCGGACATCTGCACCGACCTCATCGAGACGGCTCAGCGTGCGAGACCCGCCCGGACTCTGCCCGCCTTGAAGCGTGCTTTCGTGGGATGCATCCACGGAGGACTCTCTGAAGGATCTAGATCTAGCGATGAGACGGCCATCTGCTCTGATGATGAATCATCCACAGGTGAGACGGACTCGTTGTATCAACTTCGAGACGGCAGGCTCGGGGGTTGTTCCGATGGCGACAGTATTCCGGACCCTTTTGAGCCGCCAAGCCGGGTTGGAATCTTCATGGCCGGCACGCAACCTGTTCAAAACTCCGCCGCTGGGGCAGGAGGCCCTGTGCACTCGCCGGCTCAGGTGCTGATGGATCTCACGGATAAGATGACTGCCCTGTTAACCGCCACGGTCGTCCCAGCGGATCAAGCTCAACATGATGCAGAGGTGGCACAGTTAAAGCTGGATATAGCACGAGCCAAGGAAGATCTGGCAGCGGAAGGAATCAGGATGGCTGCAGAACGGGCGGCTCTGGACGCCCAGACTCAGCTGATTCAGGCGCAGTCTTTCCGGCTCACGATGGATCAGAACGCATCCAATGAGGTCATGAGAAGGAGGCATCAGAAGGCTCAATCTCGGCTCCCTCCGGTTTATGATCCTCGAAACCTCTTCAACACGCCCGGTGCAGGGCCTAGTAACCCGCCAGAAATCACGGCACCCGGGGCTGGAACGCCGGTTCAGCCGCAAGTGATGGGGCCTCCCCGTGTGAATACTGCCCCACCTCAATACGTGCCAATACCACCGGGTCATTATTCTAATCCGTTGGAAAACATGATCGCTGCAGCGGCGCGACTGGCGGCTCTCCCAGTCGAGGGTGACTCTCCAACGGCGGTCGAAACCCGCAGGGTCAGAGAACTTCTTCAGACGGCTTTGGCACAACAGGAGGCATATTCATATAGCCGGGACAGGATTCATTCAACCCCTCGTCCAAGCCGGAGCCCAAGTTATAGCAGACACATGGTTTCAGCGGCCGGCTCAAGCAACGTCCGGTGCCGTGACTTGCCAGCTGGCCATGGCCCGGCGCATAATGGAGCCTTTAACGCGGTAGACCAAGACAGAGCACGTCAAGAGGCGGAGCAGGCGGCTCAGCTGACAGCTTACCAGCCCTTCCCGGTTTATCCGACGGCTTCTATCGAGGCAGGCATAGCTACGAGGACCGGAGGTGTCCCTTGTCTGGTGCCGGCTCTCCGTAACGAACGTCTGCCCAAAGATTTCAAAGGACCTAGGAAGGTACCTAATTACACGGCTGATTTACAGCCCGGAGCATGGATTGAAAGCTACGAGATGGCTATGGAGTTGCTGGAGGTCAGCGAAGCGGCGATGGCCAAATACTTCACCATGATGTTGGATGGGACTGCCCGCACTTGGTTGAAGGGACTGCCACCTAATTCCATCGGGTCATGGGCAGAGCTGAAAGCCCGGTTCATCCAAAACTTCAAAGATACATGTAGGCAATCTATGTCAATTGTGGATTTGACTAACTGCAAGCAGCAAGAAGGCGAGTCTACAACCCATTGGGTACGCCGGGTCAAGGAAATAATACATTCGTCTGATAAGATGGATGCCGGCTCTGCGGTCTTAATGTTGGAGCAAAATTGTCGTTTTGCGCCCCTGAAGATGAAGCTTGGGCGGCTCAAGCGCGATTGCAACGATATGGGTACGCTGATGGCGGCTCTGGTCAAGTACGCCGACTCTGATAGTACCAAGGATCCCGCGTCTGATGAGGAAAAGACAGGGAAGGGAAAGAAGAATGGCAACGGCAAGGGCCCTCAGCATAACCCGGCGAGTCAAGGAGGTAATAAGCGTAAGGCTGATGATGGTATGGAGTTTGTGGCCAACACCAACACGCAGGGTAACAATCACCGACGTAAGGGGAGACCGCCTCCCCGGTCTGGCGGGTCAGGCCCGACGCTTGAGCAGTTGTTAAATGAGCCCTGCCCAAGGCATGGCTCTAGGGAGAAGCCGGCCACTCATCTATGGAAAGACTGCGCGATCATGAAAGCTTTCAAGAATTCCAACATGTTCAACGGTAACAATGGGCAGGGCGGCGGCTCAGGTGGCGGCGGCTTTCATGGCCCGGGCGGCGGTTCAAATTCCAATTTTCAGAATTCTCAAGGTAATCAAGGTGGTTTTAACCAGCAATCTGGCCAGGGTAATCAGCAGCAGCAGGGGGGATACCAGACCCATCCAAAGCAGCTCAATAGTGGACAGTATCATGTGTTTACTACCAGTTTGTGCAAGCGAGACCAGAAGCTCCATAAGAGGGCTGTGAACGCTGTTGAGCCGGCAGTTCCACGTTACTTGCGATGGTCTGAGCAGCCGATTGTATGGAGTAGGGAAGATCACCCTCCCCGGGTTGATAATCCGGGTCACCTGGCCTTGGTGGTGGCTCCTCAAGTTGGTGGGTATAAATTCACTAAGGTACTCATGGACGGAGGTAGTAGCATCAACATCCTCTATTATGAGACCTTCCGTCGTATGGGATTAACTGATAAAAGCCTCAACCAGTCCAATACTATTTTCCATGGTGTGGTGCCCGGTAAGTCGGCGTATCCAGTTGGTAAGATCGAGCTGGAAGTAGCCTTTGGAGATGAGTACAACTACAGGGCGGAAAAACTGACTTTTGAGGTGGTCAAAATCAGAAGCCCGTACCATGCTTTATTTGGGCGGCCGGCTTACGCCAAGTTCATGGCACGGCCGTGTTACGTATATTTGCAGCTCAAGATGCCGGGTCACAATGGGACCATTACGGTTCATGGCAGCCGAAAGATAGCCTTGGAGTGCGAGGAAGGTGACGCTGCTTACGCTGAATCTGTTTGTGCGACAGAGGAATTAAAGTTTTACAAGGATAATGTTGACCCGGCAGATATGACGTCTTTGAAAAAGCCGACCACGGAGCATGAGCCGGTAATGAAATTTAAGTCGGCCGATGAGACTAAGCTTATTGACTTTGTGCCAGGCGACTCATCTAAGCAGTTCAGCATCAGTGCCAATCTGGATCCTAAATAGGAAAGCGCGCTCATCGAGTTCATCCGTGAGAACCGGGACATCTTTGCATGGAAACCTTCTGACATGCCGGGTGTACCGAGAGAACTCGCTGAGCACACTCTTAATATTGATCCAAAATTTAAGCCAATCAAGCAATTTCTCCGGCGGTTTAATGAGGAGAGGCGGAAAGCCATTGGTGAGGAAGTAGCCCGGCTCTTGGCGGCCGGGTTCATCGTTGAAGTCTTTCATCCAGAATGGCTAGCTAACCCGGTGCTCGTGCTCAAGAAGAACGGCACCTGGCGTATGTGTGTGGATTATACGGATTTAAACAAGGCTTGTCCGGCTGATCCTTTTGCTCTCCCCCGTATTGATCAAATTATTGATGCTACGGCGGGTTGTGAGCGTTTGAGTTTTTTGGATGCTTACTCTGGATACCATCAGATCAAAATGGCAGTTAAGGACCAAGAGAAGACGGCGTTCATTACCCCTTTTGGAGCCTTCTGTTATGTGTCTATGCCTTTTGGGCTCAAGAGCGCCCAGGCGACTTACCAGCGGTGCGTACAGAATTGTCTTCATAATCAGATTGGGCGCAACGTTCATGCCTATGTGGATGATATTGTGGTAAAATCCAGAGAGAAGGAGACCTTGATAGACGATCTGAGGGAGACCTTTGGTAATCTCCGGGTCTACAAGATGATGCTTAACCCGGCCAAGTGTGTTTTTGGTGTTCCTGCAGGCAAGCTCTTGGGTTTTCTGGTTTCTCATAGAGGCATTGAAGCTAACCCGGAGAAGATCAAGGCAATCACCTCTCTGGCTAAGCCGGCGTGTATAAATGACGTCCAGCGTCTGGCGGGTCGGATCGCTGCTTTAAGTCGATTTATAAGCCGGTTGGGTGAAAAGGCCATACCGCTGTATCAGATGATGAAGAAAACAGATGACTTTGTCTGGAGTGATGCTGCCAACACCGCCTTTGAGGATTTGAAAAGACAGTTAGCTGAACCGCCAGTTCTTGCTGCTCCTGTTGATAAGGAGCCCTTATTATTGTATGTAGCCGCTAACACACGAGCCGTCAGTGTGGCCATCGTGGTGGAGCGCAAGGAGGCGGGTAAGGAACATCCGGTTCAGCGGCCGGTTTACTACGTCAGCGAAGTACTTATTGAGTCCAAGCAACGGTATCCACATTGGCAGAAGCTTGTTTATGGGGTATTCATGGCAAGCCGGAAGCTTAAGCAATATTTCCAGGGCCACCCTATCACTGTGGTTAGTTCTGCTCCTTTAGGAGATATCATCCAAAACAGAGAAGCCACAGGAAGAGTCGCTAAGTGGGCCATTGAACTTGGGCCTCATGGTCTAAAGTATGTGCCACGCACGGCTATCAAATCACAAGCATTGGTAGATTTCATCAACGATTGGACAGAGCTGCAGATGCCTGAAGAGAAACCGGATAACACATACTGGACTATTCACTTCGACGGGTCCAGGCAATTGGAGGGCTCGGGGGCTGGAGTCGTGTTAGCTTCCCCTCGAGGTGACAAATTTTGTTATGTACTACGGTTGATGTTTCCCTGTACTAACAATGCAGCTGAGTACGAGGCCTTGCTCCATGGTCTTCGGATGGCTAAGGAGATGAGCTTAAGCCGGGTAAGGTGCTTTGGCGACTCAGATTTGGTGGCCCAACAAGTATCAGGCAAGTGGGATTCCAAGGACCCCCTCATGGCGGCTTATCGCCGTGAAGTTGATGCCATTGCCGGACATTTTCAGGGTTACCAAGTAGAGCACATTGACCGCAGAAAGAACGAGGCGGCTGATGCCTTAAGCCGGCTGGGCTCTCAGCGAAAGCCGGTGCCGCCTAATACTTTCTTGGATATTCTGCATAACCCTTCTGTCAAGTTACCTACAGAGGAAGACTTGGCTGTTCCGGACCCTGAAGCACAGTTGGTGGCGGCTCTTCATGTTATCCCAGATTGGACAGTGCCATACTTGGCTTACATGACCCGGGGAGAATTGCCTGAGGATGAAATTTTGGCCAGACAAATAACCCGGCGGTCTAAGTCAATGATAATTGCCAATGGCGAGTTGCATCATCGCAGTGTCACTGGGGCTTTTCAGCGTTGTGTTTCCCCTGAGGAAGGGCAAGAAATTTTACGAGAGATTCACGAGGGGGATTGTGGCCATCATGCCGGCTCAAAATCCCTTGTGGCCAAAGCTTTTCGTCACGGTTTTTATTGGCTGACGGCTCATGCTGATGCAGAGGACTTAGTCAGTAAATGTGACGGTTGTCAGAAGTTCTCAAGACGTGCTCACGTGCCGGCTCAAGAGTTGAGGATGATTCCAATCACTTGGCCGTTTGCAGTCTGGGGGCTTGATATGGTTGGACCTTTCAAAAGGTCCAAGGATAAGAAGACCCACCTCTTGGTGGCGGTTGACAAGTTCACAAAGTGGGTTGAGGCAGAGCCAGTTAGTAAGTGTGATGCAGCCACGGCGGTTCAGTTCATGAAAAAGGTGATATTTCGCTTTGGTTTTCCACACAGCATTATAACTGACAATGGTACCAATCTGTCTAAAGGCGCCATGGAAGAATTTTGTCAACGAGAGCATATTCGACTTGATGTTTCATCAGTGGCTCACCCCCAATCCAATGGTCAAGCTGAGAGAGCCAATCAGGAAATCTTGAAAGGCATCAAGCCCCGGCTTTTGGTCCCTTTGCAGCGGACGCCGGGTTGTTGGGTGGAGGAGTTACCCTCTGTGATATGGAGCATCAATACTACTCCTAATAGGTCTACGGGTTATACGCCTTTCTTCATGGTTTACGGAGCCGAGGCGGTTCTCCCTAGCGACATCCGTCATGACTCGCCTCGTGTGGCGGCTTATGTTGAGACGGACAATGAACAAGCGCGTCAGGATGCTCTTGACTTGTTGGATGAACAGCGTGATATAGCAGCAGCTCGCTCGGCGATTTACCAACAAGACCTGCGCCGCTATCACAGCCGCCGGGTTAAGTCCAGAACCTTTCAGGAAGGTGACTTGGTGCTCCGGCTCATCCAGGATCAAACAGATGCACACAAGTTATCCCCACCTTGGGAAGGGCCCTTTGTGGTCAGCAAGAACTTGCACAACGGGTCATACTACCTCATCGATGTTCGAGAACACAAAGATTCACGTAAGTCGGAGGAGGAGACCCGCCGGCCGTGGAATATAGCTCAGCTTCGGCCTTATTACACTTGAGCCACCGGCTCTCATAATGTACATACTTCCGTGACAATGTATATATTATGATAAATAATAAAGCAGGACCTCTGTCCTTTTTCCCCTCAAAGGTAAATGTGTCATTGTTATTTTCATTATGATCTCACATGGTCACTTGGGGGCTGATCCGGCTTACGATCGTATTCGAATCTAGCCGCTAAAAATTATGATCACTAGGGGGCTTCCTGTTCAAACATAGGTCGTATTCGAACCAAAGAGAACATAGCTGTCGATACCCTTTTGATCGGCACACTGCCGAGCTCATTGGGGAGTTTCTTGGTCATATTTGAACCATAGCTCAACCCCCTTTGAGAACCGACGTGGATCGTATTCGAATCAGCGTCGTTAAACAACTCTCAAGGTCATTTGGGGGCTTCCTGTTCAAACACAGGTCGTATTCGAACCAAAGAGAACATAGCTGTCGGTACCCTCTTGATCGGCAACGCCAAAGCCATTGGGGGCTATATGATCGTATTCGAATCTTAGCTTAACCCCTTTGGGATGGTTTTCTGGTCGTATTCGAATCAGAAGCCTCCAAATTTTTGAAGTCTTTTCTTGTAAACAATTTTTGGATTCCATTTGAAGTTCTTTTGATCATGTCTAAAGTGTTCAAGGGTGGTTCCTATTCCACCGGCTTAACCTTGATCAATAAAGATGATCGCATATAATAGACATCGTATTACAGAGTTGGGTTCTCACCCTCATTGTTCGGGTCACATAAACCGGAAGTATAATCGAAGGGTCACAGGTATGCTGTTGTGGTTGTCTCGAAGATATAATTGAGAACCGGCTTTTTATGATTTTGACTCCGGGTTATATGTAAAATATATGACCCTCTATGCGGTAAGCCGCCAAGGGACTTGTAATTTGTTCTCTATGCAGGACAGTTAAAGGCAGCCCTTTAAACATAAGGAAGAAGAGGATCAGCATAAAACAGGGGAATATAAGATGGCGGCTTAAACAGTGTTGAGCGCCACACAGGTGCGCGATGGCACGACAAAAATAAGTGTTTTCCTACTCTATTACATGACTCCCCGAGTCCAAATAGTGAAGCATTGTTTTTTATCAAGACATAAATATGAGCCGCCTGAGGATCAAAGGTGTTGTTGGGCTGACGCTTCCGGTTCATCCCTTTCCACTCCTCCGGCTGTTTCCCTGTCCTGGAAAGTTGATGATTTCCAGTCAATGCCACTCAAGGCTTCAAATTCAGCTTCATCATCAATTAACCCGGCCGGATCAACTTCAGGGGCGAAAGTATGCTTACGAGGGGGAGGGATCAGACTGATTGCCTCATAATGTGGTGTTGGAATTCTCTGATTATCGGCGTCATAACCCGGTTGGTATTTGCTAAGATCCGTATCATTACCGATCAGAGTGGCCACAGGACGTACGTCCTTCACGCAAGCGGCGAAATCCTTCTGGTCAAATGGGGTGCCGTCCTCCTTCAAACTGGGATACCCAAGGGCGATGTCGGCCGGGTCTAGCTCCGGTAGCCACGCCTTGGCCCGGCTTAAAGCAGCTATGGCTCCGGCTCTCGCAGAAGCTCGTCTCAATTCCTGGAATCGTTGAGGTAGCACGGCAAGCCGCCTTAGCACATCCGCCAGATGAGTGGGAACTTCATTTGACAGAGCCACGACGGCTAAGGCGCGTTGTGACCCGGTGTAGAGTTGTTCCACCAGGGTATAAACGGCCTTCAGTTTTGTCAGCATGTTCTGGTTGAGATTGGCACTCCTGGAGCCTGCATTACAAGGTCAGGTGAGCTGAGGACAATTGAGATGTTTGTTGAAAAAGATTCAAGCTAGCTAACACTTACAGAATAACTTACCAAAGATTGCTGAGACCATCTGAGATATATGGCGTTTTAAGCCGGATAGCTCGGCGGTTGTTTCTGCAAGAGTGGCCTCCGCTTGTTCAGCCCGGTTGAGTAAAGCGGTCTTTTCATCCGCCCAGGCCTTTCTTTCTGCCTCAAACTTCTTTTTCAATTTCTCTTGTGCGGATATACTGACTTCAAACTTGGAATTCGCCTTTTGGGTTTCAATTTCTTGAGTTTTCAGGCGATTCTTCAAGTCGGAGATCTCCGATTCAAATTGCTTAATGGCGGCCTGTATAAATTCCGGGTTACAGTTAGGATTATCATAATGCAACATTAAGTCCCAAGCACTTTGCAAGCAAAGATACTTGGCACTTGGGGGCTAATGTATGCTAAAGAGCTCTAATTACAGTGGCGGTTCATGGAAATAAAGTCCCAAGCACTTTGCAAGCAAAGATACTTGGCACTTGGGGGCTAATGCATATTGCTGTTCAAGTACTTGGTTAAAATACGGTGAAGACCGGTTCAACTATGCTGTCTAAGCCGGCCCTTGGGTGCTACCGGATAAGCCGGTTTTCTTACAGTGATTATTAAGCTGATGACAAGTCTATAACATATTTCATCATAAGTAATAGACTTGGGGGCTGGCCTAGTAAGGATAACTAAGGAACAAGCAACAAGAGTTATACCTCAGATTTTTGGTGTATTTGTTTCACCATATCAACTTCCAGATCCCGGCTGTTGTGCACTTGGTTTACATAACCAGAGACGATTTCTCCAATACTCAGATGAGCATAATCAGTGACATCCAGCCGGGTTTTGCGACGTTCCAGAAGTTCTTCTTTGGCGGAGCACTTGGCCAGCGCGGTGGGTCTTCCCGGTTCAACGAAGTCAGTCCGGATGATTTCGACGTCCGGGTCATCCGCCTTGGCCGGGCTAGGGTTCTCCGGATTTCAGAACCTTCCATGGCTTGTTCGACGAGCGGATCAGTGGTGAGAGTTGGAGTGTCATGGGCTGGTTCAGGCGATGGCTCATGAGCGGAAGTATCAGGAGCAGCCGCTCTGAGCTCCGGTTCAGCAAAGACTGGCTCTTCGGCCGGCTTACTTCTCTTCGTCCTCTTGCTGGGCTTTACTTGTACACTGAAAATTAAAGGGTTAGTACAAAAACATGAGTAAGATAAGCACAAGATAAACAGATTATCATTACCCTGGAGCGGTTTTGAAAGCCGGCATGCTGGACTGCATTGATTCGTCGGAGGAAGGTGAAGTTCCCTGATAGTTTGAGTCAGAGGAATTGAGTGGTTGACGAGTGAAACCCGCCAAAGGATACAAAGAATATAAATCAGAGATAACCTCAGGCCGGCGTTTTCTTGTTGCATCGGGTAAGCCGGAGGAGAGGTCCGCATCTTTACTGGTCCGGGTCTGCCTCCGACTCTCGTGAATCTGTTGCTTCAAAAGAAATTGAGGATCTTGATAAGCTAAAGGATGTGAAAATCTTACTTTCCGGGTTACCCTTCGGACTTTCTGTCTCGGCAAAGGCTCGGAGTCGGAGGAAATTATAGTTACCTCTTCAGTTACTGCATGACTTGCTCCTGTATCCTCCTGCTGATAATCAGTGTCAATAAGATGGTTAAAGAAGGAGCCTAAAGAGTCAAGAGTTACCTCTGACTCGGAGATATCATCCAGATGAAACATATACGAGGCGCTAGGTTTGTTCCCCTTCTTACGGGCAGTGGCTTTTCTGGCGGCTTTCTTGGCCTTTCTGGCCTTCTTTGCAGCCTCATGGTCATACTTGACCTTCCAGAATTTATCACCAGCCTGTAAAATATAGCAAGAGTTTTTGAGTAAAGATGAAATTGTCAAATGGAAAGTAAGATGCTCAAGTTAATGGTTTACCGCTGGAGCCGGGTTAGCCTTGCAGAAAGGACTTAAGCCCGCTTTCCCGCAATCTGCCAGGCTCTCGTTCAGAAGAGACTTGGTCATGTCATCAACGACATCCTCAGGTAAGTCGTCAGGACTGTGCCGTAGAGGATCATTTTTCTGGCCTGTGTAATCGCACATCAAGCCGGGGCGGCGGCTCAAGGGAATCACCCGCCAGGCAATCCAAACCCGGACCAAGTCAATGCCGTTTAGGCCGTTCCCCAGAAGAGCTTTGATCTTGTTGATAGTGGGGGCAAGTGTTTGACGTTCAGCCGGAGATAATTTATCTGGTAAAGGGTGAGTTGACTCCAGGCGCAGGGCGCGAAAGCCGGGCAAGGGGTTCTCATCAGCCGGAGAAGTGTCTTGACAGTAGAACCAAGTCTGGTTCCAATCTTTAGGGTGACTCGGCGGCTCGGCATAAGGGAAGAGGCAGTCTCTACGTCGTTGGATTGAGATCCCACCAAGTTCCAAACTGGGCCCGTGGGCACATTCGTTTTGACGGTTCAGATAAAATAACTCTCTAAAGAGTAGTATGCTGGGTTCTTCTCCAAGGTACACCTCACAGAATACTTGGAAATTGCAGATGTTTGACACGGAATTGGGTCCGATGTCTTGAGGCCGCAGGTCAAAAAAGTGCAAGACGTCTCTGAAATTTTTTGAGCCGGGTGGAGCAAAGCCCCGGCTCATGTGATCAGTAAAAATGACAACTTCCCCATCCTTGGGTTGAGGTTTTTCTTCTGACGGGTCAGGAGCACGATAAGACAAGATCTCTTTCTTCGGCAGATGACCACTCTTCACAAAACCGTCTAAGATGCTATCAGTGACGGTGGATTTAACCCAGTTGCATGTGATGGGTGCTTTGGGAGCCTTGGGCGGCATTATGAAGGATGGAAGCCTATGACAAAATAAAAATTTCCGGTTCAAATTTAAGCCGGAGAAAATACTTCAATTCATATTCAAGATGGCGGCTTACGAAGGGGCCTAATGATATATGGCTAATTGTGTCAGATTGTTTAAGCCGCCATGGGAAACAGTAGCAATTAAATTATTTAAATCCACTATGAGTGATCAGGATCATTCATTGAGCATTGCCTCGTTAAGCCGGCGGTAAGAGCCGTCATGGATAATGGATACAGTTTTTTGCCTAAGTATCGCACAAACAGGTTTCACAGGTTGCAGTTGCTATTTTGGATCAAACGGTGGTTCAGAAAAGAAAATATTCTAGACCTAAAAACTAGTACAGATGAGTTCGTGAGCTCTAATGAGATCTTTTTACAAGCAAAAGGGATCTGCTGGTATTGAAAATGGATGCGAAGCAACTACCGCATGAGTTCCATACTACTTTTGGATCAAATAAAGCCGCGGTGGAGGAACTACGAAGAAACTGTGTTGAACCATGAAGAACACGGAAGAACTTGAAAACCCTAAATGCAGATCTGAAGTGCGGGAAGGTGAAGACTTACGGCTGTAGATCTACTACGGAGGATCGCCGCCGTTCTCTGGTCGATTCAGGTTGATGCAGTGGCCAAGATCGACGAAGATGAGGTGCTCTACTGCAGCGGCGGCGGCGGAGCTCGGGCAGCAGCGGAGTCACGAGAGGAAGAAGATGACAGAAAGGGGGAGAATGAAGAAAGACCTAAAGGTCGTGCTTATTTATAAGGAAGGACTGACAGAGAGGGCGCGAGAAACGAGGAGGCCAGACATGGATATCCAGCTACTCCGACGCCTCGATTTTCGGGATGGTCATTAAGATAAAGATCCGTTGAGATATGACAGAATAAAATGAATTTAATGGAAGATGACGTCATGGCGGGTTATCATGAATCCAGAAGATGACATCATGGCGGGTTATAACTTTCGCACAGACAGAAGCCAGAAGGTTTTTCTTAAAGTATTGAAGATTGACATGAACCGGTTCAAATCAATCTGGGGCCTAATGTTGGGGATATAACTATTGGTGTAACCCGCCCAGGAGGGGCCGGGTTACGCTATAGCAATTCATTATATGAAGCCCAATATCAAGCTTGAAGATGGCGGTTCAATAAAGGGCCTAAAGCCCGTAGGCGACTTAAGGCCCGTAGTGATAAACCGCCGTAATGGCATGACTTGTGTTGTAAGGCAAGATTAACTAGTTACCGAGCCGGATACTGTTTATAAGCCGGCCAGGACTCTGTAGGCCACGGGGCATCAACCCGTGTATATAAGGGGATGACCCGCCGGCGGCTTAAGAGAGTTAACAACAAATCGGTAGCCAGGCATACCGGATTTGCTCCCTGGTCATCGAAACCCTAGTAATTCCACCTCAACTGGAGTAGGCTTTTACCTTCACCGTAAGAGGCCGAACCAGTATAACCCTCGTGTCCTTTGTCCCGCTTTAACCCCTTTAAGCTTCCTAGTTGCGATGGCTCCACGACTAAGTCCTTTCACAAGGGCATCTGCCGTGACTATTCCACGACACACTGTGATTTGCGGCAGCTCATAAGCGGAGACCTCGCTGAATGGAAAGTAGGAAGGAAATAACATTTATCATATTTGTAGTTAGTCTAGCTTTCGTCCTCTTGTATCAGACCAAATCAGGGTATCTTTGAGTAAATTCCGACCACAAATTCGTGAGGAACACCATTTCTGTGTTGAAATTAGTTCGATCCCCATCCAGGTCCTCACATGGAAAAGGTTCTATTTTCTGGTTGAGCTGTTGCAAGATTTTTCAAAAGATGTACAGGTTTCTGTTGCCAGATCCAAGAAATTGGTCATTTTTTCAGAGCAGAGATGTGCATGTGATTCATACATTTGTGTGATCGAAGCCATAGTCTCTCCTTAACATGTGAATTTGGGAAATGCTTAGAAACAAGTTGGCTGTGGATCTACAAGTTACTAAACTATGGATTTAGCCTTTATAATTGACTCTTTGTAGAAATTTGTACTTCACCCTTGGTTTTATCATATTAGTGAAAAATTAGTGATCAGATTCAGCTGGTTGAGCAAAGTGAACAAAAGTTGAACCGGTTCACTAATACTTCAAAAAGTTGACCGTTGGCTTTATCATATTAGTGAAAAAATTGTAAATTGTTTCTTAATGAGTCTTTTTTACTTATCTAAATAGATTTGGACCCCCAAAACAGAGTAGTTTGTACTTCATTCACTTTTTTTGAAGTATACAGTCAGTCGAATATATGTACATTACAATGATCGGAAATTTTGTACCACAAATTTGCGCTCAGTTCATTGTTAGGTCATGCAAAAAAATTAATGGATAATTTTGGTCGCAAGTTAGCACCTTCTAGGCATTTAAGTTTTTTGACAATTTAAATCTTCAATTGTTTACGAGGCTAATCTTGGTAATTAACTATGTTGCACGGACTTGCAACGTGTTCCAACTTTTTCAAAGTATTATCTGATTGTCACTTGACTTGTCATTCTATCTTTTGTAACTGATGGATTTTTAAACATGAAAGATCATATACTTTGGTTATTTCACTTCCCACTGATAAATGGATGGGGGTGTTTGTCACACAGCAAGCCTCTTTGTCGATCTAGCACAAAAAGAAATATTGGAAAATTGCAGGATTTTGTGTTAAGGATATACTCACATAGAAGTTGTGATATACATTGTGAAAGAAGATGTTAACAAAATTTGCAGAAGTGAGTTATGTTTTTCATTTTAATTTATGTAACACATCTTATGTATGAACCAAGTTTAAATGTCCACTCTTTAATGTATTTGTCATCATTTTAAAATATTTTGTTATGCTTGATCTCTACCATCATTATCACTGAAGGTCACAACATTTGTTCCGTTGCAACGCACGGGCAACTTGCTAGTGAAGTAATAAAAAGTAGGGCCGTCATGACCGACACATGGGCCGGCCCATTATGAAGTTGGAAGCTTGCAGAGAAAAGGAGAGAAAAAAGATCAGAACCAGGAATGAAACCGCGGTCTCACGCGTGAATGACCAGGGCCATAGCCACCACGCTGCTTGCCTCCTCATGATATGTGGGTGTACCAGTATATAATAAGCAAAGCTAGCGGCGCTTTTGAGTAAGAAGAATCATTTTCTACACTTATAGGTGGCATAGTGGGTAATTTAGGCCAACTTCGGGGACAACTTTAGGACGGACGACCAGAAGCAATAACCCCTTTATTTATATTATTATTATTATTATTAATGTTATTATTATTATTATTAGTAATGTCATTATTATTATTATTATTATTATTATTATATATGGGTAGAGTTAAAGACGACGTATGATCATAAGTGGTTCGTGCTTTATTATTAGGTAACGATATGTTCATATATAAGGGACGTAAATGGGCTTGGTCTTTTTTAAAAGATTTTCCTATGTAAGGGATCTGAGATATCTAATTCGATTATTATGGGATTTTTGATTTTCCAGTGTACAGGACGTTAACAGGCGTGAATCCTTTTTTTAAATAGCTTCCTATGTATGGGATTTTTTTACCAAATCCTATGTATGGGACTTGACTGGGTGTGGGATGCATTAATAAAATTTAATGGCCGAGATCTAATTAATGATAATGGCCTATTAGATTCAATGGTTAGATGATTCTGATTATTATGAGATTTTCTAGTTTATTTCTCTTCTTTTTAATAGCTTCCTATGTACGGGACTTGACTGGGCGTGAATTGCTTTAATGAAATTCATTGGCTGAGATCTTATTAATGATTATGGCCTATTAGATTCAGCGGTTAGATGATTCTGATTATTATGGGATTTTCTAGTTTATTTCTCTTTTTTACTAACCCATCATATACTTTCAATAGTAATAGATTATTTTAACTACAAATAAAAGTGGTTACTGTTGACTAACAGAAACATCAAATAATTTGTCAAGTGAAACAAAAATAAATAATTTAAAACTATTAAAAACAACAAAGTAATGAATAAAACAAAACTATAGATAAAACAGTATTGTTTTGCAAATAAACAAATTTAAATTATAACAAAAATAAAAACTGAAGTGCTACTGGATGCACAACTATTTTTGTGACGAAGTGCAAAAAGAATCAAATTAAAATAAAATTTTAAGCTCGAGTTATAAGCAAACTAGTGGTTTTAACAAATTTCGTCAAATTCAAAATTTATTTTTTTCTAACTTGACTCAAATTGAATCTACGGAAACTATACGTAAATTTGAATCTACTGCAAAAAGAATCACTCAAATTTTTTTAAAACCTAAGAGATATTCAAATTGTAAAACAGAACTATTTCTATAAATAAAACAAAAACATAAAAAATAAAAATATTACCGAACGGCCTTGGCCTACGTGGCACTATCTGATTGGCCTAGGGGGGTGAGTGATGGAAGCTAGCGGGTGAGCGACCGACGCGTTAAATAATGGTTTGCACGAAATAAAAAATGCAGTCTAATCTAGGCCGCTCGTCTAAGATCTAACGGAGGGGGATGTTGTCGGCGCTTGCATAGGGGTCCGATGAAGCTCCGGCGACGGTGGCGGCCTTGGGTTCGACGGGGAAGCTACTTCGGCGATCATCGATCTCGGGGAAGTTGCTGGGGCGATGCAGATGATGGCACCGATGACGATGGTGGCGACGGGGACGCTCGGGGTGGTCGAAGTGGAGCAAGGGGACGGTTATGGCGGCGGTGGCGCTTGGGTGTGCTCTGTCAAGCAATTACGATGAGGATAGGGGGTCGGGGAAGGGGCTTCGGCGAGGAATGGGTCGAGGGGGGAGGTATTTATAGGAAAGGGGTGCCTTAGAGGAGGGGCGAGGCCAAGGGCAGGAGATCAGCGCGGGCTCGATCGCCGACGAGGCAAAAGTAAGGAGAAGAAGGGAGAAGGAAGGAGAACGCGGGGTGGTCGTGGGTGGACCCCGCTGTTAAGTGAGAGAGGGCGGATCTGATCTTATCGGTTAGCCAATCCGATATGTATTTGGTGCCGGCGAGTGGCCGTGGGCCGGATCGTGTAGGTGAGCCGCGCGCTGGAATTTCCTAATAAAGGAAATTTAAATTCCTAATTTAAATAAACAGAAGATTAAAATAAAACTAAAGCAAGGAAATAAAAATATCCTATAGACATATCAAAATGATCGAAAAATGTGAAGAATAAGATGAACTATTTTTCAAGTTCAAATAAAATCGATAAAAAAGCAATTAATGCAAACAGTGCTGCTATTGCATTTGAAATCAATAAAAAATATTTTTTAAATACCAGAATGATTTCAAAATTATTTTTCTCCATTCTTTTGTTGAAGCGAACCGTTATACCCTAATTTCCATATATTTTATTTTTGGATAAAAATAATTTTAATAAAAACCAAATAACTCCTAAGTGGTTTTGAATTTGATTTTAAACCACTTTCGAATATTTTTTGTTTTTTCTTAGCCAGATATATTTCGAATACCCTCTAAATTTTGAAGTGTCATATTACTTCTCTCATTTTGAATAACTTTCAGACAATTTGAAATTCAAATAAATTCTAATTGAAAGTGAGTTCCAAATAACTTCAAAGTGACTTCCAAAAATGATTCTTGGAAACTTCCAACTCTCTTTATTATGATTTGAAGAAGTCATTTTATCTTCTCTGATGAAACTCATTGAGTTGCATAAAGTTTATGAATTTGAAATGTTTTCAAATGGAATTCAAATCTTTTCATTTCTTTAAATGGAAGAAGTCATATTATCTTCACTCTAGGTTTTTGTGATGAAATGAATTTGAATTCACGGGGATGAAAATGCAAGTATGGAAGTTTGAGAAAGTCCTTTTATTCCCTCTCATCCATCTTTCAAAAAGTTTCAAATTTCACTCAATTTCACACAATCAATCACCCAACAATCTAGCACACAATCATAATTATTTATTTAATGTAACATTCCAAAATTTAGAATTTTGCGATGTTACACCCTCATCCAATTCTAAGGAGCCCGTCGTCATCGATATCTCCGACGATGAGGAGTAGCTTGTCTTTTTAGCTCACTATGAGGACCTATGTTCAGCTAGCTACGCTGGTTAAGCATGTTCGGTTTACCTGTTGCATGTGTTGCTCCTGCCTTTTCTTTACAAATTCTAGTGAATTGTCCTATATACTATTACTATGCAATCCGATCCTCTAGTATATATGTTCTATATATTGTGTAATGTGGTGCTTAGTTAATTGTTTGGTTATTTTGTTGTCATGTTCAGTTAACTGTTTGGTTCAATCCTGCAATGTGATGCTCAGTTCTTGTGGGTGAAATTTTGTATTCTCTTGCATGTGAGAAATAAATTGAATTTGGATGTAAAAAATACATGAGAAACAAAAACAATTGCTATATTTCCAAGTTGTTAAACATACTAGGTATGTTTAGTTGTCTAATCTTGTAGTATGTTCTATTGTGCAATGTGGTGCTCAGCTAACTATTTGTTTCATTGTTGTGTTGTTTAGTTAATTGTTTGGTTTATTTCTGCAATGCGATGTTCAATTGTTGTGGGTATACTTTTGTATTGTTATGCATGGGAAAAATAAATCGAATTTGGCTATACCAAATACATGACAAACAAATACAATTGCTATATTTCCAAGTTGTTAAGCGTACTAGGTATGGTTAACTGTGTGATCTTTTATTATGTTCTATTGTGCAATGTGGTTCTCAGTTAACTGTTTGGTTATTTCGTTGTTATGTTCAGTTAACTGTTTGGTTTAATCCTGCAATGTGATGCTCAATTCTTGTGGGTGCAATTTCGTATTCTCTTGCATGTGAGAAATAAATTGAATTTGGCTGTACAAAATACACGAGAAACAAATACAATCGCTATATTTCGAAGTTGTTAAGCATAATAGGTATGGTTAACTATTTAATCTTCTAGTATGTTCTATTGTGCAATGTGATGCTGAGTTAACTATTTGTTTCATTTGTTGTTGTGCTTAGTTAACTATTTGGTTCAATTATGCAATGCGATGTTCAATTGTTGTGGGTACAATTTTGTATTGTTATGCATGCGAGAAATAAATCGAATTTGGTTGTACTAAATACATTAGAAACATATACAATTACTATATTTCCTAGTTCTTAAGCAAGCTTTGTTTGGATAAATGGCTTTCCCATGTGGCTCGAATTAATCTGCTGAATCTATAATGTATTTATTTTTCATCAACATATTTTGCTGATAGTATGCCAACCATCACTTAACCTGATCAATAACTACCTTATATGTGTTGCAGGGAAACAATGAGAGGCACTGAGGTTTACCATCGAGGTTTCCACATGCATAGTCCTTTGTCTAATAGTACATTATTGTGTAATTGTAGGAACCATTTCTAATATTTATGTTTTTAAAAATTTGGTCTTGCCCATGTATGTCCTGCTGTCAGAGGTTTTGACCCACTGTTAGACCCATTTTGCATATGGGGAAATGAGATGTCCATGAATAGCAGTCAAATCAAGAAACTCAGAAAGATTGTTAGGATAAGGAAACTAGCGATGAAAACAACAAGATCTTTCTCTGCACAATGAAGTAGACATCACTGAACTACATGATGGTACTAGGTCTTATACCTTGTTCTTTTTAATTCTTTTGCGCCATTTAAAAAATTTAGAGAAGATATTTATGCATATCTTTGTTTTCAGGCCTTTCCAAAGCAGTTCACTGATGATTACCTCTCAAACCACCTGTATGGTCAAGAGGCGAGGAAGGTGTTCATACAACCCATGGTACAACGTCGAAGTGTTTCTCAAGAGGACGAAGGATGAGCAGTCAATCATCCACATGCACTGCCCTAAAGTTGCAAGGACCTTCAACATCATTTGAAGGCTCAATGTTCTCCTTCCGCTTCAGAAGTTTTCCAGATGAGATTCATCTATCTATCTACCGTCTACAATGCTAATTTACAAAGGTTTTAGATGTCGCATGTGAAACTTGGTGCTGTTGTATAATGGGGTAGCTAGATATATGTATATATGGTGTAACTGAGTAGTGAAGCTATATGATGTTGTAGTCTGATGTATTTTAGTTATGAAACCATGGTTCCGTAATGCGAAAATGAAATATATTGTGTGTGTAATATGAAATGTCAATTTGGGTACTAAATGGATTAAATATAATGGGCTAATTAGCCTGCTTACTGGGTTTTCTATTGCAAATGGTTATTGGGACAATATCGTGGGTAATGACCTCAGACAACCCACATAGTTTCTAGGAAGTAAACGTGTTGGATCAATGAACAATCACACATGACTTCCTCTGGAAAACTGTTTTTGTTAGGCCACCTTGCATAATTGTTTTCCACATAAAAAGTGTGTGTAATGGATAGCCTATGCCACACGGTTTCTTCTAGGCACCGTGCGTGATGCATTCAATAACACAAACGATAAAATTATTAAATTTCTGCAATGGCAAGGCTATCATAGACGATGATGGGGAAAATTGTGTGTGATTTACGTACGAACGAAAATGTTTGTTCAGGATTCACTATGTGTGTTATACACACTATCATAAACATTTGGCTGGGATTCACTGTGTGGGATGTACGTATGAACATAAACGATTGGGCATGTATAATTGTATGCGATGGCTCGCTCGATCGCACACGAGCTCTTTTTGCCTCGCATGTGTGACCAGAGGACCTATCCCCAACGGTTTCTGGGTCGTGTGGGAATGACCCCCCTACCGCACACACAGGCAAGGCGAAAGTTTAAAATGCCGCAATGGAAAGGGGTTAAAACCCGTTTGTATAGCAAGTCGCTACATGATGTCGCTTGAAGCTATGTCAGTATTTCCCCAAAGAGGAAGGGATGATGCAGCACATCGGCGGTAGGTCTTTCCCTCAGATATGAACCCAAGGTATCGAACCAGTAGGAGAACCAAGAAACACAACGTAAACAACCCCTGCACACAAATAACAACACCTCGCAACCCGACGTGTTAAAGGGGTTGTCAATCCCTTTCGGGGTACGGCGCCAGAAATGGTGCATGGACGGGAGAAAGTTGTAATAGATTGAAATAATAGATCACAAATAAAATAAAGTGCAGCAAAGTATTTTTGTATTTTTGGTTTAATAGATCTGAATAAAAGTGCAAAGGAAAAGTAGATCGCAAGCAAATATATGAGAAAGAAGACCCAGGGGCCGTAGGTTTCACTAGTGGCTTCTCTCGAGAAAAATGGCAAACGGTGGGTAAACAGATTACTGTTGGGCAATTGATAGAACTTCAAATAATTATGACGATATCCAGACAATGATCATTACATAGGCATCACGTCCAAGATTAGTAGACCGACTCCTGCCTTCATCTACTACTATTACTCCACACCTATCCAGCATGCATCTAGTGTATTAAGTTCATGGAAAAACGGAGTAATGCAATAAGAACGATGACATGATGTAGACAAGATCCGTTTATCTATGGCGGTAGATATAGATCCCATCTTTTTATCCTTAGTAGCAACGATACATACGTGTCAGTTCCCTTTCTGTCACTGGGATCAAGCACCGTAAGATCGAACCCACTACCGGGCACCTCTTTCCATTGCAAGATAAGTAGATCAAGTTGGCCAAACAAAACCCAAATATCGGAGAAGAAATACGAGTCTATAAGTGATCATGCATATAACAGATCAAAGAAAATCAAATAAATTTCATGGATATAAAAAGATATAACTGATCATAAACTCGAAGTTCATCAGATCCCAACAAACACACCGCAAAAGAGTTACATCATATGGATCTCCAAGAGACAATTGTATTGAGAAGTCAGCAAGAGAGAGGAAGCCATCTAGCTACTAACTACGGACCCGAAGGTCTACAAAGAACTACTCACGCATCATCAGAGAGGCACCAATGGAGGTGGTGAACCCCATCCGAGATGGTGTCTAGATTGGATCTGGACTCTGCGGCGGCTGGATGAATATTTCGTCGACTCCCCAGGGTCCTGGGATTTTGGGGGTGTTTATAGAGCAAAGAGGCGGTCCGGGGGGCACCCGAGGTGGGCACAACCCACCAGGGCATGCCTGGGCCTCCTGGTGCGCCCTTGTGGGTTGTGCCCCCCTCGGGGCACCCCCAGGTGCAACCAGGGCGCATTGCCTTCCTTCTGGCCCATAAAAATCATCGTGGAGTTTCGTGGCATTTGGACTTCGTCTGATATTGATTTCCTGCGATGTAAAAAACATGGAAAAAAACAGCACCTGGCACTTGGCACTATGTCAATAGGTTAGTACCAAAAAATGATATAAAATGACTATAAAATGATTGCAAAACATCCAAGATTGATAATAAAACAGCATGGAACAATAAAAAATTATAGATACATTGGAGACGTAGCAGCATCCCCAAGCTTAACTACTACTCGTCCTAGAGTAGGTAAGTGATAAAAACAGAATTTTTTATGTGGAGTGCTGTTCATCAAGTCATATCATATTCTTTTCTTTATGGCATGGACATTTGGAATTTTATGTGATTCAAAGCAATAGTCTAGTTTTGACATAATAATTTAGATACTCAAGCATATCAACAAGCAACCATGTCTTTCAAAATATCAATGCTAAAACAAGTTACCCCTAGCCCATCATGCTCAAACATTGATCCATTCATGAAACACACTCGAATATTAGCTACACCCAATACTTAAGCACGATCATATTGCCTCCTAGTTGGTGCTTTTATAAGAGAAGATGGAGACTCAAATTCAAAATAAAAATTGCATAAAGTAAAAGAAAGGCCCTTCGCAGAGGGAAGTAGGGATTTGTAGAGGTGCCAGAGCTCAAAGCGAAAAAATTAGAGATAAAAACATTTTGGGAGGTGTATCCATCCCACCAACGAAAACGACTTAGAGTTCCGAACACTTTCCATGCTAGATATGCCATAGGCGGTTCCCAAACAGAAAATAAAGTTTATTCCTTTTTCCACCATTCTTTCACTTTCCATGGCTAACCGTATCCACGGGTGCCCTCCATACCAACACTTTCCAAGGAATTTATTATTTGACAACATAAAGTAAATTCATTTTTGCATTTCGGGACTGGGCATCCCTAAAACCTTTGCCTTACTCTCGTGCAATGACAAGTGAATAAACACTCATCGTGAGAATAACACATCCAGCATGGAAAATATTAGCCACCCGTTACCGTTCCGCGAGCGAAACAAACACACAAAAGAGAAGTTTATTTTGAAAATTAGAGATGGCACATGCAAATTTGCTTAGAACGGCAAAAGAATACCGCATATAGGTAGATATAGTGGACTCATGTGGCAAAACTGGTTTAAAGGATTTTGGATGCACAAGTAGAGATCATACTTAGTGCAAAATGAAGGCTAGCAAAAAGATTGAGAAGCGACCAACCAAGAAACGAATAATCTCATAAGCAAGCATTAAGCATAATTAACACCGAATAATGCACCACAAGTAGGATATAATTTTCATTGCATGATTATTGACTTTCGTGCATGCATAGGGAATCACAAACCTTAACACCAATATTCTTACTAGAGCACAATTACTCATCAACATAACTCACATATCACATCATCATATCTCAAAACTATTACTAAGAATCAAGTTTATTTTGTCCAATGATCTTCATGACATTTTTTTTCTTTATCCTTCTTGGATATCTATCACTTTGGGACTAATTTTCATGTGTTGCTTTTCATAAGCTCAAACAAATATAAGTGAAGATCATGAGCATAACAATTTTTCTTTCTCTCAAAATAATTTAAGTGAAGCAAGAGAGAATTTCTTCAAAATTTTACTAACTCTCAAATAAATCTAAGTGAAGCAAGAGAGCATTTCTTCAAAAATAACAAAGCACACCGTGCTCAAAAAGATATAAGTGAAGCACTAGAGCAAGTCCTAGCTCATAAAAGATTTAAGTGAAGCATAGAGAGCAAATCTAACAAATCATGATATAATTTTGGCTCTCTCAAATAGGTGTGTCCAGCAAGGATTGATGACTTAAAACACAAAATAAAACAAGCAAAGACTCATATCATACAAGACGCTCCAAGCAAAACACATATCATGTGACGAATAAAAATATAGCCTCGAGTAAAATACCGATAGTTGTTGGAAGAAAGCGGGGATGCCACTCGGGGGCATCCCCAAGTTTAGTTGGTTGCTCATTCTTGGATAATAGCTTGGGATGCCGGGGCATCCCCGAGCTTACGCTCTTACATCCTTCCTTCATCCATCGTAAGATAACCCAAAACTTGAAAACTTCAATCACACAAAACTCAACAAAACCTTCGTGAGATCCGTTAGCGTAAGAAAAATAAATCACTACTATAAGTGCTGTATCAAACCAATTCTTATTTTGTTTTTGTATTATATCTACTGTATTCCAACTTTTCTATGGCAAAAACTCATCAAAGAAAACCATAGAGCCATCAAAATAAGCACACAACACAAAGAAAACAGAATCTGTCAAAACAGAACAGTCTGTTGTAATCTGATTTGTTCGAATATTTCTGGAACGCCAAAAATTCTGAAAAACTAAGAAACCCGGATAATTTGTATATTGATCTTCTGCAAAAAGAGTTGGCATTTTATCACGTTCTGGTGATGTTTAACAATTATTTTTGTGAGCACAAAGTTTCTGTCTTTTTCAGCAAGATCAAACAACTATCACCCAAGAAGATCCTATTGGTTCTACTTGGCACAAACACTAATTAAAACACAAAAAACACAATCATAACAGTAGCATAATTGTTCTAACACTCAAGAACAGAAAGAAAAAGGCAAAAATAAATTTTATTCATTGGGTTGCCTCCTAACAAGCGCTATAGTTTTACGCTCTTAGCTAGGCGTAAGGCAGGGATCTAAGTTTTGTCATCTTCGTTCTTCTTAATTTTCTTGGGGATATTTTTATCAGGAGGTTTTGTAAACACAACATAAAACGTATTATCCATAGAAACTTTAGCATTCCTTAGTTGGTTTTCACCATAACCCCTTTGATTTCCCGGAACAATCCAAGAATAGTGTTGATTAACATTATTAAAAACTTGTTGGATTATTTCTAGAACGGGAACCTCCTTTTTAAGATTCTCATCAAAGATCTTATTATCCCCCAGCAAATGCCTTAGTGCATAGTCACTATTGTAAAGAATTTCATCTATCATGGGGTTTTCACGATTCATACCATAGAAGTCAAAGATTTCCCTAGCTTCCCGAATTATGTAGTCAAACTCGTTCATAAGAACGAGAGTGGCCAACTTTTTGGCTCTAGGATTCTTTATTTCGGGAAGCTAAAAAAACAATCTTTGCAAAGTAGGATGAGTGCGGACAAATTTACTTTCAAGTTTCAGAAATAGTGCTGAAATAGCATCCGCATAAGATCTAGTAGTTTTAAGTATAGGAGCATCATCAAGACTCAGATTTCCAACACAATTGAGAAATTCTTGGATACGTTCTTTCCCCATAACGTTTCCTTGCCCCAATATAAAAGTTTTAGCATCCAGATTTCATGTACGTACAATCTTAGGAGTCAGGCCATCATCTGTTGGTGTCATACCTAAATCACTCATGATTGCAAGCAGAGAATAGATCTGACAAGAAAACGGCGAACGGAAAAAGAGAGGTGAATAAAACGACAATTTTTTGTGAAGGGGGGGAGAGGAAAACGAGAGGCAAATGGCAAATAATGTAAACTGCGAGGAGATGGGATTTGTGATTAGGAACCTAGTTATGTTGAAGATCCTCCCCGGCAACGGCGCCAGAAATTCCTTTTGATGTCGCTTGAAGCTACGTCGGTATTTTCCCAAAGAGGAAGGGATGATGCAGCACAACGGTGGTAGGTATTTCCCTCAGATATGAAACCAAGGTTATAGAACCAGTAGGAGAACCAAGCAACACAACGTGAACAGCCCCTGCACACAAATAACAACACCTCGCAACCCGACGTGTTAAAGGGGTTGTCAATCCCTTTCGGGGTACGGCGCCAAAAACGGTGCATGGACGGGAGAAAGTTGTAATAAATTGAAATAATAGATTGCAAATAAAATAAAGTGCAGCAAAGTATTTTTGTATTTTTGCTTTAATAGATCTGAATAAAAGTGCAAAGGAAAAGTAGATCGCAAGCAAATATATGAGAAAGAAGACCCGGGGGCCGCAGGTTTCAGTAGTGGCTTCTCTCGAGAAAAATGGCAAACGGTGGGTAAACAAATTACTGTTGGGCAATTGATAGAACTTCAAATAATTATGACGATATCCAGGCAATGATCATTACATAGGCATCACGTCCAAGATTAGTAGACCGACTCCTGCCTGCATCTACTACTATTACTCCACACATCGACCGCTATCCAGCATGCATCTAGTGTATTAAGTTCATGGAAAAACGGAGTAATGTAATAAGAACGATGACATGATGTAGACAAGATCCGTTTATCTTTGGCGGTAGATATAGATCCCATCATTTTATCCTTAGTAGCAACAATACATACGTGTCAGTTCCCTTTCTGTCACTGGGATCAAGCACCGTAAGATTGAACCCACTACCGGGCACCTCTTGCCACTGCAAGATAGATAGATCAAGTTGGCCAAACAAAACCCAAATATCAGAGAAGAAATATGAGGCTATAAGAGATCATGCATATAAGAGATCAAAGAAACTCAAATAACATTCATGGATATAAAAAGATATAACTGATCATAAACTCGAAGTTCATCAGATCCCAACGAACACATCGCAAAAAAGTTACATCATATGGATCTCCAAGAGACCATTGTATTGAGAATTCAGCGAGAGAGAGGAAGCCATCTAGCTACTAACTACGGACCCGAAGGTCTACAAAGAACTACTCACGCATCATTGGAGAGGCACCAGTGGAGGTGGTGAACCCCATCCGAGATGGTGTCTAGATTGGATCTGGTGGTTCTAGACTCTGCGGCGGCTGGATGAATATTTCGTCGACTCCCCCAGGGTTCTGGGATTTTGGGGGTATTTATAGAGCCAAGAGGTGGTCCGGGGGGCACCCGAGGTGGGCACAACCCACCAGGGCGCTTGGGCCTCCTGGCGCGCCCTGGTGGGTTGTGCCCCCTCGGGGCACCCCCAAGTGCAACCAGGGCCCATTGCCTTCCTTCTGGCCCATAAAAAATCATCGTGGAGTTTCGTGGCATTTGGACTTCGTATGATATTGATTTCCTGCGATGTAAAAAACATGGAAAAAACAGCAACTGGCACTTGGCACTATGTCAATAGGTTAGTACCAAAAAATGATATAAAATGATTGTAAAACATCCAAGATTGATAATAAAACAGCATGGAACAATCAAAAATTATAGATATGTTGGAGACGTATCACTATGCTAGTGTTAAGAGATGATCTCCCAGCACAATATGCATGTCTCACCACATTTTTAGGAATATCTAGTTATTGAAGATAAGGCTAAGAGATAACCCATTGTAGGCATGCTTTTATTGTCATGTCTAAAACAAATGCAAGGCTTAAGATAAGATTGTCTTGTCAACCACTATACATGCTCTTATGTGCTTAATAACTGCCTGTGTCAATTACGTGGTTAATTTTCTTCCGAAAATAGCCGCTTATTTGTCGGCATGCATTGGCTCAGAAAAGGAAACCGTTTCACACCCGTGAGAATAGGAAGGAAAAGGAAATCGTAATTAATGACAAGTGTCGCTTATGAATCAGGACGGAGCGAGTATATAGGATCACACAACCATATCTGCTAAATATGACCACCCAATAATATATTTACCATTAATTTGCCATTAATATTTCCTTACTTTTCCATTAGACTACATCATCCATGGCTATAAGAGATGGCATAGACTATTTGGATGTGCATCAGTTTTGTGGTCACTTACATTTCTTCATGTCTTGATAATCGCTGAGACATGGGAGTCCTCAAGGATCGAAGCCTGCTATGCTTGCTATTTCTCATGCTAATCCTCTTGGCTCCTGGTAAGTTTGGTATCAAAATATCATTTAAAGAACAAGGAACTTCCTCAATGCATCATCTATACATTTGCTAGCCATATGTGAAATTCATATGCCGCGCGTCATAAATTATCATATATCTTTGTTGAACACTATAGGATATGTTTTTTTCATATGTCGTATTGTGTTCTTTGTTTTGTAGGCTCTGATGCCAAGACTTGCAGGAAGGCCAGTAAGAGCTATACCAGAGATTGCAGTGACGATCCATGTGTTTCGGCCTGCCATAAGGAGGGATTTATTGATGGGAAGTGTGAGATGCTCTGGGCAAGACCCGTTATTCTCAGATGTTTCTGCATATCGAACTCTTGCTGAATAAAACATGTTGAAACTACCGCATGATGCTTGATGCAAAAAGTAATAAGATTCATTTTTAAAAAATGACTGGAGATGAGCAATTGAAAAAATGTTGCTCTGCAAGATATTCCTGTTTTGCCAGCAATTAAATTTCAAGGAGAACATTGGTCTTTATACACAAATATATAACTCATGTCCATGTGCTACAAACTCATGTCACCTTGATCTCACATACGAGTTTTTCTCACCAACAGGAGTACTACACAATTCACATGTTCTTGAGTCCTATTCAAGCAATTCTCAATAGAAGAAAAAACTTGGTCTACCTGGCTCATTGGTCATTGCTCTCACAATGACACCTGATTTCTTTTACTAGTGTTTGGGGCGCCACCCTGTGGCGCCGTTTGAGAGGAAGCTGTGTGCATGTTTTTATTAAAAAAACATAAAGTCCTCGCCTCCTTCTAAAAAAGCATCTCAGAAAAAAAATCCTCACCTTCATCAAAAAAAGGTAAAAAAGAAAAAAGAAAAAAATTACCACCACAACCTACCAGCGAGTGCCACTTTGCAACCCTCCATTTAAAAAATACCAGAGGTCCTCACCTCCATTTAAAAACAAAAAAATACATTTTAAAAATAATCCACACCTTCATCTAAAAATTTTATAAAAGATTTCTCACCGCGGTCAACCAGCTTGTGCCACGTGGCATAGTTTGTTGGTCGCCCTTCACGCATAGCTTAATGGGTTTAATGGTCCACACTACTTTTTAAAAACTTGTAAAAGAACATGCAGCGCTCTGTGTCCACACCGCATTGTTGATACTTTACATGATATTTTTTTATACAATGATATTAAAATTATCTCACCATTATCTGACTAATTATTCGGTTGTTGCTTGTTCTCTTTATGTTTTCTGTGTGGCTAGGTCTCAGTCTACTGAGACGTAGCCAAGTCTCACTCAAGTGATATAGTATACAAAAAGAAAATGGAAAAATAAAAAGATAAAAATTGCATGAATCTCCATGCAAGATCAAACGAATATAGTATTGCCTGAGACATAACCAAGTCTCGGTCGACTGTGACTTAGCAAAACTGTTATGTTTTATGTTGTGGTGTATGTACAATATTGGTACGGATGTTGAAATCTTTCATAAAAACACATGTTATTTAGACACTATATAGAAGTTTTGTATGCAACGATAAAAAGGGCCTTGTGTTGATTTTGGCTAATTTGTCGGTTGTTACGTTGGCTCTCTCACTTATTTACATAAATAAATAGGACTTATTTTTTGTTGTTGTGTTTATTCAGAGTTCTTCAGGTTCATGAAGTTTAATTGTATGTTTTTTCACAATGTGTTTGTTTTCACCATCATATGTAGTTTCATGTGCTTGGGTTGAACTCTTCTTTTGTTTCATTTTGCTCGGTTTGATTCTGACGGTTTCGTAAATCCATGTGAGATGACCTTGGATGTAGACACTCTAGTTGATGCAGAAAGGGTTCTACGTTATCATTGCCCTTACAGATGCTAGCCTGCCAGCATAACCTGTTTTGCATTATTGCCCTTCACTATGTGATGTGAAACATTTATATATTAGTAGCAGTGAAGAACTCGTCCCGTGATGACTGTGAAGCTTCAGTGCTATGAGAAGAAACTGGAGATAACTTCCGTCCATAGGTTTTAGTATATGAAGGCAGCATTATCCCAAGGAGTGTCATATCAATTAATAAGATAGAATTCAATATATGGGATGAATAGTGTGCATGAACATGTCTCTAAATCAGTAATTTATTATCATATAGACTTTGGTTGTCCATCGAGATACATGTCTCTATATAGAATCCAAAGTAGGAACTCTCTGCATAAACATCCCTCTTCTGATTTCTTTCTTCAAATATGAGTTATTTGTAGGGTTGCATATATTAATTAATGTATAGCTCAAGAAAAGAAGCACTGCAATTTTGGACGAAGGGGGGAGAGATGAATACCAGTTTTCCTAAAAACTTACCAATCTTTATATGAATAAAACCTGGCCCACCAGAATCTAAAATAAGTAACAGGTTAAGAGGGCCATTAACATGCATCTTCTGCCATGTCATGAATCTTATGAAACTGAATCACATAAACATTACAAGAAACCAGGAGAAATGGCTGCAAAACGGGGAAGAACAGAAAACCTCATATGAATTCACCTTCTGTAGTGCATATGTAGTTACATAACCAACATATGCAGTCACCTTTGAAATATTAATCTTCCCTATCAAATGTTCCAAAGAAAAATTAGCAACAGATTCTGAAGTTTCACTACTACAAAAACACTTCCGTGATGATACGTCTTTGTCACAGTAGGTCATGTTTTTTTGTCATGCATGTACAACTGTGACGATTCTATGACAGAATCAAGGTAGTCATACCTGTACTGTCGTAGAAGTGTTCCATGTAGTGGCGGAGCTTCATGGGGGACTAACCTTGGCGGTGCCCCCCAGCCCAAGAAAAAGTCACCTACTACTTGTTAGTTTTTGTGTTGTATGTTCTGTAAAAATAGGCTAAATCTCATAGTTTTGCCCATCCTTTGCCCCTCCAAAGATTTGGCCCAAGCTGCACCACTGGTTCCATGACAACACTGAAATTATCATCATGGAAGTGTCCAGCGTCATGGAAGTGTTTTCGTCAAGGGTAACCGACACGTGGCTTCCACCGTAATGGGTCACCGTTAAGCTATCGGGTTCCGATTTAGATCCGATAACCCGTTAACAACCCTGACCAATGGGGATTTTCCATGTGTAAAATTCTCATTGGCAAAAGGAACCATGTATCAGCACACCATTGGGACATATCTCATCCATTTAATGGACGAGAGGCGCCTATGATATGTCGACGCATGTCACGACCAAATAGTGGCCCATTTAGGTTAAATAGGCTGGTCGTTTGACTTGGTCAAAAGCTAGCAGGCCAGCTGATGTCTAATGTCGCTTGAAGCTACGTCGGTATTTCCCCAAAGAGGAAGGGATGATGCAGCACATCGGCAGTAGGTATTTCCCTCAGATATGAAACCAAGGTTATCGAACCAGTAGCAGAACCAAGCAACACAACGTAAACAGCCCCTACACACAAATAACAACCATTCGCAACCCGAAGTGTTAAAGGGGCTGTCAATCCCTTTCGGGCAACGGCGCCTCAAATTGGTGCGTGGATGGGAGAAAGTTGTAATAGATTGAATAAATAGATTGCAAATAAAATAAAATGCAGCAAAGTATTTTTGTATTTTTGGTTTAATACATCTGAAAATAAATGCAAAGGAATAATAGATCGCAAAGGCAAATATATGAGAAAGAGACCGGGGGGCCGTAGGTTTCACTAGTGGCTTCTCTTGAGAAAAAAAGCAAACGGTGGGTGAACAAATTACTATTGGGAAATTGATAGAACTTCAAATAATCATGACGATATCCAAGCAATGATCATTATATAGGCATCACGTCCAAGATTAGTAGACCCACTCCTGCCTGCATCTACTACTATTACTCCACACATCGACCGCTATCCAGCATGCATCTAGTGTATTAAGTTCATGGAGAAATGGAGTAATCCAATAAGAACGATGACATGATGTAGACAAGATCTCTATGTAGAGATAGACCCCATCGTTTTATCCTTAGTAGCAACGATACATACGTGTCGGTTCCCCTTCTGTCACTGGGATCAAGCACCGTAAGATCGAACCCACTTCAAAGCACCTCTTCCCATTGCAAGATAAATAGATCGAGTTGGCCAAACAAAACCCAAATATCTGAGAAGAAATACGAGGCTATACGATATCATGCATAAAAGAGATCAAAGAAACTCAAGTACTTTCATGGATATAAAAAGATATAACTGATCAGAAACTCAAAGTTCATCAGATCCCAACAAACACACCGCAAAAAGAGTTTCATCACATGGATCTCCAAGAGACCATTGTATTGAGAAGTCAGCAAGAGAGAGAGGAAGCCATCTAGCTACTAACTACGGACTCGAAGGTCTACAAGGAGCTACTCACGCATCATCGGAGTGGTGAACCCCATCCGATATGGTGTCTAGATTGGATCTGGTGGTTTTGGACTTTGCGGTGGCTGGATCAATATTTCGTCGACTCCCCTAGGGTTTTGGGAATATTGGGGTATTTATAGAGCAAAGAGGCGGTCCGGGGGGCATCCGAGGTGGGCACAACCCACCAGGGCGCGCCTGGGCCTCCTGGCGCGCACTGGTGGGTTGTGCTCTCGTCGTAGCACCCCCAGGCGCAGCCAGGGCCCATTATGTGTCTTCTGGTCCACAAAAAATCTCCGTGGAGTTTCGTTGCATTTGAACTCTGTCTGATATTGATTTCCTGCGATGTAAAAACATGCAGAAAACAGCAACTAGTACTTGGCACTATGTCAATAGGTTAGTACCAAAAAATGATATAAAATGACTATAAAATGAGTATAAAACATCCAAGATTGATAATATAACAGTTGTGACGCCCCCGATTCGACCGTACACTAATCATACATGCAAATTTGTACAATCAAGATCAGGGACTCACGGGAAGATATCACAACACAACTCTAGACACAAATTAAAATAATACAAGCTTCAAATTATAAGCCAGGGACCTCGAGGGCTCGAATACAGAAGCGCGATACACAAGAGTCAGCGGAAGCAACAATATTTGAGTATAGACATAAGTTAAACAAGTTTTGCCTTAAGAGGGCTAGCACAAACATCAACGAACGAAGATGCAAGGCCTCCTGCCTGGGACCTCCTAACTACTCCTGGTCGTCGGCGGGCTCCACGTAGTAGTAGGCACCCTCGGGGTGGTAGTAGTAGTCAACTGGGGTGGCATCTAGCTCCAGGGATCCACCATCTGGTTGCAACAACCAGAAAGAAGAAAGAAGGGGGAAAAGGGGTAGCAAAGCAACCGTGAGTACTCATCCAAAGTACTCGCAAGCATCAGATCTATACTAAGTATGCATTGGTATCAAATGGAAGGGTTGTATCTGTGGACTGAACTGCAGAATGCCAGAATAAAGGGGAAGGCCTAGCCTATCAAAGACTAGCATCTTCAAGCAGCTCCAAGCTTCTTGCAGCATGTAGAAGATTAATAATAGCAGCTTAATTAACAAGCATGTTGTAACATTAAGGCCCAAAGATCCTTCCTCAACTCACTGTGAGAAAGCAATCCCAGAGCCAACATATCCACCACATATCAAGTATCCATTTCTAGTTGTATAAGATCAGGATATAAGTCTGAATGTCCGTTACCGAGGACACAGCTATTAATAGATAATCTTCCATGCAGGGGTGCACCATGTTTCCCAACACGCTTGATTACTCTGGCCGGACACACTTTCCTGGGTCATGCCCGGCCTTGGAAGATCAACACGTCGTAGCCCTACCTAGGCTTAGCAGAGAGGTCCCCGCCGTTCTACATCCTAAGCACTCCGGGGTCTGGGCCCATCACCCGTTGCACTCCGGGTCGTTGCGCGCAGGGCGGGTCCAGGCTCCACCACTACAGGATGGTGCCGGCCCAGCCGTGCCGCAATGCTGAACTGGACGTCTGACAAAGCTTCGGTTGATACAGCGACGTCGAGGCCCATAACTACTCCCGCGTGGTGGTTAGTGCGTAAAGGCCAGAGGCCAACTCAGAACAAATACCCAAACCTGTTAGTGCATTATTAAAAGAAGTGACGACTGTCGGGACAAGTCCGGAGCTATCACCCCACCTGGGTGATACCACTAAACAGCCAGCCGCCACCGTAACTCCTCGGGTGCTCTCCGGGCCCGCCCAACTTTCACCAATGTCTAGATTAAAGTCAAGGTAACCATGTGTCCGAACATCGAGGGGAAAACCCGAGGAATCACCCTCGAAGGATTTCACTCGATGTAAGCATCAAGGTGAACGTAAGAGGAACCACCCTCGAGGTTCACACTTGAGGTGTTGCACGATAGAGCCGTATCGGGAATGGTGAAGGAGGAACCACCCTCGTTGACCACGACCAAATAGCTACACTATAGAATTATCGTTAGGAGTGCGTTATGAGGGATCACCCTCGGCACTCGATAGTAGCTCTGCAGAGTCAAGCAACAAAAGGGGCGTGATGTGATGTGTCGGGCTCTGGTCGTCGATCACGTTGATCGAGTCATCGATGATGAAGCAGGGGCAACAAGGACAAGGTGGGGGTCACTGATGGATCACTATCCAACCTATACTAAGCATTTTAGGATAAGCGGGTAGGCAACAACAACATGTACAAAAGCAGGCTATGCATCAGAATAGGAGCAATCAAATATAGTAGAAAAATCTAATGCAAGCATGAGAGAATGGAATGGGAGATATCGGGATGATCAAAGGGGGGGCTTGCCTGGAAGCTCCGCCGAAAGGGAAGAAGGGTCGTCGTCCACGTAGTCGATCACAGGGACATCAACAGCGGTCTCGGGGTCTACCGGAGAGAAGAGGGGGAAGAAACAGTAAATACAGAGCAAACACATGCATGAAAAGACAATAAGCGGTGCTAAGGGTGTTCTAACGCAGTACTACGCGATATCGACGAAGGGGGAAAACATCCGGGAATGTTTCCCCAGTGTTAGGCATTTTCGGGCAGAAGAAACGGTGGGGGACGGTTGTATGTTTGCTATTCTAGGGACGTGTGGCGGACGAACGGACCGCTTACTCGAATTCATCTCGTCGTTCTGAGCAACTTTCATGTATAAAACTTTTTCATCCGAGTTACGGATTATTTTCTAAGATTTTTCAAAGATTTGAACAATATTCTGAAATTCCCTGAAATTCTGCTAAGTCTGAGAATTCGTCAATTTTAAACATCTTTTAGCTGTTTTCAAAAGCCTACAACTATGGATCTGTACCACCTATGATTTTGTGCCATATATCAATTTTGAGCATTTTTCTGCGATCTACATGTTAGTATCACTTTCATCCATATTAGAGTTCATTTGCTCGATCATCAACAACTCTAAAGTAGCTAAGAAAATAAAGATGTTTTTCAGTTTTTCACTTAACAGAACCTTGAACTTTGCGATTTTGGTCCAGTCGCTTAAAATGAAGTTTGTCAAGTATACTTTCTACTCATGTTTTTCTTAGCCTTGATAAAAGTTGTTTAATCGTAGTTTAGGGGCTGCCCAGGGGGTTACTCAGTGTGATATTTGTAAAGCTAACCATAGTAGCAGCTGCAGTAGCTAGTAGCAATAGTAGGTTTAGCAGAGCAGCATTGGGAAGTGGCATGGCTCAAGCGCTACAGGCGTGCGAGGCGCGGCAGCATCCACAAGCAGAGCAGCGTGGGGCATGCGCGGGCACCGCACGACGATGGCAGCAACAATTGTAAGGAGCAGCGGCAGCGGGCAGAGAAAGCAACAGCGGCACACGACAGGAGTAGCTGCGCGGCAGCAGAAATAGAGCAGCAGCGAGCGCCGAGCGGACGCGAGGCCACGACAGTACGCAAAAGCAGCAGCAGTACAGGGACCAGCAGTACAGTGACAGAGCCGCGGGCGGCAGCTAGCGCGGAGGGAGGAGCGGACGCGTGGTAGGGGCGTCCAACGCGATTTAGTGGCAGCGATGGCGTTGGTAGAGCAGCAGCAGAAGTTAACAGGCGGCAGTCGCGGCGGTAGGCTAAGGGCGCAGAGGAGCGAGGCAGTGCTATGCAGGGGAGTAGCAGCAACACACGACAGTAGTGGCGGAGGGCGTAGGCCTGACGCGGTCAGCGCGACCACGGTAATACATGGGCGGCGGCTACGGCGAGGAAAAACGGAAGGGAAAGGGGGGGCAAGGGGAAGCGGAGCCTCACGGTGATCCTGTAGGGAAAGGGCAGCGGGCTCAGCGATGGTCGACGGCGACGAATCCCGCGGCGAGGGCCGAGGAAGAAGGAGATCGACCCGGCAATGGAGAGGTTCCCAGGTTGATCTCATGGGCGAGGATAAGGAAGACGACGATGCCGGAGCCTTGGGACACGGAAGCGCGACGTGGGGCAGCCGGTCGCCGCGAGGACGACGACAGCGCGGTGACAGTCGAGCTCGGGAGGAGGGGGATCTGGAGAGGGAGGCAGAGCAAGAGGGAGAGAGGAGTGGGGAGTGGGTGGAGTGGCAGAGGAGGAGGGAACCGAGGCGTCGGGGGGGGATCCTTATCCCCTCCCCGACGGCGTCGACGAGGTGGTCGGGGTCGACCTCGCCCCTGTAGCGACATGAGCAGAGGGACAGGAAGGTGCGACCGGTGGGGGTTAGGTGGAATTGCTGGGCCTCCAAGGCCCAGGGGGCAGTGGGGGGGTCTCTTTTATTTTTAATATATGTTTTGTGTTTCATTTTCTTTATGCAATTTCTTTTAGCCAGCAAATCTATTTTGTAATATGTGGGACTTCCCCACGTAAATATTTTGCATTAACTAGCACTGCCACAAAAAGTTAGGAAGGCTTTTGAGTTTGTTCGAACTTTTCATAAATGGGAAGGCATTTAAATATGTTGTTCTAGCACTGTTTTAATTAGTTTAGGGCATTAAACCACTTTATAAAAATGTTGGTTCACCACCATAATTAGTTATGGAATGTTTGCCACACTTGAACATTTTAGTTTTGACCTACGATTTTTTTACTTTAATTTCAATTTGAATTTGACCCAGTTTCGAGTTAACGTGAGTTTTAACAACAGAGATCGTGGTGACGTGGCATCATTAGCAGAGGATTATTGTCGCTTAATTATCCGTGCGTCACAATTCTCCTCCACTACAAGAAATCTCGTCCCAAGATTTTGGAGGTAGAAGGAAACAAAAATGAGGTATTCATCAGGAAGACGATCCTCGAGTTCCCAAGTGGCTTCATCTTCAGAAGGATTTGACCACTGAACTTTTTTTGAAATTTTATAGCCCTCAGATGGGTGCGATGTTCAACATTGATCGAGAATGCGGATGAGATGCTCTCTGTAAGTGAGATCATCTTGCAAGGGTTAAGCCTTGTAAGACAGGTGGTTGTTGCAATAAGACTTGTGACTCAGGGCATCGGCCATGGTATTAGCCTCGCCAGGGGTATAAGAAATACCGTAGTCATAGTCTGTAATTGTTTCCATACATCTCTGCTGACGGAGATCCAGATCTAGCCGAATAAATGATTACTTCATAATTTGATGATCAGTGAAGATCTCGCAACGACTACCGAGAAGGTAATGCCGCCACAACTTCAGCGCAAAGTTAACGGCATCAAGTTCAAGGTCATGGACTGGGTAGTTCTTTTGGAAAGGCATCTTGGAATTCACAAACGATTGGAGCGTTTTCAATTCTCACAAGAGGAGAAGTGTTTACGCGTTTAAGGAATAAATTTGTGCTTTAGCCTTTCGAACAAGATGAGCATGGCAGCTTACTATCACACTTGAAGGATGTAGTAGATGAACGGTTTTAGTGGCGCAAATGATAAAAGCAACATGTGTCTTCAACCATTCAATTCCCAGAATGAGGTCAGTATTGGATGACTTCAAAACAACGGGGAAAACATGGAATTCCAATCCTTCAATTTCAACTGGGCGTTTTGACAAACCATGGTGGTTCGACACTAGCTAGCGGAATGCAGCTTGGAATTCTGGTCAAGTGATGGAGGTTCTAACAGGTAAGTAACGCCTGTGGCTGTCCCACTAAAAGTGCAACTATCCCTGGGTGGTTTTGGTAATTCCTAACAACATATAGCTCATTGAGCTAATGATATCTCAAGATAAATATTTCAGGAAAGCTCAGTGATTGGCATGGCATGGATTAGAAATGTGGACCCCTCAAAATGCTAAGGACAAAAGATTGGCTCAAGCTCTAAAGCTCAAGACTCTACATTTTACTTTTAGTGATCCAAGATCACATTGAGTCCATAGGAAAAGCCAATACTATTAAAAGGGGATGAGGTGTTGCTTAATGGGTTACTTGCTCAAAGTGCTTAATGATATGCTCCAAAAACCCTCAACCACTTTCTCATATCCACATATGTCCCAAACCAAAAGTCAAACTCGGCCCCACTGATACTTTCTATCCGGTGCCACCGATTTCAGTTGACATAGCCACTGCCACAAAACCCTAGTCACTTCGGTCTTACCGATAGGGATCTCGGTCTCACCGAGATGGGATTGCAAACTCTCTGTTTCCCTTCGTAACGTTTCGGTCCAACCGAGATGAGCGATCGGTCCCACCGAGTTCGCAATGCAAACTCACTATTTCCCTTTCGTAACGTTTCACTCTCACCGAGATGACCGAATCGGTCCCACCGAGTTTGCCTGATAGACTCTCTGGTCAGCCTATTACCAAAATCGGTCCCACCGAGTTTGTGTAATCGGTCTCACCGAGACTACGTTATGCCCTAACCCTAATGAAACTGGTCCCACCGAGTTGACATGTCGGTCCCACCGAAAAGCCTAACGTTCACATTTTGAACTAAATCGGTCTTGCCAAGTTTCATGATTATGTCCCACCGAGTTTGGTGATTTGTGTGTCGTGGAGGCTATATATTCCCTCCACCCACTCTTCATTCGTGGAGAGAGCCATCAGAATATGCCTACACTTCCATCATACATTTTCTGAGAGAGAACCACCTACTCATGTGTTGAGGTCAAGATATTCCATTCCAACCATATGAATCTTGATCTCTAGCCTTCTCCAAGTTGCTTTCCACTCAAATCATCTTCCCACCAAATCCAAATATGTGTGAGAGAGTTGAGTGTTGGGGAGACTATCATTTGAAGCACAAGAGCAAGGAGTTCATCATCAACACACCATCCATTACCTTTTGGAGAGTGGTGTCTCCTAGATTGGTTAGGTGTCACTTGGGAGCCTCCGTCAAGACTGTGGAGTTGAACCAAGGAGTTTGTACGGGCAAGGAGATCGCCTACTTCATGAAGATCTACCATAGTGAGGCAAGTCCTTTGTGGGCGATGGCCATGGTGGGATAGACAAGGTTGCTTCTCCGTGGACCCTTCGTGGGTGGAGCCCTCCGTGGACTCGCGCAACCGTTACCCTTCGTGGGTTGAAGTCTCCATCAATGTGGATGTATGATAGCACCACCTATCAGAACCACGCCAAAAATCTCCGTGTCTACATTGCGTTTGCTCCCTCCAAACTCCTCCCTTTACCTTCATGTGCAATTTTTTACATTCCGCTGCTATACTCTTAGACTTGCATGTGTAGGTTGTTTACTTGACAAGTGCTAAGTTGCTAAAATCTGCCAAGACTTAAAATTGGGAAAAGGCTAGATTTTTATTTGGTCAAGTAGTCTAATCACCCCCCTCTAGACATACTTTCGATCCTGCAAGTGGTATCAGAGCTATGGTCTCCATTTGCCTTGATTTCCATAGCTTTTGGTGATCATAGCCTTGGTTTCACAACCTAGGAGTGTATGGCGTCTAGCGAGGGAAATTACCACCGTAGAGGTCCTTACTTTGATGGTACTAATTTTGCTAGTTGGAAGCATAAGATGAAAATGCATATTCTTGGACATAACCCCGCCGTTTGGGCTATTGTGTGTATTGGCTTGCAAGGTGAATTCTTTGACGGGAGAGAACCGAACCATGAAGCTACCGCGGAAGAGTTGAAGATGCTGCAATACAATTCTCAAGCTTGTGATATTCTCTTCAACGGATTGTGCCCTGAATAATTCAACAAAATCAGCCGCCTTGATAATGCAAAGGAAATTTGGGATACTTTGATTGATATGCACGAAGGTACCGACTCCGTCAAGGAATCCAAATTGGATGTGCTTCAAAGTCAACTTGACAAGTTCAAAATGAAGGATGGTGAAGGTGTCGCTGAAATGTACTCTAGGCTTGCTCTCATCACAAATAAGATTGCCGGCTTAGGAAGTGAAGAGATGACCGATAGATTCATCATCAAGAAGATCCTAAGAGCCTTGGATGGAAAATAAGATACCGTGTGCACATTGATCCAAATGATGCTCAATTACAAAGATCTCAAGGCAACGGAAGTCATTGGAAGAATTGTTGCTGATGAGATGTCACTCAAAGATAAGGAAGAGCTCCACAACAAGTCAAGCGGTGCTTACAAAGCCTCATGTGATGCTCCCACATCATCAAGTGAGAAACAAACCTTCAATGAAGAATTGAGCCTAATGGTGAAGAATTTCAACAAGTTCTACAAGAGGAGAAGCAAGGAGAGAAGTTCCAAGTCAAGGTCCTACAATGACAAAAGATCTTCAAGTCGTGAACGAAATTGCTACAATTGTGGAAGACCCAGACACTACTCAAATGAGTGTACGGCTCCCTACAAAAGAAGAGAAGATTCTCCTAAAAGAAGAAGTAGAAGAGAAGAATCAACACCAAGAGAGAGAAGAAGTAGAGATGATCGTTATGAACATAGAACCTCTCAGAGAAGCAAGGATTCGGAAAGGAAGGACAAATCATCAAAGAGCTACACAAAACAAAGACATCAAGATCATGTTGGTGAATGGGTATCCAGCTCCGACTCCGACAATCACTCCGAAAGAAGTTATCACTCCGACTCCGAATATACTCAAGATGAAGGTGTTGCCAGTCTAGCACTTGTGTCAACCAACTCCTATGACATATTTGACTCTCCAAATGAAGGAATTGGAAGATGCTTCATGGCTAAAGGCCCAAAGGTATCACACCCCGAGTATGTTGATTTCAATAGTGATGAAGATGATTTGCTAGGAGATGATGATTTACTTGTTGATAACTATAGTTATGAAAACTATGATGAACTTGCTATTAATCATGCTAATCAATATAAAACGAATGACAATGATAAGAAGGAGATTGAGCGTCTAACTAAAGAACTAAACACTCTTAAGTTAGCTCATGAAACTACCTTGGAAGATCATCGAGAACTTTTAAAGACTCATGAGAAGCTACGCTTTGAAAAGCTCAATCTTGAGCAAGAGCATGAGTTCTTAAAAGCAATCAATGATGACCTTCGCAAGAAAAGTTCTTCTTACATTGCCAAGCGTTTACTCTTGTCCACTTACATGCCACAAGTAAAATCTAGCAACAAGAGTAAGAAAGATTCTTCATCTAGTAGTAACAATAATCATGCTAAATCCAATGTTGTTGCTTCTAGTAGTTCTTTTGATTCCACTAATGATTCTCTTAGCCAAGTTACACTTGAGCAAGAAAATAGCTTATTGAAGGGAATTATAGAGAAGGGTGTTTACAAGAGCCTTGCCGGAAGTAAGCAATTTGAGAAAATTGTACGCAAGCAAGGAAGACACCGGAAGAATCAAGGTGTTGGTTTTGAACGAAAGTTCAATGCCAATGGAGTTGAGTGGGAAGAAGATCAATACCCCAAGACGAAGTTTGTTCCTCAACAAGAGAAGTATGATCCTACTTCTTTCCAAGGAACACACGCTCAAGATGATCTTCCACCACAAGACCACAAGCAAAAAGGCAAGGACATGCTTCAAGAGGAGATTGATGCATTTGAAGAAGCTCCCAAGGCCTTGGTCAAGTGGGTTCCCAAGACTACATAAAGTTATACTACATCAAGTACGACTACAACTCCAAGGATTCCCATCAAGATGGTGTGGATCCCAAAGAAGAAGAACTAGAGAGTTCTTTATGGTGACTCCGCCAACATACTTCACTCATATTCTTTGGCATGGACATGTGCAAACAACTTCCACATCTTACACTAGTTCAAGGAGTCACAAACCCTCTTGTTGGTAAGACAAGGGACAAGGTAACCAAATGCTTTCATGGACATCATCTTATGTGAACATCACTCTATGTCTATGGATATCCTTGTTTGTTCCTTGTGGGACTAACCCGTGTAGGTATTGAAAGTGCAACTCACTCCAATGGATTGCTCCAAACGATCTACATCAACATTGAGCATCCACATCTTCGACACCTACATGAAGTCATCATCGACAAAACCCAAGGTTAGTTCATCCCTCTTAGGGGGGATATCACATCTAAGGGGAGCTTTACTCTAATCAATTGAGCTAAAGCAACTCTAATGATGTGAACACAACAATGCTTTATGTAAAAGTGGTAACCCCACTTGTGCTTAAACGATGAGTATGACCTATGAGCAAATGTTCTCATTTGATTCCTAAGTCAATATACTCATATATAGATGACCTAGTCATCGCCAATTGCTTGATAGATGCTAGAGTGTTTGTGCATGCTTTGTCACATATTTCATTTGCCATTTTATTGTGTGAGCATGTTGGTTGCATATTTTACTCATTCGAGGACATCCATTCGTTGTTTTGATTGTTTGGCTTTTTCTCTTTTGCCAAATGGATGGACAAGAATGCATAAGAACTCCCTCTAGCTATCTATGCTTTTCTCGTCTCAAACTCTATTCATGCTACATCACAAAGTTTGATCAAGTCAGATTCGAACCACTCTGTGTGAGGAGCACTCGGAGTCCCCGATTCGTCATAGACTTAAACTTCCAAAACCTCTTTGTGCATTTCGGTATGACCGAGTCATCCACTTCGGTCACACCGAGTTCACTAAGTTGATCTAGGTTTTCCATCTCGGTGCAACCGATTTGAACTTTTCGGTCACACCGAGTTGCAGTAACCGCTTGCGATTCCGCATCTCGGTGCAACCGAGTTGTTCCACTCGGTCACACCGACAGGGTCGGGATATATAAACCCACGGGTGAGATTTTGGAAATTTCTTCAAACTCCTAAGCCCGCGCGTGTGACCTGCTCTGCCTCCTCGGGTCTTCGGATCATCTCCTCGCCGCCAGCGACCTCCCGCCGCTGGTTTTCGTCGCTGTCAACGGAATCTGCTCCGCCGTTGTCGCCGTAGCGAACTCCCGCTGGACTAGGGTATGGATTCGACTATGTGTGCTATTCCTTAACTCTGATTCATAGCACATTGCTTTGCCATGATCTTTACCACGTATGCAAACAATCTATGCACAGATAACATCCCTTAGGTTAGATTTGATTTGAAAATTTAGGGTTAGGTCTCCGCCGAACTCATCTCGGACCGACTAAGTGGTAGAAATTGGTCTCACCGATTTGGCTTAGGCCATTGCACATGTGTTTTTTGGTCTGACCGAAAATTGCAAATCGGTGCGACCGAGTTCGACACTCTGTGAAACCCTAGCAATCTCGGTGCCACCAAACTGTGACTCGGTCTGACCGAGTTCACTAGTTTAGGTTCCAAAATTGCTTCAGTATCACCGAGTTTAACAGATCGGTAGCTCCGAAATGATTTCTGTGGAGAACTAAAACTAAGTTTTTGAGTCATCTGTTTTGCAAAAACTCTGCACTTTGTGATGCTCATCCACTCTACCTCATCTACATCTATTGACAGGGTCTGCTGTCAGTGTGTTTGCCAAGATGTCTGACCAAAGTGACAGTCAGAACAGATCTGAGGAACAAGTGCAATTGAGTGAGGGTTCAGATCCCTCAAGCAGCTATGATGAGGGCAGCAGAAGCACAGCTAATAACTTACCCAAGGCAGCCACTAGAGCAAGGAAGAAGAGAACGTTAGACTCTGAGGATGAGGACTATGTGGCTGTTGAGGATGAGGCCACCTCAAAGAAGAAAGTCTTGAAGAAAGAGTATGGCAGACACTACAGGAATCAGGTAATTTGCCGTCTGTGGATCACAAACGGCAAAGACCTAAATACAGACGGCAAAGATTTTGCCGTCAGGAAGCAGACGGCAAAGTCAGACGGCAAAGGTAAGTCGGCAAAGAATACTTTGCCGTCAGCATTTCGTCGGGCAGACGGCAAAGATTTTGCCGTCAGCCAACTAAAGATTTGCCGTTTGTCACAAAAATAATAGACCGCGAAATCCTGTTCTTTGCCGTCTATCAAAACTTGATCTTTGCTGTCATCTAGACTAAACTACAGACGACAAAGATTGTTTTTCATTTTAAAAAAAGTGACGTCAGAGCAGAGCCTCTCACCGGACACAGCAGGTTCAGCTCAAGTAGATTTGGATTCGACACGGCGTGATGCATTTCATTTATCGAGGTTGAGTTACAGAGAAGAAACAAAGTTGTCCTGAAAATTTACAAAAAGCACCCTGCAAAGTAAAAATAAAAGCAATCAAGTCCTCCACCACAGCAACTTGGACTTCACCGCCGGCCGTCCTTCTTTTGGCCGGAGACAGAACCACAGGGGTTCCACTGCCGCCGCCTTGCCCTGCCCACTCCGGCCCGCAGCACCAATAGGAGCCGAATGGAGGAGACGCTATCCGCTCTGCCCGCGCCGGCCCGAAGCACCAACCGCAGTTGTTCCCCTGCCCGCAGCGGTCTCACGCGTCGGCCGTGCCCTGCTTGCGCCGCACGCTCGCCGCCCGCCCGCGTGTCGCGCGCAGCGGCCTCCTGCGATGACCGCTCTGCCCGTATCGGCCATGTCCTGCTCGCGTCGCTGGAGAAGCTGCAGAGGCCTCCCACGCCGCCCGCTCTGCCCACACCGGCCGCTCTGCCCGCACCGGCCAAGCCTGGCTCGCGGCACCCGCCCCGCTGGAGGAGCCGAAGCAGCCTCCCGCGCCGGCCGCTCTACCCACACCGGCCAAGCCTGGCTTGCGACGCCCGCCCCGCTGGAGAGCCGAAGCGGCCTCCCGCGCTGGCCGCCCTGCCCGCACCGGCCAAGCCTGGCTCGCGCCGCCCGCCCCGCTGGAGGAGCCGAAGAGGCCTCCCGCGCCGGCCGCCGTGCCCACAGGAAGGGGAAGGAGGGAGCCAGAGGAGGCGGAGCAGAGGAAGGGGAGGACGATTGGACGAAGGTTTGCCGGCGGTGGCGGAGGGTTCGCCGGCCGGAGGAGCCGCGACTGGTGGCGCCGGCGAGTGGATCTGGATGTGGGCGAGGTGGTGGGGGTGGGCTGCGTGCGTGCAGAGAGACATGTACGAGAGAGAGAGAGAGAGAGATCGTGCAGGATAAGGGAGAGAGAGAGCGTGGTGGGGTCGGGCGTGGGAGATTGTTGGGGTGGGGGGCTGCGAGTGTGGGCTGTGTGGGTTGAGATGCCGCCACGTCATCGATCCGCGTGGTGTGCTTTCTCTTTGCCGTTTGCATTTTTTATTACAGACGGCAAAGAGCACACTTTGCCGTCTGCAAAGAAAATACAGATAGCAAAGATCTTTGCCGTCTACATTTTATATTATAGACGGCAAAGTGAGCTCTTTGCCGTCTGTAATTTTTTTGAGACGGTAAAGTCTATTTTACCGTTACTTATTCTTAGCCGTCTGCTGATGACGGCAAACCCTTTCTTTGCCGTCTGTCCTGATGAAATGCTGACGGCAAAGAAATTACTAACGGCAAATCTCCTGTTTCCCGTAGTGAGAGCTGCTGCAACAAAGCCAGGCTTGAATAAGAAGGCACCTGCCAAGAGAATCCCAATGTCACAGCCAAGGAAAGTTCCAACAGGAGAAACGATGAAATTCACCATAGAATCAGATGATGGTGAAACAACAGGAGATGATAAGAAAAAGAAGAGGGCAAGAACCACAACTGCAAAATTTCTTGGAAAATCAACTATGGTAAGAGATGAAGAAGAAGAGGAAGAGGATGCTGCACCAACACCCAAAGCTCAGAAGCTTATGGGAGATGCTATCAAGTCAGGGGCTGCAACATCAAAGCCCAAGTCTGCTCCCAAAGATCAAGCTCAGAAACCCCTAAAGCCCAAGAGAAACACCAGGAACATTCCTGCAGAAGAGAAGAACAAGGCCCCAGTGCCTCAAGCTTAAGAAGAGGATGATGAATCCCTTGTTTTGAGAAAACTGAAACCCAAGATTCCAGACCACAATGATGCTCATCCAATGGCTGAGGACATGCACATTAGAAAAGATGCTGGACTGAGATTATGGAGATAGTCTGATCCCTATGCTGTGAGGAGGAGGACTGCAGTTGACTACATGTTTCATACAAAAGAACAGCAAGACTTCTATGAGACTATTTTGCTTGACAAGAAGCCAATTGCCAGTGACATGAGATGGGTTGATTGGGAATACATCAAGGAGAAAGAAGATCACTTCCCAGGAGTATATGACAGCTTCAAAGCTTGTGGAGTTGACAAATTTGTTGGTCAGAAGCTCACCAAATGGAATGATGAGCTAATCATGCAGTTTTATTCCACGACTCACTTCTATCCAAATGGGAAGATAGTATGGATGTCTGAAGGTACAAGTTACCAATCAACAGTTGAAGAATGGGCTGAATTGATCAATGCTCTAGAAGAACATGAGGATGACCTGGATGTGTATGCCAAGAAAAAGAAAGACCAAAACTCTATGGCAAACATGTACAAAGAGACCCCTGATAAAGCTTTGGAGACACACAAGCTTGGGTATGTACATTACTTGTTGTCTGGTTTGCCTACTATCAACATAATCCTAAGGCACACTTTGCTACCCAAGTCAGGAGATCACAAGATGATCAGAGGACATTCCATCAACTTGCTGCAACTATTTGATGTCCCTTAGAAGTTCAAGGTCATGAGTCTGATTGTGGAGACAATCAAGAGGACAGTTGCTGACCAAAAGAGAAGTTGTGGGTATGCTCAACATATTCAGGAGCTCATCAATTCCAAGATGGGCACAGGAACCTACTTGTTGGACAAGGAGCATTTACCTCTATATCATGAATTTGAAGACAACAAGGTTGTGATGAATGAGGATGAACCATCATTAGCTCAAGCACAAGAGAAGAGAGCTAAAGCCAAGGCAGAGAAAGCTTCCAAGATGCCAAGTGTTGAGGAAGCATCTCATGTTTTCCTGAAGAGCAAGCAAGATCAGCTTGCATATCTGATCCAATCTACTTTGAGGATTGAGAAGGGCTTGGCCACCCTGACTCAAAATCAGGAGAGCTTGGAGAGGATCATAGAGACAAAATTTTATGATCTTGATCTGAAGGTTACAGAGATACAAACAACAGTTGAGCAGCTCCAGGAGGGAGAAGAAGAGAGGAAAGGAAGGCAACTACTGATGCTTTTCAGCGAGTGCATAGAGGTGAGAGGTCTGCTGCAGTGCCAGTATCAGATACTAGAGCTACAACGTCAGCACCCGCAACCACAGCTTCAGTGCCACCTCTAGCAGCCACTCCACCAGCTCCATCTACATCAATAGATGCCTTCGTCCTTGGAGTTCTATCTACACCACCTCCCGAAGACCAAGCCTGAGAGACGCATAGCACTATGCATTTTCAAACTTTTTGGTAACTTGTTGCCAAAGGGGGAGAAGCGTATAGATCATAGGCTTCGAGAGAGAGTGTTTTGCTTCTTTGTCTCTCTTGCTTTTGGTTGAACTTTTTGTGTGCTTGGTTGATACTTTATGTCTGTGTGAGATACTTGTTTGATCATGTGCTTGATCATATGCTACTTTAATGCTTGCCTGGATGATATTATCTCTTATATTCCATATATGATAATTCACTTTGCTTGGTGATGAGTGCATTCTTTTAATTTTCATCATTTTGAGCGCTCCACCAAGATGTATGTGACATGGAAGAGTGACCCATGATCCTAATCGATTGTGCATTTGCATTCAAAAGGAAATTCTAAATAATGCACAAATTTAGGGGGAGCTCTTGCTTATCACATGCTTCTCAAAGCGACGATGTATTTCAATATTATGATCATTTGTCGAAGCTTTGATCTATATGTTGTCATCAATTACCAAAAAGGGGTAGATTGAAAGTGCAACTATCCCTGGGTGGTTTTGGTAATTCCAAACAACATATAGCTCATTGAGCTAATGATATCTCAAGATAAATATTTCAGGAAACCTCAATGATTGGCATGGCATGGATTAGAAATGTGGACCCCTCAAAATGCTAAGGACAAAATAGTGGCTCAAGCTCTAAAGCTCAAGACTCTACATTTTACTTTTTGTGATCCAAGATCACATTGAGTCCATAGGAAAAGCCAATACTATTAGAAGGGGATGAGGTGTTGCTTAATGGGTTACTTGCTCAAAGTGCTTAGTGATATGCTCCAAAAACCCTCAACCACTTTCTCATATCCACATATGTCCCAAACCAAAAGTCAAACTCGGACCCACCGAAACTTTCTATCCGGCGCCACCGAGTTCAGTTGACATAGCCACTGCCACAAAACCCTAGTCACTTCGGTCTTACCGATAGGGATCTCGGTCTCACCGAGATGGGATTGCAAACTCTTTGTTTCCCTCGTAACGTTTCGGTCCAACAGAGATGAGTGATCGGTCTCACTGAGTTTGCAATGCAAACTCTCTGTTTCCCTTTCGTAATGTTTCAGTCTCACCAAGATGAGCGAATCGGTCCCATCGAGTTTTCCTGACCAACTCTCTAGTTAGCTTATTACCAAAATTGGTCCCACCGAGTTTGTGTAATCAGTCTCACCGAGATTACGTTATGCCCTAACCCTAATGAAATTGGTCCCACCGAGTTGACATGTCGGTCCCACCGAAAGCCTAACGTTCACAATTTGAACTAAATTGGTCTGACCAAGTTTCATGATTCGGTCCCACCGAGTTTGGTGATTTGTGTGTAACGGTTAGATTTTGTGTGGAGGCTATATATACCCCTCCACCCACTCTTCATTCGTGGAGAGAGCCATCAGAACATGCCTACACTTCCATCATACATTTTCTCAGAGAGAACCACCTACTCATGTGTTGATGTCAAGATATTCCATTCCAACCATATGAATCTTGATCTCTAGCCATTCCAAGTTGCTTTCCACTCAAATCATCTTTCCACCAAATCCAAATCTATGACAGAGAGTTGAGTGTTGGGGAGACTATCATTTGAAGCACAAGAGCAAGGAGTTCATCATCAACACACCATCTATTACCTTTTGGAGAGTGGTGTCTCCTAGATTGGTTAGGTGTCACTTGGGAGCCTCCATCAAGATTGTGGAGTTGAACCAAGGAGTTTGTACGGGCAAGGAGATCGCCTACTTCGTGAAGATCTACCCTAGTGAGGCAAGTCCTTCGTGGGCGATGGCCATGGTGGGATAGACAAGGTTGCTTCTTCGTGGACCCTTCGTGGGTGGAGCCCTCCGTGGAATCGCGCAACTGTTACCCTTCGTGTGTTGAAGTCTCCATCAACATGGATGTACGATAGCACCACCTATCGGAACCACGCCAAAAATCTCCGTGTCTACATTGCGTTTGCTCCATCCAAACTCCTCCCTTTACCTTCATGTGCAATGTTTTACATTCCGCTGCTATACTCTTAGACTTGCATGTGTAGGTTGTTTACTTGACAAGTGCTAAGTTGCTAAAATCTGCCAAGACTTCAAATTGGGAAAAGGCTAGATTTTTATTTGGTCAAGTAGTCTAATCACCCCCCTCTAGACATACTTTCGATCCTACACCCACCATTGAGCAGCGGGACCTTTTAGGTAATAAGCCATGAAGGTGACAAAGTTGGCAGTGGCTACATCAGCAGACTCTAACTCGAATGTGATGTCACAGAGCCAGTCATCAGCATCAAGTGGCTGAGACGAGTTGCGGTAGATGACAGGGTTGAAACGCGCAAAGTCTTGCAATGTCACTAGGGCTGGTTGCTGATTCATATTGGGTCACGAAAACTGAGCCACGACTCCTACCATGAACTGGCGATTCAACTCAACTGCTATATATCATTCCGGCCATGTGTTCGGAAGGTGGTGGATTGTTGCCACCATGGCCACGATCAGCAGTTCTAACCATCCCGCTTAAATCCAACAGGGGTGTAGTTTAGCAAGATGTGGTGCAAGCGTAAGGAGTCATTCATGCTGTAATTAGATCAATGAGCAAGGGCACAGTATGTACAAAGCAGTAGTCATTAAAGACATACCGGTACATATATAGAGCCAATTACACGTTGTTCGTATGAGTTCAGACAAGAGAAACACTGTAGACATACTAGGCGGCACGCATGCACGCGATGGAGGGATACAACAACGGGACATAGCGAAGGCTACATCAACGTCAGGGAAAACCTCTGGAGCGAGGGATTAGCAAGTGACGACGCAGAGTGCATTTGATAAGAGGATCCTGCGGTCAGTGAATACATGAAGCAGATCCTGGCCCTTAATTCAAGAAAGGCGTAATACACATCTCCGGGAGGATGTGATCACGAGATCCTAATGTTAGATTTAGCAAAATCATTTAACCCGAATAGAAGAGATATCAGAATCCCAGAGTATAGACGAGGAGTAAAAGATCATAATACCACCCAATGGCGACGTGGGCCCGTAAGCCACACAACCATGTTAGTAAATTAGTTTTTCAAAGACTAGACTCAACTCGGCCAAGGAGTTGGAAAGGGGAGTTCCTACAGGCAGTCGGCTCTGATACCAACTTCTGACGCCCCCGATTCGACCGTACACTAATCATACACGCAAATGTGTACGATCAAGATCAGGGATTCACGGGAAGATATCACAACACAACTGTAGACATAAAATAAAATAATACACGCTTCATATTATAAGCCAGGGGCCTCGAGGGCTCAAGTACAGAAGCTGGATACACAAGAGTTAGCAGAAGCAACAATATCCGAGTCATAAGTTAAACAAGTTTTGCCTTAAGAAGGCTAGCACAAACATCAATGATCGAAGAGGCAAGGCCTCCTTCCTGGGACCTCCTAACTACTCCTGGTCGTCGGCGGGCTCCACGTAGTAGTAGGCACCCTCGGGGTGGTAGTAGTAGTCGACTGGGGTGACATCTAGCTCCAGGAATCCACCATCTGGTTGCAACAACCAGAAAGAAGAAAGAAGGGGGAAAAGGGGTAGCAAAGCAACCGTGAGTACTCATCCAAAGTACTCGCAAGCATCAGATCTATACTAAGTATGCATTGGTATCAAATGGAGGGGTTGTATTTGTTGACTGAACTGCAGAATGCCAGAATAGAGGGGAAGGCCTAGCCTATCGAAGACTAGCATCTTCAAGCAGCTTCAAGCATCTTGCAGCATGTAGAAGAGTAAAGAATAGCAGTTTAATTAACAAGCATGTTGTAACATTAAGGCCCAGAGATCCTTCCTCGACTCCCTACGAGAAAGCAATCCCGGAGCCAACATATCCACCACATATCCAGTATCCATTTCTAGTTGTATAAGATCAGGATATAAGTCTAAACGTCCGTTACCGAGGACACGGCTATTAATAGATAATCTTCCCTGCAGGGCTGCACCACGTTTTCCAACACGCTTGATTACTCTGGCCGGACACACTTTCCTGGGTCATGCCCGGCTTCAGAAGATCAACATGTCGTAGCCCTACCTAGGCTCAGCAGAGAGGTCCCCGCTGGTCTACATCCTAAGCACTCCGGGGTCTGGGCCCATCGCCCGTTGCACTCTGGGTCGTTGCGCGCATGGCGGGTCCAGGCTCCACCACTACAGGATGGTACCGGCCTAGCCGTGCCGCAATGCTGAACTGGACGTCTGACAAAGCCTCGGCTGATACTACGACATCGAGGCCCATAACTATTCTCGCATGGTGGTTAGTGCGTAAAGGCCAGAGGCCAAGTCAGAACAAATACCCAAACCTGTTAGTGCATTATTAAAAGAAGTGATTGCTGTCGGGACAAGTCCGGAGCTATCACCCCTCTTGGGTGATACCGCTAAACAGCCAGCCGCCACCATAACTCCTCGGGTGCTCTCTGGGCCCGCCCGACTTTCACCAATGTATCAAGTAAAGTCAAGGTAACCATCTGTCCGAACATCAAGGGGAAAACCCGAGGAATCACCCTCGGAGGATTCCACTCGATGTAATCATCAAGGTGAACGTAAGAGGAACCACCCTCGAGGTTCACACTTGAGGTGTTGCACGACAGAGCCGTATAGGGAATGGTGAAGGAGGAACCACCCTCGTTGACCACGACCGAATAGCTACACTACAGAATTATCATCAGGAGTGCGTTATGAGGGATCACCCTCGGCACTCAATAGTAGCTCTGCAGAGTCGAGCAACAAAAGGGGCGTGATGTGATGTGAGGTGTCGGGCTCTGGTCGTCGATCACGTTGATCGAGTCATCAATGATGAAGCAGGGGCAATAAGGACAAGGTGGGGGTCACTGATGGATCACTATCCAACCTATACTAAGCATTTTAGGATAAGCAGGTAGGTAACAACAACAGGTACAAAAGCAGGCTATGCATCAGAATAGGAGCAATCAAATACAGTAGCAAAGTCTAATGCAAGCATGAGAGAATGGAATGGGCGATATCGGGATGACCAAAGGGGGGGCTTGCCTGGAAGCTCCGCTGAAAGGGAAGAAGGGTCGTCGTCGACGTAGTCGATCACAGGGACATCAGCAGCGGTCTCGGGGTCTACCGGAGAGAAGAGGGGGAAGAAACAGTAAATACAGAGCAAACACATGCCTGAAAAGACAATAAGCGGTGCTAAAGGTGTTCTAACGCAGTACTACGCAATACCGACGAAGGGGGAAAACATGCGGGAATGTTTCCCCAGTGTTAGGCATTTTCGAGCAGAAGAAACGGAGGGGGAAGGTTTCCTTTTTCTATTCTAGGGACGTGTGGCGGACGAACGGACCGCGTATTCGGATTCGTCTCGTCGTTATGAGCAACTTTCATGTATAAAACTTTTTCATCCAAGTTACGGATTATTTTCTATGATTTTTAAAGATTTAAACAAAATTATGAAATTCCCTGAAATTCTGCTAAGTCTAAGAATTCATCAATTTTAAACATCTTTTAGCTGTTTTCAAAAGGCTACAACTATGGATCTGTACGACCTATGATTTTGTGCCATATATCAATTTTGAGCATTTTTCTGCGATCTACATGTTAGTATCACTTTCATCCATATTAGAGTTCATTTGCTCGATCATCAACAGCTCTAAAGTAGCTATGAAAATAAAGTTGTTTTTCATTTTTTTCACTTATCAGAACATTGAACTTTGCGATTTTCGTAGGAATTAATCCATGCATCGAAAGGATTTGGTCCTGTGGGATAAAATGATGTTTGTCAAGTATACTTTCTACTCATATTTTTCTTAGCCTTATTAACAGTTGTTTAACCATAGTTTAGGGGCTGCCCAGGGGGTTACTCAGTGTGATATTTGTAAAGCTAACCATAGTAGCAGCCAAAGTAGCTAGTAGCAATAGTAGGTTTAGCAGAGCAGCGTTGGGCAGTGGCGTGGCTCAGGCGCTACAGGCGTGCGAGGCACGGCAGCATCCACAAGTAGAGCAGCGCGGGGCATGTGCGGGCACCGGCGGCGGGCAGAGAAAGCAACAGCGGCACACGCCAGGAGCAGCAGCGAGCGCCGAGCGGACGCGAGGCCACGACAGTATGCAAAAGCAACAGCAGTACACGGACCAGCAGTACAGTGACAGGGCCGCGGGCGGCAGCTAGCGCGGAGGAAGGAGTGGACGCGCGGTAGGGGACGTCCGGCGCGATTCAGCGGCAGCGACAACGTTGGTAGAGCAGCAGAAGTTAACAGGCGGCAGCTGCGGCGGGAGGCTAAGGGCGTAGATGAGCGAGTTAGTGCGATGTAGGGGAGCAGCAGCAACACACGGCAGCAGTGGCGGAGGGCGTAGGCCCGGCGCGGCCACGGTAATACGCGGGCGGCGACTATGGCAAGGAAAACGGAAGGGAAAGAGGGGGGCGAGGGTAAGCGGAGCCTCACGGTGATCCTGTAGGGAAAGGGCAGCGGGCTCGGCGACGGTCGGCGGCGACGAATCCCACGGCGAGGGCTGAGGAAGAAGGAGATCGACCTGGCGATGGAGAGGTTCCCGGCTTGATCTCGTGGGCGAGGGTGAGGAAGACGACGACGTCGGAGCCCTGGGACACGGAGGCGCGGCGTGGGGCAGCCGGTCGCCGCGAGGACGACGGCGGCACAGTTACAGCCGAGCTCGGGAGGATGGGGATCTGGAGAGGGAGGCAGAGCAAGAGGGAGAGAGGAGCCGGGAGTGGGTGGAGTGGCAGAGGAGGAGGGAACCGAGGCGTCGGGGGGGATCCTTATCCCCTCCCCGACGGCGTCGATGAGGTGGTCGCTCGACCTCGCCCCTGTAGCGACACGAGCAGAGGAACAGGAAGGTGCGAACGATGGGGGTTAGGTGGAGTTGCTGGGCCTCCAAGGCCCAGGGGGCAGTGGGGGGGTCTCTTTTATTTATAATCGATGATTTGTTTTCATTTTCTTTATGCAATTTCTTTTAGCCCGCAAATCTATTTTGTAATATGTGGGAGTTGCCCACATAAATATTTTGCATTAACTAGCACTGCCACAAAAAGTTAGGAAGGCTTTTGAGTTTGTTCAAACTTTTCATAAATGGGAAGTCATTTAAATATGTTATTCTAGCAGTGTTTTAATTAGTTTAGGGCATTAAACAACTTTATAAAAATGTTGGTTCACCACCATAATTAGTTATGGAATATTTCTCACACTTGAACATTTTGGTTTTGACCTACGAAAACTTTTGTTTTTTACTTTAATTTATATTTGAATTTGACTCGGTTTCGAATCAACGAGAGTTTTAACAACAGAAATCGTGGTGACGTGGCATCATTAGCAGAGGATTACTGTAGCTTAATTATCCGAGCGTCACAACAGCATGGAACAATAAAAGAATTATAGATACGTTAGTGACGTATCAGCATCCCCAAGCTTAACTCCTACTCATCCTCGGGTAGGTAAGTGATAAAAACAGAATTTTTTATGTGGAATGCTGCCTAACATGTCATATCATATTCTTTTCTTTATACCATGGGCATTTGGACTTTTATGTGATTCATAGCAATAGTCTAGTTTTGACATGATAATTTAAATACTCAAGCATATCAACAAGCAACCATGTCTTTTGAAATATCAACGCTAAAATAAGTTATCCCTAGCCCATCATGCTCAACCATTGATCCATTCATGAAACGCACTCACATATTAACTACACCCAATACTAAAGTATGATCATATTGCCTCTTAGTTGGTGCTTTTATAAGAGAAGATGGAGACTCAAATTCAAAATAAAAATTGCATCAAGTAAAAGAAATGCCCTTCGCAGAGGGAAGTAGGGATTTGTAGGGGTGCCAGAGCTCAATGCGGAAAAATTAGAGATAAAAACATTTTGGGAGGTGTATCCTTCCCACCAACGAAAACAACTTAGATTTCCCAACACTTTCCATGCTGGATATATCATAGGCGGTTCCCAAAAAAAATAAAGTTTATTCCTTTTTCCACCATACTTTCACTTTCCATGGCTAGCCGTATCCACAATTGCCCTCCATACCAACACTTTCCAAGGAATTTATTATTTGACAACATAAAGTAAATTCATTTTTCATTTCGGGACTGGGCATCCCTAAAACCTTTGCCTTACTCTCGTGCAATGACAAGTGAATAAACACTCATCGTGAGAATAACACATCCAGCATGGAAAATATTAGTCACCCCTCACCGCTCCGCGAGCGGAACAAACACACAAAAGAGAAGTTTATTTTCAAAATTAGAGATGGCACATATAAATTTGCTTAGAGCGGCAAAAGAATACCGCATATAGGTAGATATAGTGGACTCATGTGGCAAAACTGGTTTAAAGGTTTTTGGATGCACAAGTAGAGATCATACTTAGTGCAAAATGAAGGCTAGCAAAAGATTGAGAAGCGACCAACCAAGAAACGGATAATCTCATAAGCAAGCATTAAGCATTATTAACACCGAATAATGCACCACAAGTAGGATATAATTTCCTTGCATGACTATTGACTTTCGTGCTTGCATAGGGAATCACAAACCTTAACACCAATATTCTTACTAAAGCATAATTACTCATCAACATAACTCACATATCACATCATCATATCTCAAAACTATTAAGAATCAAGTTTTTTTTGTCCAATGATCTTCATGAAAGTTTTTATTATATCCTTCTTGGATATCTATCACTTTGGGACTAATTTACATGTGTTGCTTTTGACAAGCTCAAACAAATACAAGTGAAGATCATGAGCATAAAATTTCTTTCTCTCAAATTAATTGAAGGGAAGCAGGAGAGAATTTCTTGAAAATTTTACTAACTCTCAAATAAATCTAAGTGAAGCAAGAGAACATTTCATCAAAAGTACTAAAGCACACCATGCTCAAAAAGATATAACTGAAGCACTAGAGCAAGTCCGTAGTTCATAAAAGATTTAAGTGAAGCATAGAGAGCAATTCTAAAAAGTCATGACATAATTTTGTCTCTCTCAAATAGGTGTGTCCAGCAAGGGATCAAGACTAAAAACAGAAAATGAAACAAGAAAAGACTCATATCATACAAGACGCTCCAAGCAAAAAACATATTATGTGACGAATAAAAATATAGCTTCGAGTAAAATACCGATTGTCGTTAGAAGAAAGAGGGGATACCACTCGGGGGCATCCCCACGCTTAGTTGTTTGCTCATTTTTGGATAATAGCTTGGGATGCCGGGGCATCCCCAAGCTTAGGCTCTTCTACTCCTTATTCCTTCATCCATCGTAAGATAACCCAAAACTTGAAAACTTCAATCACACAAAACTCAACAATACCTTCATCAGATCCGTTAGTGTAAGAAAAATAAATCACTACTATAAGTGTTGTGTCAAACCAATTCATATTTTATTTTTGCATTATATCTACTATATTCCAACTTTTCTATGGCAAAAACTCATCAAAGAAAACCATAGAGCCATCAAAATAAGCACAAAACGCAAAGAAAACAGAATCTGTCAAAACAGAACAGTCTGTAGCAATCTGATCTGTTCGAATACTTTTGGAACTCCAAAAATTGTGAAAAATCAGGATGACCGGGTTATTTGTATATGAATCTACTGCAAACAAATTGGAATTTATCACGTTCTGGTGATTTTTAACAATTGTTTTCGTGAGCATAAATGTTTCTGATTTTCAGCAAGATCAAACAACTATCACCCAAGAAGATCCTAAAGGCTTTACTTGGCACAAACACTAATTAAAACACAAAAAACACAATCATAATAGTAGCATAATTGTGTAAACACTCAAGAATAGAAAGCAAAAAGCAAAAATAAATTTATTCATTGGTTGCCTCCCAACAAGCGCTATAGTTTTACGCTCTTAGCTAGGCATAAAGCAAGGATCTAAGTTTTGTCATCTTTGTCCAACTCCTCAATCAAACACTTAGGATTCTTTAGAGATTTAGCATAAAGATTTTCAATGATAATACTTCTAGGAACAACTTTAAAGAATTCATTTTTGCCAAAGGGATCCCTTATAACTTCAACAACATCCGGGTGAATGCTAATCATCTTAAGATCTTCATTATTATTACTAAAAGTTGCACCCTTATTCTTGGTAACTTGGGTCTTACCAATTTTTACGGGGTTTTTTCAATAGTTTTAGCGGAGGCAAAAGTCGTGCTCAAATTACTAAAGATTTCCTCCAGTTTATATATCCGAGATGGACTTTCTTCAATTCTTTCATGCATTATGATTCCCTTTTCTTTTAACAACTCAAAAACTACTCCCGTCTCTGACCCAATTTTAGTGGCAAGATTATGCATCTTTTTATCCAAATTTTCAATATGCTCTTCAGTAAGCATTTTCTTTTCAATAGCATCTAATCTTTCATAACATGCTCAAGAGTTAAAGTTGTTTCATTAATGATAAGAGGTGGTGAGCCTACTAGATTTCCCATAGCATTAAAAGCATCAAGAGAGGGACACATCAAGAAATTTCCACCGGTAATTGTATCAAGGACGAATCTAAACCAAGTGGTGATACCCATATAAAACCAATGAAAAAGAACAACGGTAGATTGCTTACAGATAGATCTATTATTAGCACTGCAAATTCTATACCAAGCATCTTTCAGATTTTCTCCTCCCCTTTGTTTAAAGTTGAGAACTTCGTTCTCGGGAGTGCACACAATAGAGGAAGGACTATCCATAACGATAATAACAGCAAACAAGATTGCACACAGAAACAAATCTGGAAAGAAAACGACGAACGGAAAAAAAGGCGAATAAAAAGGTAAATTTTTGTGAATTGGGGAGAGGAAAACGAGAGGCAAATGGAAAATAATGTAAGTTGTGAGGAGATGAGATTTGTGATTAGGAACCTGGTATATGTTGAAGATCCTCCCCGACAACGGCGCCAGAAATTCCTTTTAATGTCGCTTGAAGCTACGTCGGTATTTCCCCAAAGAGAAAGGGATGATGCAGCACAGGGTGGTAGGTATTTCCCTCAGATATGAAACCAAGGTTATCGAACCAGCAGGAGAACCAAGCAACACAACGTAAACAGCCACTGCACACAAATAACAACCACTCGCAACCCGACGTGTTAAAGGGGTTGTCAATCCCTTTCGGGTGACGGTGCCTCAAATTGGTGCGTGGACGGGAGAAAGTTGTAATAGATTGAATAAATAGATCGCAAATAAAATAAAGTACAAGAAAGTATTTTTGTATTTTTTGTTTAATAGATCTGAAAATAAATGCAAAGGAAAAGTAGATCGCAAAGGCAAATATATGAGAAAGAGACCCGGGGGCCGTAGGTTTCACTAGTGGCTTCTCTCGAGAAAAATAGCAAACGGTGGGTGAACAAATTATTGTTGGGAAATTGATAGAACTTCAAATAATCATGATGATATCTAGGCAATGATCGTTATATAGGCATCACATCCAAGATTAGTAGATCGACACCTGCCTGCATCTACTACTATCACTCCACACATCGACCGCTATCCAGCATGCATCTAGGGTGTGTTTGGTTGCAGTCGTGGACTGGAATGCCATGGGTCCAACCTGTTTGCGGGCCTCGTTCTCACGTTCAGTAGGCAGGTGGAATGGTCACCACCTAGTTCCCACGGACCAAATATTCGACCCAGATCCGGAACCGGGTGAGACCTCCAAATTGGGCGGATGACGCGGAACCGGTCTCTTTCCTCGCGCTCCCGCAGCCTTATCCTCTCTCGTGCGGGCTCCTCTCCCTCATCTCTCCCCTCCACCGATCTATGCCGCCGGGCTCTCCCCTCCTCTGGTCTGCGCCACCGGCCCTCATCGTCTTGTCCACCTCCGAAACACAACCTCCCTCTCCTCTGAAGCACGTGCGCGGCAGTCGAGCGGCTGCGAGAAGATCTTGAAGCTGGGCAACCGCGGCGGCACACGCCGGGAGGGTCGCGCTGCCGCGCTTGATCTAGACGCCGTCCATTGACCGCCTGGGCAAGCGCCGCCAGAAGCTGCGGTTGCGCATGGGGACGCCAAAGCCAAGCCTGGCATCCAGCCGGCCGCCATGTTCAACTGTCGTATATTTCTTCTAGCTGCTGTTTATCTAGTGCTTTGAGTCCGATTGGTGTACCTACACTTTTGTTTGTCGCATGGATGGATGGATTTTGTTTCGTTGCTGGTCAAACAAAAATTGCTTGAGCCTGATTTGTTGATGCTCACACCCCTGTTCAGAAATCGAACTCAATGTTTACCGAGCATTGTTGCATGGATGGATGGATGACCACTTACAAATCCATTCCATTCCATTCTTCAAACCAAACATCAAAACGTAATCGTTCTGTTCCTTTGATTTATCCATACCAAACACAAAGACGAAACCGACCCATTACACTGGAATGGAACCATGCCATTTCATTACACTTCGTTCCCGAACCAAACACACCCCTAGTGTATTAAGTTCATGGAGAAACGGAGTAACACAATGAGAACAATGACATGATGTAGACAAGATCTATCTATGTAGAGATAGTCCCCATCGTTTTATCCTTAGTAGCAATGATAGATACGTGTCGGTTCCTCTTCTGTCACTGGGATCAAGCATCGTAAGATCGAACCCACTACAAAGCACCTCTTCCCATTGCAAGATAAATAGATCGAGTTGGCCAAAAAAAACCAAATATCGGAGTTAAAAGAGATCAAAGAAACTCAAATACTTTCATGGACACAAAAAGATGGAACTGATCATAAACTCCAAGTTCATCAGATCCCAACAAACACACCGCAAAAGAGTTACATCATATGGATCTCCAAGAGACCATTGTATTGAGAATTTAGCAAGAGAGAGGAAGCCATCTAGCTACTAACTACAGACCCAAAGGTCTACAAGGAGCTGCTCACGCATCATCGGAGAGGCACCAATGGAGGTGGTGAACCCCATCTGAGATGGTGTCTAGATTGGATCTGGTGGTTCTGGACTTTGCGGCGGCTGGATCAATATTTCTTCGACTCCCCTAGTGTTTTGGGAATATTGGGGTATTAATAGAGCAAAGAAGCGGTCCAGGGGGCACCTGAGGTTGGCACAACCCACCAGGGCACGCCTGGGCCTCCTGGCGCGCCGTGGTGGGTTGTGCTCTCCTTGGAGAACCCCCAGGCGCAGCCAGGTCCCATTATGTGTCTTTTGGTCCATAAAAAATCTCCATGGAGTTTCGTTGCATTTGGACTCCGTCTGATATTGATTTCCTGTGATGTAAAAAACATGAAGAAAACAACAACTGGCACTTCGCACTATGTCAATATGTTAGTACCAAAAAATGATATAAAATGACTATAAAATGATTATAAAACATCCAAGATTGATAATATAACAGCATGGAACAATCAAAAATTATAGATACATTGGAGACGTATCAATGTCGCTTGAAGCTACATCGCTATTTCCCCAAAGAGGAAGGGATGATGTAGCACAACGGCGATAGGTATTTCCCTTAGATATGAAAACAAGGTTATCGAACCAGTAGGAGAACCAAGCAACACAACGTAAACATCCCCTGCACACAAATAACAAATCCTCGGAACCCGACGTGTTAAAGGGGTTGTCAATCCCTTCCGGGGTACGGCGCCTCAAGATAGGCAAACGGACGTGAGATAATTGCAGTAGATTGATAGATCAAACGCCAAATAAAATAAAGTGCAGCAAAGTATTTTTGTATTTTTGGTTTAATAGATCTGAAAATAAATGCGAAGGAAAAGTAGATCGCAAAGGCAAATATATGAGAAAGAGACCCGGGGCTGTAGGTTTCACTAGTGGCTTCTCTCGAGAAAAATAGCAAACAGTGGGTGAACAAATTACTTTTGGGCAATTGATAGAACTTCAAATAATCATGACGATATCCATGCAATGATCATTACATAGGCATCACGTCCAAGATTAGTAGACCAACTCCTGCCTGCATCTACTACTATTACTCCACACATCGACCGCTATCCAGCATGCATCTAGTGTATTAAGTTCATGGAAAAACGGAGTAACGCAATAAGAACAATGACATGATGTAGACAAGATCTATCTATGTAGAGATAGACCCCATCGTTTTATCCTTAGTAGCAACGATACATACGTGTCGGTTCCCCTTCAGTCACTGGGATCAAGCACCGTAAGATCGAACCCACTACAAAGCCTGTCTTCCCATTGCAAGATAAATAGATCGAGTTGGCAAAAAAAACTGGAATATCGGAGAAGAAATATGAGGCTGTAAGAGATCATGCATAAAATAGATGAAAGAAACATAAATACTTTCATGGATATAAAAAGATGTAACTGATCATAAACTCAAAGTTCATCAGATCCCAACAAACACACCGCAAAAAGAGTTACATCATATGGATGTCCAAGAGACCATTGTATTGATAATTCAGCGAGAGAGAGGAAGCCATCTAGCTACTAACTACGGACCGGAAGGTCTACAAGGAGCTACTCACGCATCATCGGAGAGGCACCAATGGAGGTGGTGAACCCCATCCGAGATGGTGTCTAGATTGGATCTGGTGGTTCTGGACTTTGCGGTGGCTGGATCAATATTTCGTCGACTCCCCTAGGTTTTGGGAATACTGGGCTATTTATAGAGCAAACTGGCGGTCCGGGGGGCACCCGAGGTGGGCACAACCCACCAGGGCGCGCCTGGGCCTCCTGGCGCGCCCTGGTGGGTTGTGCTCTCCTCGGAGCACCCCCCAGGCGCAGCTAGGGCCATTATGTGTCTTCTGGTCGATAAAAAATCTCCGTGGAGTTTCGTTGCATTTGGAATCCGTCTGATATTGATTTCCTGCGATGTAAAAAACATGTAGAAAACAACAACTAGCACTTGGCACTATGTCAATAGGTTAGTACAAAAAATGATATAAAATGACTATAAAATGATTTTAAAACATCCAAGATTGATAATATAACAGCACGGAACAATCAAAAATTATAGATACATTGGAGACATATCAATGTCGCTTGAAGCTACGTTGGTATTTCCCCAAAGAGGAAGGGATGATGCAGCACAACGGCGGTAGGTATTTCCCTCATATATGAAACCAAGGTTATCGAACTAGTAGGAGAACCAAGCAACACAACGTAAACATCCCCTGCACACAAATACCAAATCCTCGCAACCCGACGTGTTAAAGGGGTTGTCAATCCCTTCCGGGGTACGGCGCCTCAAGATAGGCAAACAGGCGTGACATAAATTGTAGTAGGTTGATAGATCGGACACCAAATAAAATAAAGTGCAGCAAAGTATTTTTGTATTTTTGGTTTAATAGATCTCAAAATAAATGCAAAGGAAAAGTAGATCGCAAAGGCAAATATATGAGAAAGAGACCCGGGGGCCGTAGGTTTCACTAGTGGCTTCTCTCGATAAAAGTAGCAAACGGTGGGTGAACAAATTACTGTTGGGCAATTGATAGAACTTCAAATAATCATGACGATATCCACGCAATGATCATTATATAGGCATCACGTCCAAGATTAGTAGATCGACTCCTGCCTGCATCTACTACTATTACTCCACACATCGACCGCTATCCAGCATGCATCTAGTGTATTAAGTTCATGGAGAAATGGAGTAATGCAATAAGAACGATGACATGATGTAGACAAGATCTATCTATGTAGAGATAGACCCATCGTTTTATCCTTAGTAGCAACGATACATACGTGTCGGTTCCCCTTCTGTCACTGGGATCAAGCACCGTAAGATCGAACCCACTACAAAGGACCTCTTCCCATTGCAAGATAAATAGATCGAGTTGGCCAAACAAAACCCAAATATCGGAGAAGAAATACGAGGCTATAAGAGTTGGAGAATATTTCTCTCACTGTTATTGATCAAGTGTTACACAGTACATGTTTATATACACCGGGGCGCAGCCCGAGTCATTAGGCACGCATGCCCTTGACCCTAATTACATGGGCATGCATCAAGGCCCGTTATAACACAACTCAACACCCCCCTCAGCCGGAACTCCATTTGCCTGGACGTTGAGGCTGGATCGGAACTCGTGTAACACCGGAGATGGCAAGCCTCTTGTGAACAGATCAGCGAACTGGGAGCTCGATGGGACGTGCAACACATGGACGTCACCGAAGGCAACACGATCGCGTACAAAATGAAGATCTATATCGATGTGTTTGGTGCATCGGTGTTGTACCAGATTACACGAGGTAAGAGGCGCTGATATTGTCACAATAGACGATTGTGGCACGCTGTGGTGGACACTTGAGTTCGTGAAGAAGTTGGCATAACCAACAAGACTCGGCAACAGAGTTAGCAACACTGCGGTACTCAGCCTCCGCACTATAACGGGACACGGTGGCCTGTCGCTTGGAGGACCAAGAGATGAGATTGGAACCAAGGAAGACACAAAACCCCGAAGTGGATTTCTGCGTGTCATGGCACCCAGCCCAATCCGCATCTGTGTATGCGATCAGATCCGTGGAGGAGGACTTGAAGAACTATAAGCCATAGTGAGAGGTGCCTTGAAGGTAACGAAGAATGCACTTTGACGAGCTGCATGTGAGTGTCTCGTGGCTCATGCATAAAGAGGCACACGTGTTGAACGGCATAAGATATGTCGGGTCGTGTCAAGGTGAGATACTGTAAGGCACCCGCAAGACTACGATAATATGTTGGGTTGGAGAGGAGCTGACCGGCAGAGAGGGACAGCTTAGAGCTCGTGTCTATGGGGGTGGAGACAGGCTTACAATGGAGCATGTTTGCACGCTCAAGAATCTCCAAAGTGTACTGTTGCTGACTGAGGAAAAGACCCAAGGAGTTGGGTGTAGCGTTAATGCCAAGAAAGTGGTGAAGAGAGCCCATATCCGTCATGGAGAACTCGGCCTTGAGAGCAGAAATAACGGTGTTGAGGGTTTGAGGGGAGCTGGCTGTCAAGATGATATCGTCGACGTACACTAGTAAGTACGCAATGGATGTGCCACGATGAAGAATGAACAATGATGTGTCACTCTTGGAGCCATGAAACCCAAGGCAGAGAAGAAAATCCTGAAAGCAGAGAAACCACGTTCGAGGGGCTTGCTTGAGGTCGTAGAGGGACTTGTGTAGACGACAGACATGATTCGGACGAGAGGGGTCGACAAACCCAAACGGTTGAGAGCAGTAGACGAGCTCGTTGAGATCGTCGTGGAAAAAGGCATTCTTGACGTCCAATTGGTGGATTGGCCAAGAGTGAGAGGTGGCAAGACTCAAAACCACACGGATGGTAGCCGGCTTGACCACCAGGCTAAACGTCTCATCGTAGTCCACACGCTCCCATTGTGTGAACCCGTGCACCACCCACCGAGCTTTGTACCGTGCCAAGGAACCATCCACATTGAACTTGTGGCGATAGATCCACTTCCCCGTGGCCACATTAACACCTGTAGGCCTAGGCACCAAAGACCATGTAGAGTTGTTCATTAAAGCAGTGTACTCATCTAGACTAGCTTGTCACCAATTGGGGTCTTTGAGTGCAGACTTGTAAGTGGGTGGAATGGGTGAGATGGAGGTGGAGGAAGTGTTGGTAAGAAAAAGACGTCGAGGCATGCAAAAACCCGATTTGGCACGAGTGGACATTTTGTGTGCATTATTTGGTGGTGCAATGGGTACGGCGCGGGGCGAAACGGGGTGCGTACGCATGCATGGGGGAGATCCCGAGGGAGATTCGGTGGGGCTGGGGGCAGACGGGCCTGAGTCGCGGGGCGCAGGGAGCGAGGTGGATGCGGGCGCAGGGGAGTTGGCAGGTGCGGGCGATGATTGGGTGGAGGTGGACGCAGTCTGTGCGGTAGTGGTGGACCCACGGGGGCGGCCGGTGGGAGAGGAGCACGTGGTGGAGCCAGGCGTGGAGGGCGTGATACATCTCCAACGTATCTATAATTTTTGATGGCTCCATGCTATATTATCTTGTGTTTTGGACATTATTGGGCTTTATTATTCACTTTTATATTATGTTTGGGACTAACCTATTAACCGGAGGCCCAGCCCAGAATTGATGTTTTTTGCCTATTTCAGAGTTTCGCAGAAAAAGAATATCAAATGGAGTCCAAACGGAATGAAACCTTCAGGAACGTGATCTTTGGAACGAACATGATCGAGAGGACTTGAACCCTACGTCAAGAAAGCTACCAGGAAGGCACGAGGTAGGGGGCGCACCTACCCCCGTGGGCGCGCCCTCCACCCTCGTGGGCCCCATGTTGCTCCACCGACGTACTCCTTCCTCCTATATATACCTACGTACCCCCAAACGATCAGATACGGAGCCGAAAACCTAATTCCACCGCCGCCACCTTCTGTACCCATGAGATCCCATCTTGGGGCCTGTTCCGGAGCTCCGCCGGAGGGGGCATCGATCACGGAGGGCTTCTACATCAACACCATAGCCTCTCCGATGAAGTATGAGTAGTTTACCTCAGACCTTCGGGTCCATAGTTATTAGCTAGATGGCTTCTTCTCTCTTTTTGGATCTCAATACAATGTTCTCCCCCTCTCTTGTGGAGATCTATTCGATGTAATCTTCTTTTGCGGTGTGTTTGTTGAGACCGATGAATTGTGGGTTTATGATCAAGTTTATCTATGAACAATATTTGAATCTTCTGAATTCTTTTATGTATGATTGGTTATCTTTGCAAGTCTCTTCGAATTATTAGTTTGGTTTGGCCTACTAGATTGATATTTCTTGCAATGGGAGAAGTGCTTAGCTTTGGGTTCAATCTTGAGGTGTCCTTTCCTAGTGACAGTAGGGGCAGCAAGGCACGTATTGTATTGTTGCCATTGAGGATAACAGGATGGGTTTTTTGTCATATTGCATGAATTTATCCCTCTACATCATGTCATCTTGCTTAAAGCATTACTCTGTTCTTATAAACTGAATACTCTAGATGCATGCTGGATAGCGGTCGATGTGTGGAGTACTAGTAGTAGATGCAGGCAGGAGTCGGTCTACTTGTCTCGGACGTGATGCCTATATACATGATCATACCTAGATATTCTCATAACTATGCTCAGTTCTGTCAATTGCTCAACAGTAATTTGTTCATCCACCGTAAAATACTTATGCTCTTCAGAGAAGCCACTAGTGAAACCTATGGCCCCCGGGTCTATTTTCCATCATATTAATCTTCCAACACTTAGTTATTTCCGTTGCTTTTATTTTACTTTGCATCTTTATCATAAAAATACCAAAAATATTATCCTATCATATCTATCCGATCTCACTCTCGTAAGTGACCGTGTAGGGATTGACAACCCCTTATCGCGTTGGTTGCGAGGATTTATTTGTTTGTGTAGGTGCGAGGGCCTCGCGCGTAGCCTCCTACTGGATTGATACCTTGGTTCTCAAAAACTGAGGGAAATACTTACGCTACTTTGCTGCATCACCCTTTCCTCTTCAAGGGAAAACCAACGCAGTGCTCAAGAGGTAGCAAGAAGGATTTCTGGCGCCGTTGCCGGGGAGGTCTACGCAAATGTCAACATACCAAGTACCCATCAGAAACCCTTATCTCCCGCATTAGATTATTTGCCATTTGCCTCTAGTTTTCCTCTCCCCCACTTCACCCTTGCCGTTTTATTCGCCCTCTCTTTTTTGTTTGCCTCTTTTTCGCTTGCTTTTTGTTCGCTCGTGTGTTGGATTGCTTGTTTGTCACGATGGCTCAAGATAATACCAAATTATGTGACTTTACCAATAGCAACAATAATGATTTCCTTAGCACTCCGATTGCTCCTCTTACCGATACTGAATCTTGTGAAATCAATGCTGCTTTGTTGAATCTTGTCATGAAAGATCAATTCGCCGGCCTTTCTAGTGAAGATGCCGCTACTCATCTAAATAGCTTCGTTGATTTGTGTGATATGCAAAAGAAGAAAGATGTTGACAATGATATTGTTAAATTGAAGCTATTTCCTTTTTCGCTTAGAGATCGTGCTAAAGCTTGGTTTTCGTCTTTGCCTAAAAATAGTATTGATTTTTGGAATAAGTGCAAAGATGCTTTTATCTCTAAGTATTTTCCTCCCGCTAAGATTATCTCTCTTAGAAACGATATTATGAATTTTAAGCAACTTGATCATGAACATGTTGCACAAGCTTGGGAGAGGATGAAATTAATGATACGTAATTGCCCCATGCATGGTTTGAATTTATGGATGATTATACAAAAAATTTATGCCGGATTGAATTTTGTTTCTAGAAACCTTTTAGATTCGGCCGCGGGAGGCACTTTTATGGAAATCACTTTAGGAGAAGCTACTAAACTCCTAGATAATATTATGGTTAATTATTCTCAATGGCACACTGAAAGATCTACTAATAAAAAAGTGCATGTGATAGAAGAAATTAATGTTTTGAGTGGAAAGATGGATGAACTTATGAAATTATTTGCTAGTAAGAGTGTTCTTCTGATCCTAATGATATGCCTTTGTCTACTTTGATTTATAATAATAATGAATCTATGGATGTGAATTTTATTGGTAGGAATAATTTTGGTAGCAACACGTATAGAGGAAACTTTAATCCTACGCCTTATCCTAGCAATTCCTCTAATAATTATGGTAATTTCTACAACAATTCTTATGGAAATTTTAACAAGATGCCCTCTGAATTTGAGACTAGTGTTAAAGAGTTTATGAATTCGCAAAAGAATTTTAATGCTTTGCTTGAAGAGAAATTGCTTAAAGTTGATAAATTGGCTAGGAACGTTGATAGAATTTCTCTTGATATTGATTCTTTAAAACTTAGATCTATTCCTCCTAAGCATGATATCAATGAGTCTCTCAAAGCCATGAGAATTTCCATTGATGAGTGCAAAGAAAGAACCGCTAGGATGCGTGCTAAGAAAGATTGCTTTATGAAAGCGTGTTCTTCTAGATCCTATGAAAATAAAGATGAAGATCTAAAAGTTATTGATGTGTCCCTTATTAAATCTTTGTTTTGCAATATGAATCTTGATAATGATGGGACTGAATATGATCCACCTTTACCTAGAAGGCGTTCCAAAAATTCGGAGTTTTTAGATCTTGATGCAAAAATTAATAAAAGTGGGATTGAAGAAATCAAAACAGTAGATGTTAATGAACCCACTATTTTGGATTTCAAGGAATTTAATTATGATAATTGCTCTTTGATAGATTGTATTCCCTTGTTGCAATCCGTGCTAAATTCTCCTCATGCTTATAGCCAAAATAAAGCTTTTACCAAACATATCGTTGATGCTTTGATGCAATCTTATGAAGAAAAGCTTGAGTTGGAAGTCTCTATTCCTAGAAAACTTTATGATGAGTGGGAACCTACTATTAAAATTAAGATTAAAGATCATGAATGCTATGCTTTGTGTGATTTGGGTGCTAGTGTTTCCACTATTCCCAAAACTTTGTGCGATTTGTTAGGTTTCCGTGATTTTGATGATTGCTCTTTAAACTTGCACCTTGTGGATTCCACCATTAAGAAACCTATGGGAAGAATTAATGATGTTCTTATTGTTGCAAATAGGAACTATGTGCCCGTAGATTTTATTGTTCTTGATATAGATTGGAATCCTTGGTGTCCTATTATTCTTGGTAGACCTTTCCTTAGAACGGTTGGTGCAATTATTGATATGAAGGAAGGGAAAATTTTAGATTCCAATTTCCATTAAAGAAAGGCATGGAACACTTCCCTAGGAAGAAAATAAAACTAACATACGAATCTATTATGAGAGCCACCTATGGATTGCCCACCAAAGATGGCAATACCTAGATCTATTCTTGCTTTTATGCCTTGCTAGGGGCGTTAAACGATAGCGCTTGTTGGGAGGCAACCCAATTTTATTTTTAGTTTTTTTGCTTTTTGCTTCTGTTTAGGAATTAATTTTTGATATAGCCTCTCGTTGGATGTGTTTTTATGTTCTAATTAGTGTTTGTGCCAAGTTAAACCTATAGGATCTTCTTGGATGATAGTTATTTGATCTTGCAGAAAATTCCAGAAACTTTCTATTCACGAATATAATTGTTAAAAATCACCAGAACGTGATAAAATATTGATTCCAATTGCTGCTGATCAATAAACAAATTGCCCAGGTCGTCCTATTTTGGCTGATTTTTTGGAGTTCCAGAAGTTTGCGTTAGTTATAGATTACTACAGACTGTTCTGTTTTTGACAGATTCTGTTTCTCGTGTGTTGTTTGCTTATTTTGATGAATCTATGGCTACTAAAAGAGTTTATAAACCATAGGGAAGTTGGAATACAGTATGTTTAAGACCAATATAAATAAAGAATGAGTTCATTACAGTACCTTGAAGTGGTCTTTTGTTTTCTTTCGCTAACGGAGCTCACGAGATTTTCTACTAAGTTTTGTGTTGTGAAGTTTTCATGTTTTGGGTGAAAGATTTGATGGATTATGGAACAAGGAGTGGCAAGAGCCTAAGCTTGGGGATGCCCATGGCACCCCCAAGATAATCTAAGGACACCAAAAATCCAAATCTTGGGGATGCCCCGGAAGGCATCCCCTCTTTCGTCTACTTCCATCGGTAACTTTACTTGGAGCTATATTTTTATTCACCACATGATATGTTTTTTCCTTGGAGCGTCTTGTATGATTTGAGTCTTTGCTTTTTAGTTTACCACAATCATCCTTGCTGTACACACCTTTTGAGAGAGGCACACATGATTCGGGAATTATTAGAATACTCTATGTGCTTCACTTATATCGTTTGAGTTATATAGTTTTTGCTCTAGTACTTCACTTATATCTTTTAGAGCACGGTGGTGGATTTGTTTTATAGAAACTATTGATCTCTCATGCTTCACTTAGATTATTTTGAGAGTCTTAAATAGCATGGTAATTTGCTTAAATAATCCTAATATGCTAGGTATTCAAGATTAGTAAAACCCTTCTTATGAGTGTGTTGAATACTAAGAGAAGTTTGATGCTTGATGATTGTTTTGAGATATGGAGGTAGTGATATCAAAGTTGTGCTAGTTGAGTAGTTTTGAATTTGAGAAATACTTGTGTTGAAGTTTGCAAGTCCCGTAGCATGCACGTATGGTAAACGTTATGTAACAAATTTGAAACATGAGGTGTACTTTGATTGTCCTCCTTATGAGTAGCGGTCGGGGACGAGCGATGGTCTTTTCCTACCAATCTATCCCCCTAGGAGCATGCGCGTAGTGCTTGGTTTTTGATGACTTGTAGATTTTTGCAATAAGTATGTGAGTTCTTTATGACTAATGTTGAGTCCATGGATTATACGCACTCTCACCTTTCCATCATTGCTAGCCTCTTCGGTACTGTCCATTGCCCTTTCTCACATTGAGAGTTGGTGCAAACTTCGCCGGTGCATCCAAACCCCATGATATGATACGCTCTTTCACACATAAACCTCATTATATCTTACTCAAAACAGCCACCATACCTACCTATTATGGCATTTCCATAGCCATTCCGAGATATATTGCCATGCAACTTTCCACCATTACGTTTATCATGACACGTTCATCATTGTCATATTGCTTTGCATGATCATGTAGTTGACATAGTATTTGTGGCAAAGCCACCATTCATAATTCTTTCATACATGTCACTCTTGGTTCATTGCATATCCCGGTACACCACCGGAGGCATTCATATAAAGTCATACTTTGCTCTAGTATCGAGTTGTAATCATTGAGTTGTAAATAAATAGAAGTGTGATGATCATCATTTTCTAGAGCATTGTCCCAAGTGAGGAATTAAAAAGAAAAGAGAAAGGCCATAAAAAAAGAGAAGGCCCAAAAAAATGAGAGAAAAATAGAGAAGGGACAATGTTACTATCCTTTTACCACACCTGTGCTTCAAATTAGCACCATAATCTTCATGATAGATAGTCTCTTGTTTTGTCACTTTCATATACTAGTGGGAATTTTTCATTATAGAACTTGGCTTGTATATTCCAACAATGGGCCTCCTCAAGTGCCCTAGGTCTTCCTGAGCAAGCAAGTTGGATGCACACCCACTTAGTTTCTTTTGTTGAGCTTTGATATATTTATAGCTCTAGTGCATCCGTTGCATGGCAATCCCTACTCCTTGCATTAACATCAACCGATGGGCATCTCCATAGCTCATTGATTAGCCTCGTTGATGTGAGACTTTCTCCTTTTTTGTCTTCTCCACATAACCCCCATCATAATATTCTATTCCACCCATAGTGCTATATCCATGGCTCACGCTCATGTATTGCGTGAAGGTTGAAAAAGTTTGAGATTACTAAAGTATGAAACAATTGCTTGGCTTGTCATCGGGGTTGTGCATGATGAGAGCATTCTTGTGTGACGAAAATGGAGCATGACTAAACTATATGATTTTGTAGGGATGAACTTTCTTTGGCCATGTTATTTTGAGAGGACATAATTGCTTAGTTAGTATGCTTGAAGTATTACTATTTTTATGTCAATATTGAACTTTTATCTTCAATCTTTCGGATCTGAATATTCATACCACAATTAAGAAGAATTACATTGAAAGTATGCCAAGTAGCAATCCACATCAAAAATTCTGTTTTTATCATTTACCTACTCGAGGACGAGCAGGAATTAAGCTTGGGGATGCTTGATACGTCTCCAACGTATCTATAATTTTTGATTGCTCCATGCTATATTATCTTTTGTTTTGGACATTATTGGGCTTTATTATTCACTTTTATATTATTTTTGGGACTAACCTATTAACCGGAGGCCCAGCCCGGAATTGCTGTTTTTTGCCTATTTCAGAGTTTCACAGAAAAAGAATATCAAACGGAGTCCAAACGGAATGAAACCTTCGGGAACGTGATTTTCGGAACGAACATGATCCAGAGGACTTGGACCCTACGTCAAGAAAGCTACCAGGAAGCCACGAGGTAGGGGGGTGCCTACCCCCCTGGGCAGGAGTCGGTCTACTTGTCAGGCAGGCAGGAGTCGGTCTACTTGTCTCGGACGTGATGCCTATATACATGATCATACCTAGATATTCTCATAAATATGCTCAATTCTGTCAATTTCTCAACAGTAATTTGTTCACCCACCGTAAAATACTTATGCTCTTGAGAGAAGCCACTAGTGAAACCTATGGCCCCCGGGTCTATTTTCCATCATATTAATCTTCCAACACTTAGTTATTTCCGTTGCTTTTATTTTACTTTGCATCTTTATCATAAAAATACCAAAAATATTATCCTATCATATCTATCGGATCTCACTCTCGTAAGTGACCGTGTAGGGATTGACAACCCCTTATCGCGTTGGTTGCGAGGATTTATTTGTTTGTGTAGGTGCGAGGGACTCGCGCGTAGCCTCCTACTGGATTGATACCTTGGTTCTCAAAAACTGAGGGAAATACTTACGCTACTTTGCTGCATCACCCTTTCATCTTCAAGGGAAAACCAACGCAGTGCTCAAGAGGTAGCAAGAAGGATTTCTGGTGCCGTTGTCGGGGAGGTCTACGCAAAATTCAACATACCAAGTACCCATCACAAACCCTTATCTCCCGCATTACATTATTTGCCATTTGCCTCTCGGTTTCCTCTCCCCCACTTCACCCTTGCCGTTTAATTCGCCCTCTCTTTTTCGTTCGCCTCTTTTTCTCTTGCTTTTTGTTTGCTTGTGTGTTGGATTGCTTGTTTGTCACGATGGCTCAAGATAATACGAAATTATGTGACTTTACCAATACCAACAATAATGATTTCCTTAGCACTCCGATTGCTCCTCTTACCGATACTGAATCTTGTGAAATCAATGCTGCTTTGTTGAATCTTGTCATGAAAGATCAATTCGCCGACCTTCCTAGTGAAGATGCCGCTACTCATCTAAATAGCTTCGTTGATTTGTGTGATATGCAAAAGAAGAAAGATGTTGACAATGATATTGTTAAATTGAAGCTTTTTCCTTTTTTGCTTAGAGATCGTGCTAAAGCTTGGTTTTCATCTTTTCCTAAAAATAGTATTGATTCTTGGAATAAGTGCAAAGATGCTTTTATCTCTAAGTATTTTCCTCCTGCTAAGATTATCTCTCTTAGAAACGATATTATGAATTTTAAGCAACTTGATCATGAACATGTTGCACAAGCTTGGGAGAGGATGAAATTAATGATACGTAATTGCCCCACGCATGGTTTGAATTTGTGGATGATTATACATAAAATTTATGCCGGATTGAATTTTGCTTCTAGAAACCTTTTAGATTCGGCCGCGGGAGGCACTTTTGTGGAAATCACTTTAGGAGAAGCTACTAAACTCCTAGAGAATATTATGGTTAATTATTCTCAGTGGCACACTGAAAGATCTACTAATAAAAAAGTGCATGCGATAGAAGAAATTAATGTTTTGAGTGGAAAGATGGATGAACTTATGAAATTATTTGCTGGTAAGAGTGTTTCTTCTGATCCTAATGATATGCCTTTGTCTACTTTGATTGATAATAATAATGAATCTATGGATGTGAATTTTATTGGTAGGAATAATTTTGGTAACAACGCGTATAGAGGAAACTTTAATCCTAGGCCTTATCCTAGCAATTCCTCTAATAATTATGGTAATTCCTACAACAATTCTTATGGAAATTTTAGTAATATGCCCTCTGAATTTGAGACTAGTGTTAAAGAGTTTATGAATTCGCAAAAGAATTTCAATGCTTTGCTTGAAGAGAAATTGCTTAAACTTGATGAATTGGCTAGGAACGTTGATAGAATTTCTCTTGATGTTGATTCTTTAAAACTTAGATCTATTCCTCCTAAGCATGATATCTATGAGTCTCTCAAAGCCATGAATTGACAACCCCTTATCGCGTTGGTTGCGAGGATTTATTTGTTTGTGTAGGTGCGAGGTACTCGCGCGTAGCCTCCTACTGGATTGCTACCTTGGTTCTCAAAAACTGAGGGAAATACTTACGCTACTTTGCTGCATCACCCTTTCCTCTTCAAGGGAAAACCAACGCAGTGCTCAAGAGGTAGCAGGGCGCGTCGCAACGAGTGCGTGTGGGCGTGCATGAGGAGGTGGGGCCCGGACGGGCGGGATCCGAGGGGGCGGATCAGGGCCACCTGATGGGGACGGGTCCGAGGAAACTGGATTGGGCAGAGACCTGAGTTGGGAGATTTTGTGGACGGGATCGTCTGTGGACGTGGGCGGTTGTGGTGGTGTGTATGGGAAACATGTTTCGTCAAAAATGACGTGTCTGGACACAATGACGCGGCATGACTCCAAGTCGAAGCAACGATACCCCTTGTGTTCTAGGGGATACCCTAGGAAAATGCAGTGGACAGAGCGGGGGAGACTTTGTGGGTCATGGTGGAAGAAGTGTTGGGGAAGCACAAACAACCAAACACCCGGAGATGATCGTACGTAGGATGGGTGCCATGGAGAATAAAGTAGGGCGTGACAGTGGCGATAACGCGAGAGGGGCGCCTATTGAGTAAGTATGTGGCGGTATGAAGTGCTTCGACCCAGAAGGGAGGGGTGAGGTGTGCTTGAAAGAGGAGGGTACGAACGATGTCATTAGTTGTCCGAATGAGACGTTCTGCTTTGCCGTTTTGGGGGGGGTGTGTGCGGGCAGGAAAAACGGTAGGCTGTGCCGTTGGAGGAGAAAAACGTACGAAGGGATGTGTTGATGAACTCGCCACCGTTGTCGCATTGCATTGCTTTAATCACTACATTGTATTGGGTGTGGACGAAGGAGAAGAAGCGTTGTAGAGTGGTAGACGTGTCGGATTTATGTCGTAAAAGCAGCAGGAGTACTTAACAACCTTAACTGAAACCAGCAGGGGCACTTAACAACCATAGCTGAAAGAAGTATGAGTAGTTATACAGGTTCAACCATACAAAGCACGCCTCGAAAGCGGCTTCATCTCGCAATGTGGTCAATAAACAGGATATCCGCTTTAGATCCATGGAAAAGCAGGAACATAATCTTCTGTCCTATTCTCCAAGATGGACGGGCCTTCATTATTTGAGACCACCCATGAATAAGTATCTTTTCACCTCCAAGGGGAATGGAGTAGGTCGACATAAACATCATGTTGTGACCAAGCGCAAGTCTGACCCGACCATGGTCAGGCATCTGTATAGGAACAATAGAACTGGGCAGTTTCTGTTTCAAGAAGACCACAGCTATAAAACTGTGTATAAGCAATGGTTTATGAACAACATATATAAGAGAAAATAGCTCGTACCATAAGTTTCTCGACACAGTTGGACCTGTTCAATGAGTGCAGCAGTGGCACACATATCCCACGTGGCCTTCCACCATTGAAACGCCCCACAAGGACATCAAGACGATCAATAAAGTGTAGGAACTTCTGGATGTCATCCCAGTCAACTTTAGTGCCATCAGTAATGGCCGAGTTGTTACAGAATAACAAATGAGCAGCCTGCTTAACTCTGAAAAAACCTACACGTGCCACCAATTATAAGAAAATTTTAGTTAGAAGTAGCATCTTCGTGAGAGATTCGTTGCTACTTCTAAAGTTAAATTGTGATCAGTTAGACAGCATAGGTGGATTAAGAAGTAATCGAGGCAACAAGCAAGAACCAGATACAAAACTAACATGGATGAACAATTGGAACGACGTCGGGGTGGAAGATCGCAGTGAAGATGAGACCAGGTTCTGCTATTTCCATCAACATTCGTGCGCCAACTTTCAGTCCGTAACACTTGAGAAAGTTTATCCAAGTTCGGCCATAAAAAAGCAGCGATCTTCTTGGTTCATGAACCCAACTCAAAACTTATATCCATGGCTTGTCTTCACTGTCACCATTAAACTGGTGTATTCAGTTATGACAAGGCCGAGCATCTTGAGTACATGTGTTCTGGCAGAGCAAGGAATGCACTGCAGGAAAAATAATATGAGAACACAATGTATTCCCTATATCCAAATGTAGAAATACTTTCCTCCTTCACGTTAGTGTTGACCATGGTACTAGTACCTTTTATCAAAATATAGCAATCCAAATTTCCAAATTATTCGACATCATGTTCAAAAAACCCCACCATCCCAGATAGAAAAGAGGATTCTACTGTGCGCGTTTTAAAATCCTGTGTTAGGATGAGAAGGAACAAGTGTGGCATCTCGCCGAGCGCACATAAACCTGTAGGCTCCTCACACTTTGGGCACTGCAAATGAAACACACTAGATTCAGTAGGAAGAAAAATGCATCAACGGCGGCGGCTACCATCCTAGGAGTACCCGCGACCAAGGGACTTGGATTTATCGGGGATCGATGAAGAATTCGTACCAGGTTCTCCATGAGAAAACCCTATGCAATCGCCGAGCGAGGGTTTTCTCTGAACAAGCAGACAAGGGAGAAGGGATTCAGGCTGAGTGAAATATTGCGCTTCGTCCGTCCAGCTTACTGCTAAAGCTAGAAAGGTGGGGGTTTTTGTGATTTGACGGCTCATTGGGCATTAATGCGGCGCTATGACCGGGGTGTGTCTACCGTGCAGTTGTGCACTCTTATTTGGTGCATATGGCATGTGGACCCCGTTGTCGGATGCCTCACATATCAGCGCAAGGAAGTAGAAAGACAGGAGTAACTAGTTATTACACATAAATATATTTTTGACAGAGAGATGTTCCCTCTGTAAAGAAATATAAAGATTTTTTATATCACAACTTTATACATAAGAGAAATCAAGGGGAATATATATAACATATATAATTATAAAAAACAGAGTTTTTTTTAACACGGTATAGAGAGTTGGTGATGATGGTGTGCGTGTCATCCTGCAATATAGGCCGTCCGATTTATATCTGACAGATAGGAAGGAAACTATGGCAATTTTGCAAAAAGGTACCCACACACCTCTCCGCATTTGCAAATAAGGCCTTCCCTCGTTCATCCTTTTCTCTCACAAGATAAAATAGTCATACAAATGCATCTTGATGTTACGTGCAACGCACGGGCATTATGGGGTTTCAGCTGAGAAATACTCAGACAGGCTCACGGTTCTGGACTTTGGGCCATAGGCCGGTGGGCCTGCATGTTTGGGGGCCCATGTGTTGTACCTCAGCACTTTTCATATTGCAAGCGGACGGTACGGCGCTGGTTTTAGATGCTGTCGCAAGGCGAATACAGAAAATTGAATAAAGCACATCAACTGTTGGAATGAAATCAAACGACAGTTCCTAACCAGCAATCAGAGTGGCAATTCTATCAATGATACTGTCGTACTACTTATACACACAGGACACTTGTTTCACCATGCCAGAGTATTACATCAAAATCTCTTGGCCGATAGATCAGTTCGGCAGTTCTGAAGAATTTCAAAGTTGATTCGGACCAGCTCTCCTTGCCGAGAAAGTTCGATTTTGACATCATCCCCTACCGCAAGATATGATTTAGATTTGAACCTTGACCATCCTTTAACATCAATCATCATGCGACCATCCTTTGTACTTACAGTATATTGAGCAGGTTCATTCAAACCAAGGCTGCGCATGGTAAGAGAAACTTGGCCGTTGTCGCCTGGATTGTTGAACGACTTCCTCATTGCTCTAGGAATTCTCTATTTGCAAACAAGAAGACATACCCAAACAGTTAGATCAACACAGTGAATCATGCGAAACAACATGGAAATAAAAAAGAACGAAACACTTGGGCGGCCAATGCTTACCAAGAAGGTGGACATGTCGGTTTTTGTAAGGACTTTAGTATATGAAGTGCGAACTGCAGCCCAGTCTGTTGCCGGTGCAAGTGCTCGTTCGGTTGCCGCTGCACGGGCCGGAGTAGATGCAAGTGCAAGTGTTGGTGCAGGTGCCGAAGCCGCTGCTACTGCCGGAGATGGTGCTCCTTGTAGAGGTGGTGCTGGTGTCGGAGCAGGTGCCGGTGTCAATGCCCGGTCCTCCGGTAGATCAGCCTGATCCGCTGACACGGTCGGTGCCCAATCCTCAGCTGGATCAGACTGAGCTGCTGCCGCTGTCCGTGCTAGAGCAACTGTCGGTGCTCTATCCGTTGCTGAAGGTGGTACCGATGTGCGAGACAGCAGCGATCGTGTCTGGTCTGCTATGATTAGCTTTCTAACTTGACTAGGCTTCGTGACCGTGATCCAGTTTTTTCTTCATTTCTATTAAACGCGAGAAGGACTAATTGTGGCGTTTTTGTTAAACCAAACTGCAGTTCATCATAGGGATTCAGCTTGTACTCAGACAACAGACTGATCCAATTTTTTCCAGTAATATAAGTGATGGATAGTGCCTTCGTTACTGACACGACATAAGAAGTGAACCTGCAAAAATAGCCATCGTAGAGCAAACCAAACAGTTTATTCTGTGATGAATGTCACATGGCAAAACCTGCATCGTAAAATTGCAGGAAAAGAAAGAAAACATGACATTAAATCAATAAGATTTAGACAGTAAATCAATAAGATTTACTTGATGTGACACGAGTGAATCCTTACCAGGAAATCACTATGTTGAAGTACTAAACAGAAGATTGATCGTCCAACTACGGGTGGCATGCAGGGGCCCCGCCTACTCCCACAAGCAGGACAGTCCAAAGGTCGTGACAAATCGTATGGACCGAACATCCATGGGACTGGAAATCCTGGTGGGTGCGATAAACCCTGCAATGCATACAGATATTGGAGTGTAACCATAATTGATAAACCGTCCTCACAAAAAAGATGATCTGGATACTTCAAAATATACAGACTGAATTGAGTGGACAGACATTAACATAGACCGTTCTCAGGACTGACCACACACCAAAAGCGGCAGTACTAATAAACAATACAGGGTTCACAAACACAAATCAAGTACTGAACAATAGTACTTACTACAGACAAGCAAAGTTGCACTAATTAAACTCTGCAGACTATTTCTTGCCACCAACCTACGGGATGAACCCCGCATAACTGACTAGGCCATGGACTTCGTGAGAGATGTCTACATGCACCATCACCATCTTGTCAACCTTGGAGAACCTAACAGAGTGGTATTTCCACTCATAAACATGATCATGAAGGCAAGCCGCATCAGATTTCTTGGGAAGCTTTAACAGAACCACACCCTTCGTAATCGAAGGCACAACCAGGAAATTGTTGTGGTCAAGTACAGCCTCGAGAACACGCCTGACAACAATGGTACATGAAAACACTAGTTCAGGGGCGACAAGGACACAACAGCTGGATAGTTTAGCAGTAGAACTCATCCTCAGGTCTTCCAGTTCACACGGCATGACTTTGAGAACATCATCTCCACCGCGGACCTGGTTCTAATTCAAACAGAAACCATATTTTATTACTACCTCCGTTCAGAAATATAAGATGATTTTCGATATTATACTCCATATATGACTACATATACACACAAAAATGAGTGAATAAAGACACTAGAACATGTCTTCAAAGGCATGAGAGCAGAGGGATTACTTGCAATATCCATAACACAAGTTACTGAGGCAAATATACCCTCTTCAAAGGTAGCCTTGATGTTCATAAAGTACTCCCTCCGTCCCAAAATTCTTGTCTTAGATTTGTCTAGATACGAATGTATGAAGTCACATTTTAGTATTAGATACATCCGTATCTAGACAAATCTAAGACAAGAAATTTGGGACAGAGGGAGTAGTTGAAAGTAATCTATAAGAAATCAGTGTCAACCTCTCGCATGTTTTGGTCAAAAGAGGAATTTAGAACCGTCATTTGGCACACAAAAATCACATGCAAGATCACCCGGAAAGTTGTACGACTAGTACTAGTACTGCATGTTAGATGAAAAAACATGATCAAGATCGAGAAAAAGATTGTCAAGAAGAGATATTACTTGGACTTGCTTAATGAGGGATCCCGGAGAGGGGGGCTTGGACAGGGCGATGGCTTTGAGCTTGTGTGCGGTAGTCTCGGCGGGGTGCTTGCGCTTCTTCGTACCATGAGCCTCGACGGTTTTGGCCAGAGCCATAGACATCACTTCGGCCAGTGCTCCAGCGTCCATCAAGAAACTGTCAAATAGAAATAGAAGAAAAGAAACCATAATCACAAACCCAAAAGAAGAAAAGAGAGGGAGTTATAGGAACAGTCTCGGGGTTGCAAGACCGGGCCTTGGCCAGAATCAACACCATTGATGCGCTCAACTTTCCTTCTTTGGGAGATAAGAACAATGGCAGAAGCAGGTCAGGGTTTTCTTGAAGAAATGAGGAACAAGATGAGGGAGAAGCGAGGGTTGGGTAGAGAGGAAAATGAGAGAGAAGAGTGAAATGATGGTTGCTTCGTCCGTCCAACTTACTGCTGGAAAGGAGGGGGTTTTGTGATTTGATGGCTTATTGGGCATTACTGCGGCGCTTCGATCAGGGTAGTCTACCATCACTCTACTACGGAGTAATTTAGTGCATGGCTGGTGGACCCCGATGCTGGCTGTCCCACACGTCGGCGAAGGTGAGTAATTTAGTGCATGGCTGGAGGAGGATCTGCACGGTAGAGCGTGTCCACTCTTTTTCTAAAGAAAAAAATGATTAGAGCAAGCGTTTCCACTCTTACGACGGAGGAGTGCGAAACACGACAGCCACTTGAACATACACAGTGCTCCTACTACTAGGCATGTGCAGTGGTTCATACGTCAGTACTACATAATCTTGTTGCTAGTGTAGTAAGATATGACAACAATAAATGATGTTGTGCGCATGTCAACTATATGAACAGTAATGTAGTAACATAGTACCACTTTATCGACTATCCGGTCGAGAATGAACGGTGAGATCAATGTTAACAGAACTAGGTCTACAGCGCATGGAGAGTACGGTGCTACAGTACTCCACGAATCATGAACCATATGAAGCACGAATAGTGTTAGGCAGGGTGTATGAAGGGTGCACGGGATGGGAGCAAAAGTTCCCTTCTCGACCCACTTTTGGGTGTTTGGCAGAGTGCATGAAGGGTGCATGAGTCCACACTAGTGGGTTAACACAAATACACGAAGAGGAAACAACTACTCCGTCTAGGTGTGTAAGTCATGTTACATTGTGCACTGCGACCAACGCAGGGAGGAAAACGAGAAAACTTAATGTCTTTTTGCTAATTAATAGCATTGCATGCAATGAAGTAACCACTTCATGTCATGTTTATTAGTTTCAAGTCATTGAAAGCATGCACGTCCCACGTCTCTTATTGGTTGATATGTCACAAAACAAGAAATGGGGAGGGACTTAATGTACCGTGCCTAAGTGTTTTCGGATTATTTGGTTTTCGTAAGGCGACTTACACACTATATTGAGATGAGAATGCAACCAAACACACCCACACGCTTTGTGCTACGGTGACTGATCTGCACCGTCTGAGTTTGATCCAACGGTTATGTTGCGCCGAGATATGGACATGCCCATGCAGAGGGCGCCTAAACACCACCGAAGTCCCTCTGCTTCTCGAGGCGCACGACGTTGGTGATGGAGGGGGCGAAACGGCTGAAAGGCAATGCAATCTACGGGAAGGCGGAGGGAGCCAGCCGAGGAGCGGGGAATCTTTTGGTTTTCACCATGGTAAAACACCAGTCGATGACTTCTCACATCAGGGAGTAGTGGGTTTTACAGGCGGAGTCATCGTGACTAATTGCTGCCGCGCCTGCTCCCGTCAATCAAAAAATTAAAAATCCTGCCGCACTCAAACACCAGAGCAACGCCGCGGTGGATGTTTAAATTTACCTGCCGGCAAGTAGATAAAAAAGGGGTGAAAAAACAAATGTGACGGAGGCCTAGCTTATCGGTCGAACTAGCCCAACTAGCTAGCCACCGTGCTTCACTGATGTACTCAGCGGGAAAAGTGGTCTTTCGTGATTTGACGACTCATTTATTTACTTGCTTCGGCGAAAACGCGCGGTAGGGCGTCCCACATCAGGAAGAATATATGCGTGCACCACCCGGGAGGACCCCGAAACCGCGTGGTAGGGTGTGCCATGTCTCGGCACGGAGGAAAAATGTGTGTGTAAAAATTTACTGTATCAGACGTAGTACCTATGGTTCGACCTCGGGACCCAGCCAGTCGGCCGAAAACACCCCGCTAGCCACACAGCTTCATGATGCTAACATGGCACGGAGGATAGGTGTGGTTAGCTCCGTATCGACCAGCCACAACATCTCTTGTTCTAGGCGATTCTTCTATTTTCTAAGCTCTTTTTAGTTGTAATAACACCATGGCAAGCTAGCGCCGCTCTTCGTGTGTGCCCGTGCAAAGGTTAGACGATGGAGAGAAGAGAGAGATCGCAGACATGGGACCCACCAGTAAGTGAGTCAACGGTCATGCACGTATAGACGAGGCACTCCCTCTACTCTACTCTACGTAATACTATATAAAATCAAGTTATGGGACAAAGCCAACAACCGTTGTTGTTTCAGGCTATCGACTTACGCTTCGTAGTCCAGGTTGCCAGTTCGAATCTCGTCTTTCAGATTTGTTAGTTTTAGGTCCAAATTTGATTAATGACAAGTGGGACCCCCGTGTGTTGTTCCGATATTTCAGTGTAGGATGGTTTTTTTGAACAAACACTTTGCACAGTTAGACAAGTAACGGCACAAGTTACACGTATTTTGCAAGTTTACGAACAAAAATGACAGCGGCATAGAATATCACATCCACCCCGCAGCTTAGATGCTATGGTGATACGAGTTTTTACACCGTTGGAAGGGAGATCCAATGGCTTGGGAGTAGTCTTTGTAATTATGCGCAATTTCCAAACTCTCCAATTTTTTTTGCAAATAAAACATTCAGGCCTCGTGTGTGCCGCTGCATCTTGGATCCAACGGCTCCCCGTTGCTCATATTAGGTGCTCCCCGTAGCTTAATTAACCGCTACGGAGATATGAGCATCTAGGTCGTATGATCAGTGATCAGATGGCACATGCGTAGTACTTGTACTTTCTGCGCAATTCCCAAACTCTCTCAGCCGTATATTGCAAAAACATTCAAACCTACTACTGTGGGCCGTTAGATGTCCATGAACTCGTATCACCATAGAATCTACGGTCCGGGAGCACCTCATATCCTCCCGTGCGAGAAAACATAAGGTGCTCTCGCAGCTTGGATGCTATGGTGATACGAGCTTCGAGGTCGTTTGATCTGAGATCCAATGGCATCTGAGCAGTCTTTGTGCTTGTAAGCAGTGGCCAAACTCTTTGGGGGCTTTTCTGCAAAAAACCATTCGAACCATTGAGGAGGCGTTGGGTCACAAATCCAACGGCTCCGAAGAGCTTGTATCACCAAAGCATCTAAGGTGTGGTAGCACATCATATTCTTACATACAGGAGAATATGATGTCGTCCTTCATCTTAGATGCTACGGTGATACGAGCTTCGAGGTCATTGGATATGGGATCCAAGGGCATCTGAGTAGTTTTTGTACAAATTGTGTGCAATTCTCAAACTCATCAAGGTTTCCTGTAAAAATATTAAGACATCATGTAGGCTGCTATATCTCAGATCTACAAGCTCCAAGCAACTCGTATCGGCATATAGCATCTAAGGTATGGGGGCACATGATATTCTCCCGGGGAGGAGGGGTGGGGGTGCACAACCACACAGTGGTTGGGAGGGTGGGGACAAATATAATCTAAACAACCCTAAACAGAGCTTCACAATTTTATCTAAGGTCGAGGGGGTGACCCCCGACAATCATAGCTCCGCCTAATTAAACACAACATTTGCATGTACTGTAGTACTAGACTTAATATTCATGTTTCAGTTTCATGTTCGTTTTAAATATTGAATTGAGGACCATGCATGTCTTACATTTTACTCCCTTCGTTCCTAAATATTAGTCTTTTTAGAGATTTCAAGTGGACTGGCACATACAGATGTATATAGACATATTTTAGAGTGTAGATTCACTCATTTTTCTCTGTATGTAGTCGCTTGTTGAAATCTCTAAAAGACTAATATTTAGGAACAAAAGGAGTATTTTGAATTCGTGTCATACATGCATGGTTTGCAAAAATAGATGCACTATACTTATTGGATTGTTGTTGTGTTCGTGTGTGGGTGTCTGTGTGTGTGTGTGTGTGTGTGTGGTCATATGCTTGATACGTACAAGGTTTTCTCACCTCCATATTGTTCATCTTTTAAATTTGAATTTGCATTGAAAAACTTAGCAGGGATACCATGAAATGTGAAATCCATGTTCAGATCACTATATCACAAACTCACTCTAATTCAACAACTCGTCATAAATCAATTACCACGTTGAGATTAGTATTTGCAAGGAAAATACGGGCATTGTAATACAGATAGATTCGTTCAACAACTTCCTTTCGTATTCTCGAGTGGTAGGACCCAACGGCGTACCAGCCAGACCTTGGCTCGTGTTGATCCTAAACAAATAAAAAAAACGAGCTCGTGTCCTTCTGGAGGTGTGCGTGGTACGCACATTAGGCAACCCCAACCAGTCGAGCCTCCGCGTTTCGAGTCTTAATATCTGGCGGCCAGAATTCCAGCCCTAGGAAATTCCCCTCATGTCCCCGGTCCATAATGACTACCGATGAACAACGGAGGGATGCTTTAGTAACTAGACAACGTTGTGTTAAAAACAAAAGTAACTAGACAACGTTACCTACTGTGCCGAGCACGGTTCAATTCCCTCGGTCGCCGCTCGCCAAGGTCATCCGTCAACTGCATTGCCTAGTACTACTACTACTACACCAGGATGAGCACAAAATTGAGCTTGTTTGTTCGTGCCTAGTACTTGAGTTAATATATCAGGCAATGCACTGGTACGGAGGGATTATCCTTTTGCTCTGCATATATAACTTGTCTGAAGTCTAACTAAGCAAAATGTTTGACCAAATCCTTTCTTAAGAAATACAACAGGACAGATGTATGGCTTCAAAATTTATTGCATGATGCAGGTTATGATATTGTTTCGAATCCTGGATCTTAAATTTCAGAAAATCCAAAAGTGACCATAAATTCTTGAAACTAAGCATGGTCACGTGATATTGCACGAATATTACTTCGTAATTTTTTTCTTCAATTTGAGACAAGCTGCTTATGACAAGTTGCACAAATGAAGAGCCAAGGTATTTTGGAACAAAGACCTGTCACGTTAAGGCGAACACTTTCACTATTGAAACCGTGGGCGTTTACGTGCCGCCACAAGTCCCGCTTCTCATCGGCAGGTGCCGTCCGAGCAAGCGTGTGAGTCGACGGGAGGCGTGCGACCAGACCGCTGCGCCGGCTGACAGGGAGGCGTGCGAGCAGGCCGCTGTGCAGGCTCACCGGGAGGCGAGCCCTTTGACCAGGCTCCGCCGCCCACCTTCGTCCCAACTGCTCCCACTTTTAATGTCGCCGGCGCCGCAGTTTAAAATCAACCCCGCACTACCCGGTATCGCTACAATCTTCTCTCTTCCTCTCTGATTCTCCAGTCGTCTACCTCCAACCAGCCTGACCTAAACGTACGCCATGCCGCATCACGATGGTCTGCCCTTAGTCTTCCAGTTTCCTGAGGAAGACACCCGGCCGGAGTCTCAAGAACATAAGGCGCTTTGGGACGAGCTTGAATTGGCCTTGCGGGAAGACGCCGCGCCAGTCCCCGCTCCCGTTCCGGCTCCCGTCGCCCCGACTGCGCCAGCGCCCATCCCCGTGGCATTGATGGGCTGGGAGCCGCACATTGTCGCCGAGCTTGATGCCACGGGGTTCCACGAGGTCCCCGCCGACTTTCACTCGCCCGTGCACCTGCCAGCGCATGTGCCTGCGGGCGCACTGACGCGCACGCCCGTGCCAATGCCCGTGCACCTGCCAGTGCATGCGCTGCGCGTGCATTGACGTGCGTGCCCGTGCCGGTGCCCGTGCACACGAATGTCTCCGCTGCACCGTTGACAGCGCCTGTCCCCGCGCGGGTGCTAGTGCCCCTCTCGGTGGCATAGATGGCCGCCGTCGACTGCTTCCTTGCACCAACGCCAGTCGCCTCCTCCCGCAAGTTGACTCGCTCCTGGAGACCAAAGTCCAGAACATTGTGGCCTTCCTTGAAGCTAGGGCCAACGTCCAGGAGTACGCCAACAACGGCGCAAGACGCCGCTGTCACCGTTGGCCAGTGGCCCGACGACACACAGAGCACGGCAGAGGATCCGCTTCCCACCGCAAGACGCCCCCGCCGCCACCGCGTAATCTAAATTTTCCATGAAAAACGTTCTGATTGCCATGCTTAAAATCCGAACGTTTATCATTTCTGTTTATTTTAGATCGATCGTCGTATAATTTAAAGTTGGAGTCAGACTGAACGAAATCTATGGTTTGATCGATTGAATGTTCTGCTAGAGCCGTATTAAATTAAATATAAAACGTCATCAAGCCACATGTATTCCTTGTCATCCAACGACCTAGACTGCTTCAATGTCGAGTGCTCAACACGTTTAGCGTGAAGTTAATTTCATGCCAAAAATAGTGTTATTCACATAATAACACGCAAATAATATCCAACTTAATATCCGCATGCACTTAATATAGTTCCAAATTAATGTGCATTGCACGTACACACAGACTAGTGCTGCTAGCACATGAAACTGGTGCCGTAACTTATGAATGCGTCCAGATATGGTCAACCGCAACATCGCCCGCGAGTTCTTCGTGTTTTCCCGTGCGTCTAAACGCAGAAGGGGAGGAGAGAGAGAGAGCACACATGGAACCCACCAGTAAGTGAAGGCGAATAGTACTAAAAATAATATTACATGTTATCAATTAAATAGGCTGTGGTAATATAAAAACATTATGTGAACAAAGGGAGGTACAACAAACATTGCTGTTCTACGTATGTTGCCAATTGACGTGCGGCTTGAAGGCCCTAGTCGCATGTTCGATCCTCGTCCTTTATTTTTTAATTTTTATATGGGTCCAAATTTGTTTCATGACATGTGGGCCCCTCGGTGTGTAGTTTGTAGCACTTTAATTTGTGAGTCCAAATTTGTTCCATTCCAAGTAGACTATCGGTGTGTAGTTTTTTAGCTTATTTATAATAATTAAGGAGAACAACAGAATTTTTTGCAATAATACCATGGTGCGACATTGAAGGCGAGAAAGGATGTGCGAGACAGCGATGACCGAGCCAGAGGGAAATCAACTAGGGGAGTTGCGGGGGTTGCAACGGTGTTTCGAGTAGTTGTGGGCCGAATGCTACGAAAATATAATCTAAACCGACCGGAATAAATGCCTACACAAATTAATCCAAGGTTGGAGTGCCCCTCGCAATGTAAATAGCTCCGGCTTTGCGAGGGATGGAGAGGTAGCTTCAATGTGTGGAAGATACAGCGTGAGAAAGTGAGGTCAATCGAGAGACATATAGATAGAGAGACAAAGTGAGTGTGGCCCGACATTCGTGGAACAAATATATATGCTCTGGAGAGATATTGTTCGATTGAGCTTTTGGCAAGGGTGAGGGCTGTAAGATAGAGCTTGAGAGATGATCCAGTCACAGACGTGTAGATATATTTTGTGCGTGGGAGGAAGCAAGGTCGATCGATCACATAGGGTCATCGTGCGATCAAAAGAGTGAGGCGGGTTGGAGAGAGTGACCTAGATAGACAATGTGCATGAGAGAGTATACAATGTGAATAAGTCGAATTGGGCTCAAACATGGTGATATATCGTTTTTGTCCGAGAAACAGCGAGGTCAATCGAGACATACAAAGAGAGAGAGAGAGAGAGAGAGAGAGAGAGGGAGAGAGAGAGAGTGGCCCGCCATGAGGTCGAAAGAGTGGGGGCGGCTTCGATGGACTGACCTAGATAGACAATCTGTGTGAGAGAGTATAGAGTGTGTCGGTCGAGGCCCGAACAGGGAGATATATCATTTGTGTGTGAAAGAAAACGAGGTTAAAAGAGACTAAGATAAAGAGCGAGATTGAGCGAGTGTGGCCCGCCGTGCGGAAGAAAGAGTGAGACAGTCTCGAGGGAGTGACCTAGATAGACAACGTGCGTGCGTGCGCACGAGAGGTTGGGGGGCCAGATAGGCAATGCATGTATTTAGCCCGAGAGGGTGAGAGGCAGAGGGAGAGAGAGAGAGCTCGGCTTGGGGTGCAATGGCGGGTGTGTGAGGTAAATACATTTCGTAACAGAGTGGAAAAAGGGGGCTGCGTAGTTGAGAGGGTTAGAGATCGAAACATGGAGAGAAAGAATGGATGTGTGTTGGAAACCGATAGCTTCCTAAGGTGGTTAGGAGAGGAAGATTGACCGATACAGGAAGTATGTAGCATGTGTGCGGGGGGGGGGGGCTAAAAACAACATTTGAATGTAGATAGTACGAGACTTAATATCGATGTTTCAATTCGGTGTACATTGTAAGATTTGAACTGAGGACCATGCATATGGGTAATTATTTCGAATTCGTGCCATACTAGGTTTCGAAAAGTTGACATTGACTCGATTTGTTGTGCTATTTTGTAGGTCATATGTTTGAATCCATCCAAAAGTTTTCTCACTACCATGGTGTTCATCATATACATATGAATTTGTATTAAAAAAGGAGCGTGGATACAGTGAAATGCGAAATCCACGTTAGAATTGGAGATCGCTATGTGACACACACCCTAATTCAAATAACTAATTATGTGACACACAATCTAATCCATATTAGCGTGGATACCGTTTCGATTTTTTTTAAATAACTCCTCATTAATTAATTTAGTATCTCGTTTCGAATGACTAATTATTGCAAGGAAAACACGGGCATGGTAATACATACAGATTCGTTTGCAAATGAAAGAAGATTCGTTTGCATTCTCAAATGCAGGCGCACCAGGGTCGTGTCGTGGTGGTCCAAACGGGCGCGTAGCACCCAGCCACCCACCCCCCTCCCTCACTCCCCCTCCCCCCCCAAAAAATAAGGACGACGGCAAAATAAGTTCGCGCTTCCACGTTTCGTATTGAAATATCTGGCGGCCCCAATTCCAGCCCTGCAAAATCTCCCTTCTCCACAGTCCCCTTCCGCGCCCAGATTGCTCAAACCCCTAATTCGCCGCCAACCCAAGCAAAGTTCGAATCGCCACTTGTCTCGTCTCTTTCCCCACCTCTGTGCCGGACGACGATGACGAAGACGACGGTCGCGCTTCACCACCGCACCAGAGCTACCTCATCTACGCCCTCGTCCACCGCACCGGGTAGTCCACTGACAACGTCGGCCGCCGGAACCGACGTGCCTCACAGACACCGACTTCCACCGCATCAGGTGCGCTTCACCGATGCCGTCTCCCAGCTCACCGGGGCTACTTAACCGAGCACATCGTCGCACCTCCGCCCCCCGAGGCCGCTGGGGCTTCACCAACGGTCTCGTCCACCGCATCGTAGCGCTCCGCTGCCACTCAAGATCTGCATCCGTGCGAGGCCAGTCAACGCCAGCGCATCACCCTCAACGGCTCTAAAGTGACCCACACTCTAGCTAGGCGAGCATGCCCAAACGCCGGCCCGAACTAGGTATCCACACATCACTCCCTTGTGCACTGTTCCAGCGATGTTTGAATATCCTTTCACTGCTCTCTTAGCTTACACGCCTATCCAACTCTGACTTTAACTCTTGTTTCTTCTGGAGATATCATCTGAAACAAGCAAATCCATTTTTTTAGCGAAGCATGACGGCACTACGGGATCTGGTACACATCCTGCACACCCATATAACCTTGTAAGTATATGTCCTCCGGTACAACAGCAAGGTCGATTCCTCATATTTGATCAGCCATTCACCGTGTCAAAAATGCAGAGGGGGATGAAAGGAGCACAAGGCCTGCACATCCAAGCAAGTGGTAACATGGACTTGTACATGGAACATCCCAAGCGCAAGCAGAGCTGCAGTGAGCCTGTACAACAAGCTAGCGTAAGTCCCTGCATTTCATTTAATCCGTACTGGCATTCGTGTATGATTTGTGTGCAGTGGCGGATCCACGAATTCAAGTTACCAGGGGCGAACATTTAACTTAAAAAATACGAAGGCACTTGCACTCCGGAAATCAACATAACTTGAGAAATGTGAAGCTACATGCACTTTGAAAACCAGCTAATGATCCAAAGTAGTTCAGATTATAAACACTAAATGATGCAAGCACCAAAAAACACAAAATGCAACATGTTGTACAAGGACTACAAACATGGTCTGTACCTGCTTGAATTATTCGTTCTCTGGCTGAAAATATCGAAGTGTAATTGCACCTATAACCAGTGCACAAACTGCATATCAATATATCTATCCTACACAAGTATACCAATAGTTTCATACAACAGATTAGAAAAGTATTTATGCTACGTTGTCATGATACGGGGACTTTCTGGTAGATGGCCTCGACGTTTCCTCAAGCCATGAAAATGCATTATAATTTGCTTGTCATCAATGCCTGCAAATCTCTATGTCTCTCTCAACATAGCAGATCATCATTAGACACTAAATCCTTCAATGGGAGCTTGCAAAATGCATGCATTAGATGCCTCATTAGACACTATATGTTCATCACCAGGAGCATGTAAAATGTTTGCATCAAATCCTTCATTAGCAGTCTGTTCATTAGACACTTCAGGCTCAAGAACAACATGAGCTCGGATGTTTGCACCGGAAACTTGATTAGATACATCAGATTCAGTCAGTTCAGTATTGATTGGGGGAGTTATAAAATAAGTAGAAATTGGTTTCATTTTCTCATAGATTCCCTACATACAAGCAGTTTTACAACACCGTCAGGTTTAACTATTGGCCAGAAATTGAAGAGTTGAATTAGATATAATCAGGGATGTGATGTACCTGCTCGTTGCGCATGCTACTCTTGCAAGCTGCGACTGTCCGTTTGCGCAAGCTCGATGCCATGCCCATGCTACCGCCGCTGCCTCCCACGCAGGCTACACCCAGGGTTGGATCTTTATCTTCTTGTCCTTCCGTTCGCTTGAAGCCCGGCGACCGCCCTCCAACAAGGGCGCGAGGAAGTGCTGTGTCGGTCTGTCCAGCGGCGGCTAGGTTAGGAGCGAACCAGACTGGAGGCTGGAGCGGATGAATTGGGATTTTTCCTGCTGTCGATCGATATGGCAGGCGCTCGTTTGGGCCACGAGCCTGCTATAGGGCCTGCCTTCCACTTATGTTATTGGCCTATCCAAATTGAAAAAAAATTCTTCATTTTTTACATTGCCTCCTCGTGCGTTGGGACGAACAAAACTAGCCTGGGCCAACCTGGACGACTCAAACTAGGTGCACACTTTCGAGCCACCCGAGGCGGCCGCCCATACCAGCCCCTATGGTGGCGTCGCCCCTTTTTGCGTGTATGATAGGGGTAGTGAAAAATATTCCAGTGGCGCTTTTGATTTACCCACAGAATGGTTGAATTGCTTGTTTCTATGAACTGAGTTCGCCAATAATGTGAAGGATGCCAGTCTTTTTATCCTAATGTAGATTTCTTAGATCTCGATATGCCAAAAGTAATCACATGAAATATACAGTAAAAGCCAGTGTGATGTGTGTGGCTACAACTAGTCTGACTACACCTCCTCATATAACATATCAAGGACGCACCATCTTACCAGATTAACCATTCGACATACCAATGCAGTGTGGGAAGAACGAAGTATTGGGACTGCGTATCCAAGCAATTGATGCCATGGACTCCTTCGTACAACCTTGTAAGCGAAAAAGAAGTTGCAGTGTGCCTGTACAAAGAACAAGCGTCAGTTCAGTTACCTGCTTCTCGGAATTTTAGTTAGCCACTTATTGCAAAATTGTTCAATTACGTTGCTGGGCTTAATTTAGTTTGCTACTGATTACATAATGCCACAGCCTGTTAAATCTATTATAGACTCCACCTATCTATGTGTTTGATACTTACTGTTAAGAATTACCTGTTTGCCTGAACTTAAATAGCTACTTGTTTGTTTAACTGCTTTGCTGCTGCAACAACGGGTTACAATGATGTTAAGAACTACTTTTTAGCATCGAATTGAAACTCTTTAATTCCTTGTTTGTTTAACTGGTTTGCTGTTATAACTCCAAGTTGAGATATTTTGCTAACTTCAACTTTTCTGAATCCAATCGGAACTTTAATGGCAAAACAGGTTAGCCCAAGATCAAAGAGCGTGGTCCCCATGGACGTTGTATCATCCCACAGCAGTGGCACCGACCCAATCGTGCATTATGAATTGCCAACTGCTGATGCTCTAGAGGCTAAACTAGTGGTAGAAAGAGATTCTGCTTCTGCACTTAGAGATGAAGTTGACATGTTGAGGAAGCAAACAGCACAATCAGTTGAAGTACTCAAGACAACCATTAAATATTTGGTGGATTTCAAAACGAAGCAAGCTCAGACTGACCACATTGTTAAGGTCCTGAAGGAAAAAAAGGAAATTAAATTCCCACTTGGCAAATCATAGGTGAAATGTTCTTTCCATCGTTGAATAACCTTTGTGTTGTTTGTTCATGTAATCAATCAAACCATTTTTTAGAGATCATGTAATAATTGTTTTTTGTTTTTTGGTTTGTAATTTTATTTGAGCACAAGTCTGTATTAATTGATAAGACCCAGAGACATTTCATTTTGATTGTTGTGCCAGACCTACAAATATGCCAATCGGGCTGAATGTGCATTCATCAATAATAGTAGTATAGATGACCATAAGTGGCACGCATCGGAAAGGGCCAAGATGCTGTAGTAGCTTGGCTAAAAAAGGATGCTGTTGTAGCAAAGAAAAGTACAGCGGCCTAGCTTATGTATGTTAGTTGATATTATTGATCTATATACTCTATAAGTGTTTATATGTCTGTTAGTTCTGTACATTCTTGGTTGATTCACTCGGTATTTGAATCTTGATACATCGCTTGTGTACATATCTAAATGGGTGTACACATTATGCTGCGTGTGACATTTGAGTTGGACATGAAGTGTTCCAAATATTCAAATTCACCTTAAACTGGATTCTAGCTTCTGAATTTGAGTATCGGCATTTGTAAACCATATTCATATATGACAGTGGAATACATCTTTGTCGTCCTTTTGAAGATATATAAAAAACATAGAGTGATTTATAAAGATTCGTATAGGACTACAAAATGGATTCAAATTTAGTTGCCAGGGTAAACGTGGATGCTTATTGTCCCAAAATTCGAAAGAAGCGACAAAATGTCCACTCCCACGTCGGCTGCCCGAAGGCAAGTGTTTGGGAGATGGAAATTACTGTCTACCCATTACACGGACAATCCATCGGCTCGATTTCCACTGCTCTAAATAGGGGTAGGATAGTAACTTCAATAAGACGTGACACGACCGCCTCTGAGCCCATTCCGACACGGTGGACACCAAACATGGGCGGAAAAACACATTTGATTCAAGCTCGTCTGAAAGACCTCTGTTTCTCCCTCCATTTCCCCATTCATACATGGTGGGCGGCAAAACAAACTCGACTCGGCCGAAATCGATGTAGGCAAATATTTTCAATAGGGGCAGGTTTGTAACTTCACTCAGACGTGACACAACCGCCCTACCTGTTAGCCTCGATCATACACCGTGGGTGCCAACCATGGGCACCAACCACCCTCTCCTCGCCCGAAATTGCTCTGGGCAATTATTGGCGAGATGCGAGATTACCGTCATATCCCCAACCGACAAGACGTCCAAATTTTAAACGGGGGCTAAGTTCGTAACTTTCCCATATTTCAGACAGGCGCGTCCCAAAAACATGGTTCCCTATACCTCTCCCTCCATTTTCTCATTCATACACCATCCGCGCTAGAACACCATCCCCACACCAGCCTCCGTCCGCCACCCCATCCATCGTCGCCGTCCTCCACCACATCCATCGCCGCCGTCCTCCACCACATCCATCGCCACTGTCCTCCACCATGCCGGAGCGCCTACCAAGACCGCGTCGTCCACTACTAGAGATGGACGTTTCTCATCCACGGCGACGGACCAAGAGCCTTGCATCACGTCCTCTCGCTTCATCGGCGCAGTCGTCCTCTTTGCCGGGGCCGCTCACACGACCTTCTCTTCCACCGCAAAGGGACTTATCCCCTGATGCACCCGTCTACCGTCGCAGATCTGCTTCAACGCCACCGACAGCCATCGCACCCCCGATGCCTACACGGCGCCGCAAGAGAGGTGGTACTTCATATCACCTCAACTTTTTGATCTCAACCAGAAAATATATCTTAACTTGGTTACTCTACTTTCTTTTCAGCTCTTAGAATTTAGTTCTTAGTTCGAAGCAAACAATGGCTGCTAAATATCATTTCTCCGGTTTCCCCCTTTTATGATCACTATACGATCAGAATACGTGCTTTGTGTCATAATAACACTGCTCGACCCATCAAGCTAAACAAGCTTAGTTGTTCAAATACGAATCTGATATTATTAAAACAAATTTGTTTAATTTGTCAGCTAAATGTTCCTAAATTAGTTTCGAAAATGCATGTTCGCCGCTCGGGTGTGTATCTCTACAGGGTGCCCACGGTGGGCCGGCCCACCCTGGGATTTTGGGTCATCCTAGGCCCCGATTCCCCTCTGTTCTGCTGCGCGCTTCCGATCTCTACTCGCCCCCAGCCGCCTGCCTCGCCGGCGACTTGCCGTCCCCGGACGGCATGACTCTAGGAGGAGACGCCGGACTAAAAGGAGGTCAGGAGCCGCTCGCCCCACAGCGTCATCGCTGCCCGGGCGCGCCGCCATGCCTACCTTCCCAGTCCGTCCAGGGCTCAGGCGTGCAGCACCCACTAAGCCAACCCGATTTATCCTGAGATAAGTCCTCAACACTCAGCAGCCACTCCTCATCACCCATTTTCTAATTGATTCATTACTCATTACGCAGGACTATCATTAGGGTTTGTTGTCTGCTCGGTGCTACCTACACTTAATGGTTCAGATGTATTTCGGTAATCTTTAGTACCTGTAAAGTTCACAGGGTTTTCAAAATTCCGGCCCTAGGACCAGACACTAGTCATTTTGGATTGTTGGTCGTAGTGCCATTGACCTAGATTACTACTACAAGTCAGGTTTGTTGAAAATTTTACTTGTCTTTCTTACTCATTCGATATAATATCCAATTAGTCACGTCGATTAGTTGCAAACAATAAGTGCTAGACAAACTTCTTGATTCAGATTTTGGACAATCTCTTACTGCAGTTACAATTCTGCATACCTGTCCTAGTGAGCTCACAAGTAAATGATTGATTCACTACATCTATGCTTGCCTTGTCATATTTGTTGTCAATATTCCTTTAGGGTGGACCACCCTGTTTCTAAATACTGCAGCAGTAGACATGAGTGAATAGTATTTCTCTATGTGATCTCTTCCATCTTGTGTGGGCAACGAACACTACATTGTATAGAAAGAAAGTGTCATTTCCAGCTTTTACATAGGCTTCGATCTTTTACATGGAATACAATCTGCCTACTTGCTTTGTGTCGCACTACCAACACTCCACCCTTGAAGCTAAACATTATGCCACTCATAATTCCTTATTTTATTTGTTCAAATACGAATTTCATATAATTCTAATGTTCCTACTTCAGTTTTGAAATGTGTGTCTGCCTGTTATAGAGACATAAGGGGTTTGTATTTCTGTGTGTGGTCTGGTCAGCACGGTTGGGGGGTGAACTTTGCATATGCAGGGGTTTATAGGGAGACACTCTTCGAGTTGAATCCGCAATGCATTCCATATATAATCTGACTACCTTTTATGTTTTCATGAATCTCAAATTCTGAACAGCATCATAATGATTATGAGCTTGCGCGCATGAAAAGAATAAAGCAGAACAATGCCATGGCTGTCAAACTTGGCACTAAGGGACTGAAATCAAGTCTGGATGCAATGCAATGCAAACGCTCTCCACCTATAGATTCATGCTTAGAATATGATACGAACAGTGATTCTGAGCTAGAGGGAGACCTAAGTCAATGTAGCTCCCTAGTGGAGGAGTCAGAGGAAGATGACCTATCTTATTCACCCATCAAGGTGCTTGCTCTAACTTTCCAAGGTTATATTTGTCGCACATATCTTGCAACTGATGCTTTGCATTGATTCTACTTTGTTGAACTGCCATTAGCTTAGTTTACACATCGTGTATGTGAATACGGCCTGCCTATCCATTTTCAGTACATATTCCATCTGTCATCATACCATATTTATCCATTCAAATGATGTTCTATGTATCAGACGTTCAAAAGGAAGAGGGCGATTGCTGATCATGGAGGAGCACAAGCAAAGTATTTGGAGAAGGTAGTGGCACCTGATAAATCAAATAGCCCATTAGGTGTAGTTGCAATATCACCTGACCCACAAAACACCCCAACTCTAGCAGACTCTAGCCCTACTACACTGGTCATTTCTGATGCCCCAACTCAGCAGACCCCAACTACAGCAAACATTAAGATTATGACAGTTGACATAGCACCAGCTCTATGACGCAAAACCCCCATTCCAACAAAGAGTACACCAAATCCAGTTGCCAAATCCCTTTTCGAAGCAGAGAGAGCCCCAATTGCAGCAAATAGGACCCCTGTTCCATTTCTTCCCAGTTTAGAAGACAAAGCTTATATTGTTGTCAGGAACTTTGTGCGCATCATTCTTTCATGGAAAGATTATACCGCAGACACAGAACAATTTCCAGTCTTCCTCCGCAACTTACGCGTAAGTAATGTACTAATGTTATTCATGGTCATTACTGCATATGTTTCTGCTGACAGAAGACACAAGATTTCATTCTTTTAAATAGGCGAGGACCAAACTGGATTGTGAAGACGAGCAAGGGTTGGTTGCACTTTTCAAGCACTCGTTGATGAAGTATCGTTCCTACCTGAGGCAAGCGCACTTCGATGGCAAGCCTCTAAACGAAATTTATGTAAAGTCTCCGGTGCTACATTTATCCGATGGTGACTGGAATAATCTTGTTACACATTGGTCTCGGCTGCAGCGTAAGGTACTATCTATGATATCACATCACAATTTGAACTAAATTTCTGCATTTGCCTTAACGTCTCACTTGTACGAAAACTGTTAGCAGAAGAATATTCGTTCTCAAGGGACCACAGAATCTCGCAACTATACTGCACACTGCATTGCTCTTGTGAGTACCTCTTGCCCTGTATGACCATACTTACTTTCATAGCTGTTTGATTATGTAGCATCACTGCACATGTTAGCCTCGTTATCGTCCATTTGGTGGACATTATAAGATCTGTATGGACTCTTACATAAATTTAGAATCAACCCAATGCTTTTGAAGAGGTTTAGCTCTGCATTCCTCTTGTAAGGACTGAACGTCGTCTGTCACTGTACTTACATTAACAGCTACTCCCTCCATCCCATAATATAAGAACGTTTTGTACAGTACACCAGTGTTCAAAACACTCTTGTATTATGGGAAGAGGGATTGGTTCATTGTGTAGCATTCTGCATCTTATCTCCCTCGCCCACCATTTACTAAAAAAGATCAGATCTATATTTAATCTTACCAAAAAGTAGAATACACAAACAATGCTAGTGCAGAAGTGTAGCCCATTGCTCTTGTCAGTACATTTTGTCCTGTAATGCTTGTACTTCCAAGGATTGGTAGTTGATTATGTAGCATCAATCTGCATCTTACCTTCATTATCCTGTATCCCTTCCAGTATTATCATATCTATAATTACTCTCTACAAAATGTAGAGTACAGGCAATGCTTATGAAGAAGATTCAGTGCTGAAATTCTTGAGTTATCCTTCCCTTGACATGGAGAAGGGCATTATAAAGCTGGTGTTAACTGTTAATGTAAGTCCGTCCTTCTAAGCCTTTATCCTCAACTGCTGTTTAATTTGCTCATACTCCCTATCGTTTACTGCTGTTTAGTTTGCTGTTTCTACCAAAATGCATGTTGGCAAGAATCGTAAGTTCTAAGTTTTACTTGTAAAACCAAATTCCTTATTCATACCATGCACATTACTCAATACTCCCTATATGTATGCTTGTTTTTGTGGATATATAATCCAGTGTGTGGTGAAGCAGCCCACGTTTGCACCTTGTCATCTCCTGTTTTATCTTACTGATGTGGCTGATGATATGAACAACATGCCATGCACATTAACCAAAATAGATACAATGATTTTCTTTGCCCTTCATCTATGCTTGTTATGTTGACATGGTAATCCATTAGTGTGGTGAAGCTCCCCGCATTATGAACAATGCCAAATTATGCTATTAATATTTGAACTTACTGTTTATTTTCTAATTTGAAATTGGATGGAATTGACAACATAGTTATCATCTTTGTTTATACACGTGCAAAACCTGTCATCTCTCTACTTTGTTTCAGGGTGATATGCCTGATGGCATGCACACGTCTGTTGAAGGCTGTGCGACAAACCCAACATATATTGCAGAAAGAAGGCAAAACATCTTGAAGATAGCGAGACAACCCCAAACTCTTGTCTTGATGCAGTGTTCAAGTTACTTGAGACTAGCAGTCAGACAAGCTCACAGAATTCGTTGTCTGAATCAGTTCGACTTCTTCAGTCCCAAGTTCTAGCAGAAAGGCATTCTGTAACTCAACTTCGACTTGAAGTCCTATCTCTAAGAAAGATTGCGGAGAACACCAATGAGAACCTCATCGCTAAACAGCTACACCTGGAAGCTATGACCGACATGCTAGGCCGGTCTCACAGCCTTGCTCAGCAGCTTGTGCAACATTTCCCGTGCAAGGCTAACCTTTCTTGAACTGTCTTGGAAGTGGTCTCGGTTCAGTATTATTTTGTTACGCTGCAATGGTGCCCAGTTTTTGTAATCTGCTTCTTTGTTGCGCTTTATGATCACTGGTGGCAAACTTCGATTCCCAGTGGATGTAATATACCATAAATCCTTTATTGTATAGTGTAGGTTTATTCTTAGTTACTATGCCGTAATTTCTTTATTGTATAGAGTAGGCTTGTTCTTAATTCCTACTAGTTACTGCCATCATTCGCTATCTGAAAAAAAACAGATGTAGTCGACCGGGCCGAAACATTCGCCTCTAACGGGCCTGGTGTTTAGCGGGCCACAATTGGGCCGGCCTGCATCTTTCTTGGGCCCGAATGATTGGGGCCTTCACACTTTGCGCAAGGCCCACAACTTACACCGGCCTATATTTTAGTTGGGCCTTTTGTGGACCTAGCGCTTAGTTTGGCCCAGGTAGCGTTGGGCCATTAACAGGCTGAATATTGTACTGGCCTGTTACGGCCCAGATGAAACCATGGGCCTTTAGTAGGCTGAAATGCATATTGGGCCTCAATTTTCACTAGTCGTCGACGGGCCTTCAGCAGGCTGAAATGTAGACCGGGCCTTTTTGGGCCCAGTTAGATCACGGCAGTTACCAGGCCGAAACATATCTCGGGCCTTAGTTGGCCCACTGATATCATGGGCCTTTAAGAGGCCGAAAGCTTTGTACAGACATCGACGGGCCGAATTATGCGACAGGCCTTTAATAGGCCCAAAGTCACGTTGGGCTTAACTGTTGTCACATTTATCACGGGCCGTTAGTGGGCCCGATGTCCCGTCGGACCATATATGTCCCATGGGTAGCACGGGCCATTCCCAGGCCGAAAGTCACACTGGGCTGAAATGGGCCCATGTCTACATCGGGCCTCTAACAGGCCGAAAGTCACTGGGCTGTAATTGGGCCGAAATATTTGACGAACAATTAACGGGCCAGATCTAGTTCGGGCCGTAAATGGGCCCAAATATTCGGCGAACAATTAACGGGCCAGATCTGGCTTCGGGCCGTAAATGGGCCTTTATTAAGCAGGCCATTATTGGGCTCGCCCACTAGTACCTGAGTAAGTTCTACGGGCCTTTCACTGGGCCGGCCTTTTTAACCTATATGGGCCTTTGTTGGGCCGTGCCACGTGTCGACGTATCATAGGCGCTTTGGGTCCAATGAGTGGATGACATCTGTCCCAACGGTGAGCCGACACATGTTTCCTCCAGCTAATGATGATTTTACACGTGGAAAATCCCCATTGGTCGGGGCTGTTAACGGGTTATCGGATCCAAAGTCGAACCCGATAGCTTAATGGCGTTCCGTTACGGTGGATGCCACGTGTTGGTCACCCTTGACGAAAGCACTTGTGTGACGCGCGATTTATCGTCATCGAAGTGGACACTTCCCTGATGATAATTTTGGTAATGTCATGGAACACGTCTACGACAGCACAGGTATGACTATCTTGATTCTGTCATAAATTTGTCATGGATGTACATGCATGACAGAAAACATGACCTACTATGACAAACACGTATCATCACAGAAGTGTACTTTTTTGTAGTGACTACTGTGCTAGCGCCAACACCTTCTCCCTGGTTTAGTATTGATACTCTTGGAGGAAACTCACTCTTCCTTGGACGAAACTATCCAATCATGGTGAAAGGCGATCCAGCTGTTGTTGACACAATGTTACTACCATTTATGAGAAGCAATTGTATCTATACCTCGGACATTGCTATGCTTCCCTACCGTGGCTATCACAATATGGGTCATGAAATAGGTCGCTTCAGCCTGGATGATCAGTCCTGCGTTGATCTCGAGATTGAAAGTAGCTGGCCCTTCCGAGACAAACTCTTCTGGTTCAAAGCAAGCGTTTCCAACGCCGAGGAGTGGTTGAGCTGAAGTTCATTTCATTGCTTGTTATTTGTTGTGTGATGAAAACTTTAGTATTTACTAGAATGTTTTGTTGGAACTAATCTATAATCCAACATGTATCCTTGTTGTCGTTGTGTGTTGATGACTTGTCGTATGTAATGAATGGTACATTTGCGTATGCATGTCATAAACTCAATTTATAAATGGTTTTTGACTCACTTCTTGCATTGTTAGTGCCGTAGTAGTATAGCCAGCATCCATAGTAGTATGAAGTTGCCACATCACATAGAGCCAACCAATAGTTAGTTCTAGTTAGATCAACCAGAGCTAGGTGTCGCACGGAGGCCGCGAAATATGGTGATAGCGTGACTGCGTGAGGTGGGCTTGTACGTAGTATGATGTAGGCACGGGGCTTGTCGTGTTTCCTACTACTCCGGTCTAAATGTGGAGAACATTTGGTCGAGTTCTTCCTCCTTTTGCCGACACGTGGGACATCCAGCATCCAGGTCATGTCATGCAAGAAAATGGAGTGGTAGTTGAAGCCACGTGATGTGCATCCCGAGTTAAACTGTAAATAGAATCTTACTACTCTTGAGTAACTCCAAAAACGGCCACCGAAGATCTTTATTGGATTTGGTTTTCATCACTAGCACGCCGAGGTGAAAGATGTGCAGGTTCAGTGGGTCCTCTTGCGTTTTCACTGACATGTGGGACCGCATGTGAGCAAACAGACGATGGGCTCCACGCGTCTACCTGCTGGCTGAGAAGAGAGATAGAGGAGGGCTGAGCATGGACTCTAGGAAATTTGTTCTACATAACCAGCACCTCGATATAGGCTCGATATAGTGGGCTGGCATGGGCCATAACTAGCATTCACGTCTAGTAGTACGGCACACGCCACCCACACGAGTCCTATCCGACACCGATTTTCTTGGAGTCCGTGCTACAGACATCTCTTCTCCCTCCTGTTTTCTCAGCCATCGCGCGGTGCGAGGGGTGGGGGTTTGCCGATAGTCGGTTTGCTCAACTGCAGTCCCACTTGTAAGTTAAAATGCAACACAGCATGCATTCCCCCTTGAGCAGCGTGCCGGACCAACCGTGTGGGGGTGCGACGCGAACACGGCAAGCTTTTCCTTTTGAACTTATAACTTGTAAAATTTGGTTCTGCTCCATGGCGCGACCATTAGATAGAAATAACGATTTTCCCTAGAGTAATGAGAAGTTTGGTTCTGGCGCGGTTCATGCATGGAGTACGTATGAAAATTATGAAGTTGATGTCAAAGGTAAGATAATTACTAGTAGTACCATATACTACTACATGGATTTGACGGATAGATAAAGATACATACGGATCCATCAACGACATCCTCACGCCCTAGTGCGACGGGTCACCAACCGACATGTGAGGAGCAGCGGCGTTGGCGGTGAGCTCAACGTGCTTCTGAATAATGCCGTCCAAGGTTTCCCTACGTGTCAAGAAGGCCAGCGACCTATCGTCCTCCTCAGGCATGTAGTAGTCCTTGTGGACGATTTGCGCGTAGACGTGGGTGATTATGTCGATGGTGTCTTGCTGCGCCAGGCGCTGCGCGGCGAGCGCGACCTCGAGTTGGACATTCTCCGGCGCGACGGCGGATAGTCACAGGGCCACCAGTGCGTCGAAGAGGTTGTCACCATAGAGGCTGTTGAGGGTGGCAGGCATCGCAGAGCCTGGGCGCGTGGGCTGGAGGCGTACGTCAAGGTCGTCCGCGAGCTTCTTGACGAAGGTGAACTTGTCGAGGAAGCCGACGAGGACCTTGTTGAACAAGTAGACGAAGCTGTCGTCCAAGCGGCCTCTCGCCCTGGCGGCCTCAAGCACAACCTGGAGACGTTCCTCGGTGCCGGGCCGCAGGCCGGCGTCGTGGACCATCTGGCACAGCCGGCTGATGCTTGCGCTGATGGCCTCCATGGGTCTAGCTTCTAGTCAACTGATCTTGCGATTGGAGTGATCACCCTTTCCCTTGGTTAGGGTGCGTTGGATTTCATAGATTGGACTGGCGGGGAGCCTTTATATGAGAAGTGCAGACTGCGTTGTATTCACGTGTGTGTTGACCATCTACTCCTTGGCCCTCCTGGGCCAGCCACCTGTTGGGCCCATGTGTCATTCACCCAAAGGCAGGTGCAGTAAGTCAATGAAGCTACGTCCCCCTCCGGCCCAAAACACTTAGGCATGGTACATTAACTCCCTCCTAGTTTCTTATTTCGTGACATATCAACCAATGAGAGATGTGGGTCGTGCATGCTTTCAATGACTTGAGACTACCAAACATGACATGCAGTGGGTCGTGCTGCTGGCTATATGATGTTGCCATGTCATATAGAGCCATCACTTGTAGCCACTCATACAATAAGGTTAGCTATAAGGCTGGCTATAAGAGTACTAATTTTTCTCATCTTCTCTCTCTCTTTCTTCATATTTATTGTATATCGGCCTAGGAATCCGCATATAGCGGCTCTTGCATGAGAGCCCACTCCTCTTTTTCACTTGCTCTAAGATGACTTAGACTAGCCACAGTGGGAGTAACTTCAGCAGTAACATCGAGTCCAACTCAACAAATTTGCTTATGTGGCAATGAGTTAATGAGGAGAGAGGTAGTTTGAGTAACTTAGCTAGTTACTGTAACATCACATGTCCCAATGCAATATGAGTCTATAACCTAATAAATGAGCCTTTGCATGTTACCATACTTATGTTACTACCCACTATGAAAGGTAGTAACATATGTTGCCATGTCATATAGAGCCATCACTTGTAGCCACTCATACAATAAGGTTAGCTATAAGGCTGGCTATAAGAGTACTAGTTTTTCTCATCTTCTCTCTCTCTTTCTTCATATTTATTGTATATCGGCCTAGGAATCCGCGTATAGCGGCTCTTGCATGAGAGCCCACTCCTCTTTTTCACTTGCTCTAAGATGACTTAGACTAGCCATAGTGGGAGTAACTTCAGCAGTAACATCGAGTCCAACTCAACAAATTTGCTTATGTGGCAATGAGTTAATGAGGAGAGAGGTAGTTTGAGTAACTTAGCTAGTTACTGTAACATCACATGTCCCAATGCAATATGAGTCTATAACCTAATAAATGAGCCTTTGCATGTTACCATACTTATGTTACTACCCACTATGAAAGGTAGTAACATAGTTTAGGGATATGTGGATGTTACTAGTGTATGTTACTCTTCATTGTGGCTAGTCACACTACTAGAAAAAGTCTGTTAGTGGCGCACCAGTTTTTGCTATTAATGGCGCACTATAGGTGCGCCACTATTAACACGCCACTAGTAACAAATAGTAATGGCGCACCAAAGGTGCGCCATTAGTATCCCAGATAATAGTGGCGCACCACATAGTGCGCCATTACTATGTCCAACAGTGCGCCATTACTATCTGACTTAGTAATGGCGCACCACATAGAAGTGTGCCATTACTAACAATTTTTTTCAAAAAAAAATTCAATTTTTTTCAGATTTTTTTTTTGTATTTTTCTTAATCTCGGGTCACTATGCCTTAATCTCGGGTCAATATGCTTAATCTCAAGTCAAATCGCACTCCATGGTCAAACTTCCCAAAAGGTCACCCATCCTCACACTACTCCAGCCCGAGCACACTTAACTTCTTAGTTCTATCCAACCCCAGCACCAGCTCACTTAACAGGCACTTGTTGATATATCTATCATATCAATCCTATTAAACCTTGTTGATGTCTAGGACTTTGTTCATGTTCATGAGTGTGATGAAATTTCTAAAACATATTTCAAACTTCCTGGTCATATTACGTATCATATTTTGAACATTTTTTCCAAAAAAAATCGAAACCAATTTTTTTCTGTTACTAGTGGCGCACCTAGCTAATGGTGCGCCATTACTAAGTTTGAATTTTTTTCCATTTCCCCCCCTCTAGATCTTAAAAGCCCCGTAACTTTTATTCTGTTAGGTTTTTGGGGATTCTAAAAATCTTCAACGGGGTTCCCCCGGTTGAATTATGATTTTTCATATAAAAAGCTTTTTAATCCGAGTTCGTATGCAAAAGTTATGCCCATTTTACTAAATTCCAGAGTTATTTTGCAAATAAAGTCGAAATTCATATTTGTATATTTTCCCAACAACTAGACCACATATCACATGGGAAACTTATTTTCTTTTATTTTTTTGACATTTCCATCATTTTCTTTTATTTTTTATAAAACTGAAAAGGCAGTGCAGGGGGGGGGGGGTGCATTTAGTAATGGCGCACCTTCACAAAGTGCGCCATTACTATGTGTATTACTTGGTAAAACCTTGGTCAAAGTTAGTAATGGCACACTTTGTATAGGTGCGCCATTACTAAGTTTGACATAGTAATGGTGCACCTATGCAAAGTGCGCCATTACTAAGTTTGACCAAGGTTTGACCCA